>NW_017729030.1:60087166-60096039 GCF_001723915.1 Gavialis gangeticus
ATAGAGATCATCCAGGCCTGCCGACTTAAACACATCCAGTCCTTCCAAGTGACTCTGCAATATCTCAGGGTCAACGCTTGGTGGCCTAGTGCCCTGCTGTTGTCTCTCTACAATCCCATTGTGAGACTTGTCTTGCCCTTCGTTTAGGAACACTGAGGCAAAGAACTCATTGAGGAGTTCAGCCTTGTCCCCCCTGTCTGTCACCAACTGCTTCTGCCCGTTCAGTAGTGGTCCTATTCCACCCTGGGCCTTCCTTTTACTCCCTATATATCTGAAAAACAATTTGTTGTTATCCTTAACTTGGGATGCCATTCTCAGGTCCATGATAGCTTTGGCCTTTCTAACTGCCTCCCTACAACTGCGAGCTGAGGAGGCATACTCCTCTTTAGTAATTTCTTCCTGTTTCCACTGCTTATATGCCCCACTTTTTGCCCTTAGGCTGCTCTGGATTTCTCTGGTTAGCCAAAGAAGCGTCTTGGCCCCTTTTCTCCTTTTTCCCCTTATTGGGATCGTCTCCCTCTGTGCCCAAAGGGATGGAAGGGTATAACCCCCCTGTCCCATCCTTTGTCTCAGAGGTCAGTAGCCAGATTGGCAGAGTTCCCCTGTGAATACACAAGGTGAGCAGGAGGAAGCCCAGAGGCATAGATTTTTAGATCTGAAGGCTAGATCACTGTCTGCCTGGCTGTATCAACAGGCCTTAGCATTTCCCATGGGTATCTTGTTACTGAATGTGTGTCTATAACACTTAGAGCTAGTGAATCCACTCCTTTCCTTGCTAGTGTGTTTAATAGTTAGTTGCTCTCACTACTAAAAAAATAATTGCTTGATTTCTAGTTTAAATGTGTTTGGCTTTTACTTCCAGTTTGCATTGTGCCTTATCCATGAGATAAAAATGCACCTGGAATTTTCTCTCCATGAGGTATTTACACACTATAATTAAGTCACTTGTCTATTTCCATTTTGATACATTAAACAGAACAAGCTCTTTCAATCTCTCACTGTAGGGGTTTCCTCCGCCCCTTGGAAGTTTTTGTGGCTCTTCTCTACCCTCTCCAATGTTTCACTATCCTTTTTAAAATGTCGACACTAGAGCTATAGGAAGTATTCTTGAAAGCTTTCTTCACAAGGTAAGATCAGCCCCTTTTCCTGCTCACTACTCCCCACTAATGCAGGGAAGGATCTTACTAACTCCTCTTATTACAGCATCTCACTAGGAGCTCATGGGCCATTGTCTGTGCATGACCTTTTCAGAGCAATTGCTTTCCTGGATATGTACCTCACACTGCATTCCTTGTTCCTAGACATATGACCTTGTACTTGGATGTGGGCTCCATCAATTATATGCCTCTGCAGCCTTGGAGGAAATCATTAGGGGATGCTGTGAAGATTATATATTTCCCAACATGCTTAGCAGCACTGATTCATCTACAATATCTAGCAAATAGGATTTGGGGCGTTTTTTGTTTTAAAAAACACAGTTCAGCAAAAGGGATTAGGATGTGCTTTCAGTGATGCCAAATAGATTTCATAGCTTTCATAGACATTCAGGCTGGAAGGGACCTCGGAAGATCATCGAGTCCAGCCCCCCACCCAAAGGGCAGGAAGTCAGCTGGGGTCATAGGATCCCAGCAAGATAAACATCCAATTTGCTCTTGAAGGTAAGTAAAGATCTCATAGGAAAATAAAGGACTCTGTCCATTCCAAGGAAATATCCTGGTCAGCTTTTAGGATCCCAACAGACGTGCTGGGAGCCAAATGCTGTAGCATAGCTTTTAGCTGTTATATGATAACGGTTCTGCCTGCAGTAGTGTTCAGAGCCCCCAAATTAAAGACTACTGGACTTTGCTTTTCCAGATTTGAACCTCTGCCCTTCTAGGACTCAAGCTCCATAGACATGGCCTGACAAAGTGGAGCAGCCAGTCAGCATAATGCAAATTCTTTTATGGACTAGAAGGCAGACACCTGCACTGGGATTTAGGAGAGCTTAGTTCTGTTCCCGATGCTGCCACTGGCCTGCTCCATGACCTGCGGCAGGTACCTTGACTTCCTGCCACAGTTTCCCCACTCTGAGATGGCGGAAATGATCAAAGCTTTGCAAAATTATTTGAAATTGATGGATGACCTGAGCTATAAGAGCTGGGCCCTATTGCATGGGCCTGGCGAGAGCTCCTCCAGGTCACCTTTTCTTTTAAATGTTTCCGATGTACCTCACAAGTAAGAAATGAAGGGAAACGAATGTACAGAGGATCTAGTTTGTGTTTTAGGCAAGTAAGCTCCTGGAAAAGATTTGCCATTTGGAGATGGATCTCTCAATTTTCGGGGAGAGGCAGAATTCTAATTAACGCCCCAGAGAGCACATCCCCCAGATACTGCACCTCCCATCCTGAGACCAGGAATACTGTCATGGAGTCAAAGAGGAGGAGGAAAAACCCAGAAGAAAGAGCTGCAAACCATCACACACAAAGTACTGACTCATTATGGTCCAGATCAAGACTATAGTCCCTCATCACGTAATCCACCACTACACCAGCTCTTGTCTAAAAGTTAGGCCAACCATAAGAGTCTCCAGGGTGTGCCTTAGCTTTCCTGTGCAGTGCAGCACAATTATCTCCAGAGCCATTCAGCTATGTGATTGACTCCCAAAGCACCAGGCAACCCCACAGGGAAAGGCAAGAGCCCACAGCCTTCATGTTAAGTTTTATTGTTCCCAAATAACTCACTGGTCACATAGTACTGGTTTCCCCTCCTTTTTCCAGGTTGTTAGTCTGTAATAAAAGCAGTAGAAAATGCACTAACCCTTCTCCTGATTAGCTTTCTGTGTGAGCAAATGCCATAATCCCACAGAGCTATGACACAGTTACAGAAGAGGCATCAGGGGGCTTGAGCAATGGCCACAGGGAAGGAAAGAAGTGAAGAGACAATCCCTGTACTAAAAGGTGGCCTACGTGCTGTAGTAGTTTAAGAACCTGTGTTGTCTACTTTGCACTTCCATCTTCCTGCTCTCAGCTATGCCTAGTGTCCTCCACATACAATACAAAAACCAAGGCAGCAGAATCTTGTTTAGAGACTGCCAAAATTAAAATCTTCCTGTGGGGATTTGCTAGGTAAATTAGAAAACTCATTAATTAAAAGGAGATGACTGTCAGAAGATGAAAAGCAGGCAGAGAGAAGGGCTCAGCTCTGGAGCCATTACTTGCAGTGTTCCAGCTGAGGTTCAAAACCACAGGTACAGAAGAGGGTTGGCAGGACAGAGGCAGGAGAAAACCCCAGAACAGGGAGTGTGCCAACCTGCTACGTGATCAGAGCCAGCATTGTGGGAGTGGGGGAAACGAAATCCTTCAGGCCAGAATTTAAGCAAAGGTGATTATAGCCTTCTGTGGGGGTTGGGCACCAAACTCCTATTACAATTAATTCCTCTGATTTAGCCCTACCATGTGTAACCCTGTTA
This sequence comes from Gavialis gangeticus, assembly GCF_001723915.1. NCBI lineage: Eukaryota > Metazoa > Chordata > Crocodylia > Gavialidae > Gavialis > Gavialis gangeticus. The sequence continues at coordinate 60,090,615 of NW_017729030.1, forward strand.
ATGTACCTGTGTTCCCCATGACAACCTATCTACGATGCTTATCTGCATCTCCCCATTGGTATGCAATGTGGGATTGTTGGGAACAAAGTCCCTTTTCTGCGTAACCATATTAGTACACATGGTTGTCACAGTGGGAACTCTTTGTGCTTATTTTACCTGCAGTAACATGTTTTAATTGCATTTTAACTGGTTGAATATAAGGGGCTGGGTGAGTCAGGTGTGTGCACACTGGTCTCCTTTCTAAAACTGTAAAATTTATAAAATGGTAAGAGATGCTGTAAGAGAAAGATGGACAAAGGTTGCTGAGGGGTCAGCACTCATCATGACTTGTGTGGAGGTCTAAGCGGAGTGAAGGAGAAGGCTCAGGGGAATAGAGCTATCCCAAGGTGATGGTTTGCACTTTGCCATCCAGCCTTGCAAGGAAGAAGAGTACTTGTGATGTACAAATCTGGTTGGGACCTGTTACCCACTTTTTTCTAAAAAACTCAAGTCCTTGGAGTACCTGTGGGTACAGTTGCTAGTGGGTCAGATTCAGGCTTAATCATTGAATTTGCTTAATTGTGCAGCAAGAGAAGTGGATGGTGGTGAGGAACCAGAGCAGAGCAGTGCCCCCGCTGGCTGTGTGCAACAACGGTGCATTGAGGAGCGGCAACAGCTGGCACTTCTCAGTGAGGAGTGGCAATAGCAAAAGCAGAACAGCTCCCCCCCAGCAGTTGTGAGGCAAGGGGAAAGCCTGGGCTAGCAGCAACACAAGCTCTACTACCTACCAAGTTCATCTCGTGTGGGACTACAAGAACTCTGAACATACTGACTGTGATAAACTGTTAACAGTTGGTTGCGGTGGGTTCCAGATTACTAAGGGTTTCCCCAAGACTTGTTTGCTGTCACATTTTTCTTCTTCCATCAACAAACCCTGTTATAGTTTAACACTGCTTGTGAGTGGGGAAGTTTGTTCTCACTGGAACACCCAGGCAGCGCTTCTTTTCCTAGATTTTTGGGTGGGGGTTTGAGCCAAGATAGCAAATTAAAAAAAAAAAAAAGGGAGCTATTCTTGATCTCTGATTACTGAAAGGATTTGTCTGCTTGTATGAGTCCTGCTTGGGAAAATAACTGTAGATGCTTCCTGGATCTATCAAAGCAGGGGAGCAGCAGTATAGAAACTTGTTTGGAAATCGTTTCATGCCACACTCTCTAGAAACATAAATAAAAAATGCCTTGATTATACTGGTAAGAAATTACTACAGATCTTGCTTTACCTATTCAGTCTGGAGCCAATCACTTTCTCTATCTATCCTTGCACACCCCCTAAGTCACAATCAGGATTTCAGTGAACCATGAAATCCAGGTATTATGAAGTGGAGACAATGGGAGATCAGAAAATGAGAGATCATCATATGCACTCCAAGACACGTTGCCTAGAGAATCTCAGATGCACCAAGATTGAAATCCACATTCTCTAGATATTAGGGCTCCAGTGTCTTGAATAGGGGTCTTTCAGCTATTATTAGGAAGGAAACTTCTTGTGCTTTTGCATGTGTATACAATTCCCATCTCACTGTGTGGCAACAGGGAACAAGTTGCTGTGAGAGTAGAGAACTATAAAACTTGTTATTTTTAGACTAACAAGATGCAAGACCCAGAAAAGGATTCAAGATGCAAGTAATCATATTTCCTCATGCCTCAAGAATTCCAGCCCAACTACTATATTTTCCAGTATAAAAGATACACCCAAACAGGTTAAAATTGTGTGTGTGTGTGTGTGTGTCTGTGTGGAGGGTGGTGTCACAGAGCACACAGGTGCCCTGCACCTGAGAGCAGAAACAGCTCGGGAGAGAGCCCTAGCAGTGGGGGGGAAGCCCAGCTGCTAGTTACCAGGGCAGCCAGAGTCACAGGTGCTGGTTGCCAGGACAACCGCTGGGGAGCCAGCTGACAGGAAGGGGCAGGACCTGGCACATATAAACCCCAGGTGTGAGGCCAGGAGGGCAGTTCCCTGCTGGCAGCCAAGGGAGAAGGAGCTTGGCCAGGGCAGACAGAGGGGAAAAGCCTGAATGCACGAGCAGCCACTGACTGCTGCTATGGGTTGGAGCATCCCCCAGTAGGAATTGAATGTTGTTTTGGCCGGACGGTTTAGGTCCTTTTATGTTACAGCCCAGGGGCTTTGTGTTTTGTGTTTGCTGTTTATCCGGAGGACCGGGTGAGGTTATTAGGGGTTGGAGGAGGCCTCATAGGGGCTCCACGGCAGCGTGGGGACCCCAGCGCCGGAAAGGGCGTGGCATTTTGGGGTGCGCTGACCCCAGCCCCCAGGGCGCGGGCATTGAGAACCCCCAGAGTAAGGGGCAGAGAGGAACCCCAGTGAGAGAGCAAGGGGGGATGGCGAGAAGCCCCAGAGCGAGGGGGCAGCAGGAAACCCAGAGAGTGAAGGTGGTAGGAAGCCCCACCAAGAGGGGGCAGCAGAGCGCCAGGAAGGTCCTGGACAAGACAGGGCGGTGGAAGCCCAGGGAAGTCACGAAGAGGGCCAAATTTACAGCAAGGTCCAGGTTAAAAACACGTCAGTCCCATCTGCGAGGCTTGGGCTGCAGTGTAGGGGAGGAAAAGGAGCCGCACATGGCGTCCCCTGGCCACCAGGGTGAATAACATGGGCAGCCCCTGCTAATTACATCAATTAATTAATCAATTAAGATCAAGGCATGGCAGGTGAGTAAGCAGGTGGTTGGCCCATAACAGGAGGGCGGAGTCACCAATAGAGAGGCTCCAGCAGAGATACTCCTGTCACAGGTGGGCATGAAATCGTCAACTTTTATTACAAACAATTTACATTATTTTTCCTTATGTAGCACTAGTATATAAGACACACCTTGATTTTAAACCATCTTTTATGGAAAAGTATATCTTAATACAATAAACATTAAGTTTAATACTTGATTCTGCTTTCTGAATCAAAGATGCTGTCTCTACCTATGTAGATCTCTTGCTCCTTCAAAATAATGTTGTTTGCTCTACTGTAAGCCTCGAAGGACAGGAAGTTAAAGACATTATATTCAATCAAAGAATGCACGGACCTTGAATACTGAGTTATAGCACTGTGGAGATTTTATTTTCCTTCAAAGTGACATTCCACTCAGCCAGTGACATGAATGGTTTGGCACGAAGAGGAAAAGGCATAATGACAACCAAAAGCACCTACCCAGAACCTTGAAACATTAAAGAAAGAGATTGCTTTATAAAAGGAGAAATCAATAAAGTGGTATGGCTTAATAGGAATGTAGCAGGGGCTCAGGCACAGGACACCTACCAGGTGACACAGTATCCAGAAAAGCTCATCCTGGCCTGCTTACCCAGGCTGCAAACCAGGAGGACGGCCAGATCAGGCACGGAATGAGGAACAACTGGGGAACGTAGCACGCAACAGCCACGGGACAGTCATTTGCGGGGGGGAGCAAGTGGGGCCACATGTGTCACATATGAAGATGCTGAAGGTGGAATGCAGGGGGCAAACACTGGGGAAGCTCCAGAGGAGTGGAGCCATGTGGAAACCCCCTCCCTCACAAGACACAAGATGCGGCAGGCAGCAAGAGGCAAGCAGCTTGGCTTGAGGGCCACGAGAAGCTGGGCTGGCCCTAGCTGGGCAGCACCCAGGGAACTGGGAAGGGAGTAGCCAGAACGAAAGAACAAGGCTGGGGAACAAGCAGGAGGGGAAGGCTTGCAGCAGCAAGACTCCTCAGGCTTTCAGAAGGGCTACTACACCGGTTGGACAACTCACGAAATGGGCAAGGCAAGCCCAGGTTTTGTTTATTTGTTTGGACTGGTGATGCTTAAAGGGTGAACGCCTTGGAATGGAGCCTGGTGTTCCAACTTCAAGAGGCAATGCCGGAGGCAAAGGATGTCAGAGAGACTACGGTACAAGGCTTGAAAGAAAAGCAGTAACATCTGCTATGGAACATCTTGTCTGGAGGGGTATGGGCAGGATGTAGGGGAGGAGGAGCCCTGCAAACCATCCAATAGGACTCTCCTTAACCCACATGATGGACTACATGGAAAACCAGGTATATTCCCATTCACCATATCACTTAAGACCAAGGATGACAGGTGAACCCGGGGGTGATGGGAACGAAGAGTGGGGCCATCAGCTAATACTTCTGGCACCAGAGGGCCGTAGCCCTTGCACCAGCTACAAGGGAAATACTGTCTATGATGTGAAGAAACTATACAACTTTCTTTTAAGAAAAGGATAAAAGGAATAAGTTATATGCCAGTGCCATTTGCTGGATAACCATATTAAAGAGAAAAATGCCAAAAGACTATCAAGGCAGCTGTGCCACTGAAAGAAGAGTACTGCTCTCTTCCAGCAATCTCCTAAACAAAACCGAAGTCACCCTGGGAGACCTCAAAATTCTGCTGAATCTACAGAAGCTGTATGAACTGAGAAATGCTAAGAGATACATTCACAGCTACGTTGGCAGACTTTCCCCTCTCACACAGTTAGTGGGAGGGAGCAGTGGAGGGACCTCATTTTAGAGATTCTCTTGTTTTTTCAGTTCATTCATATTAAGGTGAACTTTCTTGTTTTTATCTTCTTTCTAGCAAGACCATGGGGAAATATGTTTTGAATTTTAACTAAATAATCCTATATACAAGTTCTTACCTTTTATTAGGCTAAATAAAGTGACCCAAGAGAACTTCAAATAGCAGCTAAACAATTGTTTTTCATGTTTTAAAAACTAGTCTTTTCTGATATCACACTTTCAAACATCAGGGACCTTTCAAAAATGCCTTAAGATAAGGTGATGCTCACTCCTTGGGGAAAAGAAAAATTATCAATGGATGTTTCCTACAGTATATTAAAGAACTGATAACTGAGGAGTATATCTGTGAAACAAGAAAGCTTGGTGGTTTGCACTGCGCCATGGTATAGCTGCTGCATCTCTAACATGTAAAAGACTGAACGTATGTTGCATGGGCAACACAGGCCTAGTTCATTTGCTTTATCTAAACTTGATCTGGGAAGAAAAAACTGTTTTATTAGTTCACTAGGATCCACATGGATCAATTGTTCATAGCCAAATAGCCTGGTCTGAGATATATTGTCCAAGACAAAAATGCACTGACAACTAACCCAGTATTATAATTAGGGAGTCTGAAGGACTCAAACAAGAGTTAGCCTGAGTCCAGGGCCAGATTAACGCACAGGCAAACTAGGCATATGGCTAGGGCCCTGACCTGCAGGGGGCCCTGGTCCTTCTCTCTGTGGTGGTGGTGCGAATGGCCCTGTCTGCCTCCCCTCCCCTCCCTTCCCTTCCCTTCCCTTCCCTTCCCTTCCCTTCCCTTCCCCTCCTCTCCACTGGCCTTGCCACCGTGGCAGCTGTTTCCTAGAAGCAGCTCCAAGCCCTGCTCCCTGCAGGCAGCAGTGCTGGGGGGGGGGGGGGGG
>NW_017729030.1:60096049-60120109 GCF_001723915.1 Gavialis gangeticus
GGGGGGGGGGGGGGGGTGTCTTGACCAGCCTGGGGTCTATGAGTTTGTTTGCCTAGGGCCCACTAAAGTATTAATTTGGCCCTGACTGATACAAATCATTTCCAGAACTGGCCAAATCAAATTGGTTCATTTCAGCTTTCAGACCTCCCTTGGCATCTCAGCAAATTCATAAAATATCCCCTCCTTCTTGTTTTTACCTCCTCCCACAAAAAGCAACCTATTGGAGCAGATAAAGAAGTGCATGTGAATTTGACTTGTCAGTTGTGCTTACCACAGCAATGAGACTCTCTCAGAATGAGAAATTGTTAACCCTTCTTCTTTCTGCTTCTAAATCACCCGATCTGTTGTAAAAATTTCAAGCAAGTTTGTTCCAGGAGCCAGGCTGTATGTCTGCATCTTAAATAACAGGCTAGCCTGACAGATCTGCAACCTGTTCACTTCCTTTGTTGACACTTTGTTGGAGCAGGAAAAGCTATTGTATTTGGATCCTCAATCCAACAAGAAAATATACTGTTAAAACATATGTGTATATGAGTATGCATACACACACTCCCTCATTTACACTCACTCTGCCAGAAGATGAAGAAAAGCCCTGGTCTAAGTTATTGTGAAAGCACTGGTGAACCCTTCATGCCAGAGCAGAAATTGGCAACCTATAGCCTGTAGAGTGATTGGATCCAGCTGGCAGAACTGGGGCTTCAGAGGTGGGGGCTTTGCCTGTGCTGTGTTATACCCCACCCCAGTATACCACAGTGGGTGGGAAGGAGCTTTCCCTATGGTGTACCACAGCTGGGTACTGCAGCAGACAGGTGTTTTCTGGACCCAAGCTGCACCATTCCAGCCTGCTGCTTGAAAATATTACCAACTTCTGCTTTATGTATCAAGGCTAAATGACCCTTGCAGAGACCTTTATGCAGCTGCACCAACATAACTGGGAATGTGGGAGGATGCAAAAACAGTCACCACTGCAGCTGGCAGCGGGCTGCAGCTTCACCACTGGCAACATTGCGTCATATGGGGCCACTGCCCAGAGCATGGAGCTGCCCTGTTACCTCTGCCCATCTTTCAGGGTAGAAACCAAATTAGATTTAAAATGTAATTTCTTGAAACAGACAAAATGGGAGAGAGGAATACAAAAATGTCAACTCCCATCACAAGTAGGGCACGCTGTTCTGACTTCAGAAAGCGTTAGTTTGAGGACGGTTCCTAAGTGAAGATGAGTCAGATTGTCCTGATGCAATCTAAAAAGAGCCCAGCCCAAGCAAGAGACTGGATGAGGAAGAATTTGTCTTGTTGTCATGAATTCTAGGACACGTGTTACTAAGTCTCCGTGACATCTGGTGCCTTGGCGATTTTTGTAGCAGTGTGAGAGCGCGGGTGGATTGGCATGTGGATGAAGAGCAGGTGAAGCTGTATAAATTTATCTAATAAAGAATACAAAAAGCTGCTCTGGAGTGATTAGAGAGCAGGCATGGGATCAGTTTCAATACAAGGACTGGACTGAGAGCTGGAGCACTAGACAAGAGGGCCACAAGAAAAAAAAGATAGTTTCTAAAAAAGCATCAGTAATCCAGTGTTTGTGGGACATAAAACAAGAAGGACGAACCAGAAAGGAAAGGGGCCAAGAGCACAGAGGTCCACTTCTGGAGAAGCAACCTTGAGTCATACTAAAAACCCCTGCAGCTGAAAACAGTACGCTCCATATCCTACGATAGGCATGCTGCACGCTTGGAGCAGACACTCTACAGTAGCTTTCCTTTAATAAGGGCTGTCTGTACTTCTTAGGTACATGCCATGACTCCCTCAGCTGGTGACTTGAGCATGAGAGCCCTGCCCTGAGGTGCTCACCATTCACCATGACAGCTTGCTCTCACTAGTTGTGGCAGAAGGAACAATCGGACGATGGGACTAAGCTCTGGAAGACACTTGGCAGCCAGCCTCCCTCTAGCAGAGAGATATTTCTGTATCTGTCCACCAACTACCTTTCCTCTGAAAAGTGAGAGGAGGTGTGAGGAACAGGCTGGCAGAGACTGAGAGAACCAAGCATGTGTCTCAGAGCTCGAACGCGAGGAGGCAACGCTTTCCCTGACTGCCCCAGTTTTCAGAGCAGAAGGAAACTGCAGGTAGGAACTCACTGGCTCTGCTGGTTAAAAGGAAACCTAAGCCATGTTTCTGATGAAGCTGAAGAAATCACTTTGCTTGTATATTCTACAACATGGGCTATTGGCTAGCCTTGCATGTAGATCCACTGGCACTTGTTATACTCTGGGTTTGTTGGCTGAAAAGAAAGTTCAGGGATGTACCCAGCTCTCTCCTAGCTCCATGTCCTGGCCAGGAGTCTGCTTGAAAAGAACATTTTGAAGAAATTCCTGAGCTGTAAATGCTCACAGGAAACTGTCAATCGTCTGTTCATCTCAGCTGCTCCAGGCAGTGCTCCTGACCGTGAGGCTGACTAGGGCTGTTGCTTTGTTAACTTTTTATTCACAGAGGGGGTTTTTGCAGCTATGGAAACAAGCTTTCCGTGAACAGTGAGAAATGTTCCATCAAAGCTTCCCCAGCTAGATTCACTCCTGGACACTGCTGCTATACATACATTTGTTCCAAATCACTGTCCCAAGCAGGGAAAAATAGCTCCTGGCTTTTCTGCTAATTAACGCACCACAATGCCAGTCAAGATGCATACATTTCTTTCGAACTGGAGCATGTTTGCCACAATTTGCTTAGGGATGTATGTGTTGCTGCAGCTCTTGGGTTAATCTTGACTGCTCACATGGCTGATGAGTCAGTGAGGACCGAGTGTCACTGCCCTACAGCTTGTCCGCATTACAAAATCTTCTTAAGCTACAACACGATATATTCATACTATTACTACACAAAACATAGAAAAGTCCTAAAGGGGAAGAAATGTTCCTGCAGGATCTGCTTTCCATTGACCAGGGTAGCAGACTTCGACCATAGGGCTTCCTGAGGAGGGGGCATGTGCTTTGCATTATTCTAGAGGCACTTCCATGTCTAAACCATCTGGCAGATTTCTTTAAGAATTACAGCCTGATGCTCTGAGGAATTCCCCTCACTCACACTGGCTGCGGGTGAGGAGCCAGGCTTCCTGGAGGAGGATGACGCTCTGGTTTTCCTGTGGAAATGAAGCTTTGGACTGTGCTTCGTCTATGTTTCTAACTGCTGAGGTCTAGATCACAAAGTACCTGTGATGCTTCTCCATCTGGGAGATTGCTCCTGAAAACTCTCTTACCATCTGATTGCTATGAGATAGCACTGCTTCCCCACAACAGCCAATGGTGGCAGGGCTTTGTGCACTAGGGGCTTTGAGGTACCTTCCTCTGTTAGGATCCTGCTGCTCCAATCGAACACACTTTTAGATAGTGTGGGGGCTACTGTACGTCATGGGGAACAACAGCAGGCCCAGTGAGGGAGGAAGGGAAGGCAGCAAGGCTGCTGAGAAGAGAATAGAGACTGTTGCTTCGAACAAGATTTCAGCAGCAGCTGGACGAGCTGGCAGGGAGAAGCCCAAGGGGACCCCTAGAAGATGCTTATTTACTTCTGTGTGAGCTGCCTGGGCCTACTGCTCACTAAAAGGTCTGAGCCTCTCAGGTCCCTCACTCCCCTCCTGCTCCCAGGATGCATCTCCATGGGGAGTGCTCTATTGATCCAGAACACCAGTACAATACCTGGCAAAGTGCTGGTAATGCAGATGTAGTTCACACTAGCAAAGTGCTGCTTGGTGCTGGAAGACTAAAACCATGCCCGCACCCAAGTGCACTGAGCTCTGGCAGCAACCATGTGACTTTGCTTCTCCTGGCACAGCCATGCTTTGTGCTGCAACTAACATTGTTGCAGCAGAAATCTGTACTGTGAACAAAGGCGGAGGGGTTTGGGAGTCTCCCTAGAATCAGCTTGTTCCTCCGGCTGGAGGGGATGGTACTAATTGCCAATAAACACAGTGACTACAAGATTTTATACCTGAAAACCATATTACCACATTTACTTGCGGTAAATGAGGTATTGTTTCCCCATTCAACACTGAGCTAGATGAACCATCCAGCCACTTGACAGCCTTTGCCTCGGGCCTGTGGCCAAGTAGTGCTGGGTATGAATGAGGCTGGCCTACAGACAAGGAGTTCTCCGGAATCAAGCCTGCAGCCAGTGACATTTTTACAGCAGGAGAAGATGATGCCAAAGAAGAGGTCACCCAAGACCACATCCCTAAGCAGAGTATTAACCAGGTTCAGGGCTGGAGTATTAGTCTGACTGCTGATGAGCTGAAGCTCAGGACTGCTGAGGTCTGCTACACTGAGGAGCCGTAAACTTCTGAAGGACTCTGGCTGGACCTTGAAAAACAGACACATTAAGGAAATACTGAAGAAAAAGGAGAAGGAGGTCCAGCAATTCATTGGAAGGGCCAGCTATCTTTCCAGTTTAGATCTACCCACACCCAAACAAGCTGAAAATGATGCAGCAAGGGAATTCCTACAGCAAGCATTTGAAAGAGTAAAGAAACTCCTAAGCAAGTAACCAGTCCTAAAGCACTCCAACTGTGCAGGACAGCTGGAGCTGCAGCATGATGCCTCACAAAGAGACCTAGGAGCAGCATTGATGCAAAGCTAAAAGCTCGCATCATTTGCAAGCAGAAGCCTGACAGTCCCAAGAGGAGATATGCTCAGATAGAGAAAGTTGCCCCTGTCTGTGCCTTCTGAAACGGAACAATTTTGTCACTTTATCTTTGGACGCTGTAGGTGAACATGCAGTCTGATCACAAGCCATCATGAGGGTATCCAAGCGACTACAATGCGCATCAGTACTGAGATTGCCTTATCCTCACCGCAGAGGATACAATGCCCAAGAAGATCATTGCTAAGCAAGGTGCCCTTCCAGAGTACTGTAACAGAAGAGTGAGTTTATAAACATGCTGTAATAATTTGGAGTTTCTGATGGGAGCCTCCAGGCAATCCAATAAAGTAGTAACTACAATGGGGTGCTACAAGCACCAAGACAATTCACAGGTATTGGCTAGCCAAGATCTAAAACAGCAAATACCACTAAAGGCTCCCCCCCGCTCCCCAACTACTATGCAAGTGAGGAGTTGTGTGTGCAAGGCAGAATTTTGTTTGAAGGGCCTGGATACTAATCCTAACAGATTTGAGAGCCCATGTCAGGAGACAGATACATACTTCACAAAGGTGATAGCGGTTGCCCAAGACAAAAGACAAGCCAGGGAGTGCTTATGCTGTCCAGGGATGCACACCTAAGTAAGACTGTACATACAGCAGTGTGAAGTTTGCCAAGAGTAGAGTGATGCACAAAAGCACCATGAAATAGCAGATATCTAGGATGAAATCATGGTTCTCTCATAAGGGAATATATGTTGGCTGCAAAAAAGGCAGCACAGACTATGACTAGGGTTGCTGCCATCACAAAATGTAAACACCTGTTTTGCAACAAAAGGCTGTTTGCTTGAGTTTTGTACCACCATAAAAACTGTAATGGTGACACAAAGGTGATGTCTGCTTGCAGCCCGAAACGCATCAGCATGAGTAGGTGGGAAGTCAGCATTGCCACTGACTGCAGGGACCAGAACGACTATAAGGCTCTCACCAGCACTCTAGTCTAGACCTTTTTAGACTTGAGGCACCCTCAGAAAATGCCAGCTCTTATTTTTTATTCTTTTTTTGACTGCGTAAAAATAGAGCAATTCTACTGAAAAGAACTCAGCAAGACCACAACAGGTCACTCTGCTTTTGACACTATAGACTCCTATTTGAAATACTGGGGTTTATCTTATAAATCATGCCTTCATACTTAGCAGTGCTAACTTGCTTGACACCCCAATGCATCCCTGAGAGGATCTCAAGGTTCCCAAGGATGCCACAACACCCTGGTTGAGAATCGCTGCTCTACTCACATGCAAATACCAAATAAGCTTCTAATGAGAATGACTGAAGGTCTAGATTAGAAGAGAACTCAAAATCTTCTACCTGCTTAAAACTGAGCATAAGATTCATATTTCTCCTATAACAGTTTAGTGGTACTGGGAGCAGTAAATGTCCTGGGATCTTATATCTCATTTTGTTTTTTACATTTATTTTGAATATACTTTTCGGTTCACCTTAAATGGAAGTTGGCATGGAATAAATGTCAGATTTTGCTCCTACCTCTGGATCTGCCAGCTTCATATAAATGTAGAAAAATGTAGACGTTCAGTAATCGACATGGCACGATCTGTCTGGATTCAAAATTAGATGCAGAAGAGGAAAGATCTTTTCTGTTCTCCCCCCTTATGGCTTTAAAAATAAAATACAAAAGCTGGGCTGCTCACTAGCAAGAGGAATACTTCTACTTCTGCTGATGCTTGAGTCACAGTGCATAGTCACTGCTTGCAGAGCTGCATTGGCCATGGCCTCAAAAAGGACCTGAAACCCCTTCTTCAATGCCGGGGATGACACAGTCCTCTGCCTTGAAAGCAACCATGTACTTTCACTGCTACTTTGATACTAGAAGAAATGTGGAGATGAGCAAAGGCAGTTTTGGAGAGGATGCCAGCTTCACACAGACATTGGCTAGACACCTCTGCAAGACCCAACAACTCAGCTTTCTTAAACGGGGCAGCTAATTAAGCAATAAATATATCACTGAACCCAATCCACACACTGGAAGTGATTCTCTTCTTGCTAATTTAGAAGGGATTAATTGACGCTTATGCATGCCTCTCTCAAGCACTCTGACAGCCTGCTGCCAACATGGAAGCAATTACAGCATGTGCCAGGCCTCACACGCCCACACTTGCAAAAGAGGGTAGCACTGGTGCAGCCTCTCCTGTTAGCATCACAAAATAAAGGGCCTCCCAGCATGCTTGGAGAAGATGGCAGCCTGTGAGCAGGAAAAATGCTGCCAAACGTGGGGAAGAGTCTAGGGCCTGAGCCAGGAAACAGCTTTATTTTCCCCTTTCACATGCTTGCTATTACCTTGTAGGGTACTGAAGTCACACTTCACTGTCTCCCCTAATTTCAACTGCTAGGGCCAGCAGCTATGGAGCTGCCATGTCATATGGAGTCCGACTGGCCGAGTGATCTCAGACTGGGGATAAGGTAGGGACTATGCATGTGAATGCAAGGCTCAATGTTCTCCCTGGTCAGTTTAAAAGGTTACTTCATCCCTCAGCAATGGGTGGAATCGTATTTGTTGGAGGAGGTGCCTAATGCACTGGAGTCTATTCCACCTGAGAGCGAGTGCCAGCTCTTCAATTTTCTATGTTGGCAAATCACAGAATCAGTACGCTTTCTCCATGAATAGCGCAGGGGGACAGAGCACGTGTTCTAACACACTGTGACTAAGGGTTGGTAAATGAGCCCAGAGACCCTCTTCTGTCACTTGCCAGGTGAAATCCAATGCAAGTCAACAACAAAGACATTTTGAAAACATGAATGTTATCACATGAAACACTGAAATCCAGCAACATTTTCATTAACAGACAATCAGTACCAGAACCTGACTGCTGACTCTGGGCACAGGAGCTCAAGCTGCATTGTTCTACTAGTAAGTGATTTTACTCACTGATTTCCAGTTGCCTTTGAATCCTCCCTTTGCAGCGCTCTCTATAGTCAGACTGCGTGGCATTGTACTCCGACATCACCTCCACGAACTTGCGTGATAATGTTGAATGCTGGAGAAGGAAGAACACGAAAAGTTGTTTTTTACTTAGTGCAGCATGGAGAAGGACAGTTCTTTACCAGGGCTTTTGTTAAGGTGAGACCTTCACAGATCTGAGCTGAAGTAGCTAAAAATACCTCCACCGCAACCATATTTAGCCTCTTCAGCGACATATCTATCCTGACACCGTGACACAGATGAATGCTATTCAAAAGAATTCCTTGGTTTAATATGCAAAAAAGTACAAGCAGGTAACATCAGACAGCCTGCCACAAATACAAATCAGCCAAAGTGCAAATCTGAAGGTATTTCACTTGCCTACCCAAAGAAACATTGCATTTGTCCTAGGAGACTAGCATTTAGCTAGGTTGACAAAACTAAAACATCCTGGATCTGCTTTAGAAGTGAGGATCACATAAGGGTAAACACAGAACCAAGCCAAATATCATTCAGAGTTTACTTCTGACTTTTTCAAATTCTCCATAATCCACTGAGATTTGCTTGAGTAGAAAGCTTAGCAAGAACCTTGGGGATTGAGCCAGAATGGGTCTAGAAGTATAAATTAAAGATGCATTTTGGAGCATTTACCAATAACTGGCATTGCTAGAACTAAACATAGAGTAGATTAATACTGAACTATCAAAAGGAAGATTGCTGGCCCTCCTGGGCAGCTGTGGTGAAGAAAATATTCACATTTGAACAGCAACTGAAATGCATCTCCTGAGCTATTTTTAAATGGAGCATAAACTCAATGGTATTTTACTTGCATGTCAAAAGCAATCTATTATTTGTTCAGGGAGAATACGGCTTGGCAACATTGACATAAAGACAGACCATCACTGAGCTGACTTGAAACTGAGGACACAAATGCATGCTTTTGAATTTCACCATCATGAGGCCAGGAGGTAGGGGCACTGTCTCTTGGAGCTGACAAGTTAAATGTTTGAGCCCCAGATTACTACTTCACTTCCAGCTGCAAACCAGGACACCGTGAGCATAAAGAACCAGGGCATTTTTCTTGCCTTCTCTCCCTTAGCCTAAGGTGCTTATGATAGAGTCAGTCCTCACAGGAAGACAGATATGTGAAGGCAGGTCTCAAGCAGATGCAAATAACTTTGGCAAGGGGGAGACAGGTTTGAGAACACATGAGACCTGTAGCTCCTTCAGCAGGGATACCAGCTGAATAAGTAAAAGCCAAGAACAAGGAAAACAAGACCTAGTCTCTTAAGCAGCTGCTCAGTCACTGTAGTGGCAGTGCCCCCTGGGACCACCTGGGCAGGTGGCTAGCGGATGGGTGCTGCCCCAGCTTGGATGCAGTACCCAGCCCGATCCAACTGTTCCCTGAGCCTGAACTGGGGCAGCACCCACCCGCTAGCAGCCCACCCAAGCGGCCCCAGGGGACAGCACCACTGCAGAGGGAAGGACCGGGACTCCCCATAGTTCAGGGGCCGCTCGGCCTGCTGGCCGCTTGCAGGATGTGGGCAGACTCCACAGAAAAAAAAAAGATTAGGCCCCTTACTGCTTCTGCCATCAGCCCACCTCTCCCACAGCCGAGGGGGTGGGGAGTTGCTGCAAAGCTCGACGGGTCCGTTTTAAACACCAAATATGTTTTACACCAGACCAAATGGATGCTTCTTTCTAAAAAGACACCTAACCCTGCCTGACCATTAAGCACCGGTTGTGTGGGTGCATAGCATGATGATAACTACATCCGTAAGCACGCTATTTGCTCTCTGTTTGACAGAGAGATTGGGATTGTTCTTCTGAAATCAGTCGCCTTTCAGACTAACTACAGATGCGGCAGAACAGAACCAATATGCTCTTAGTGAGATTTTTTTCCATTTTACAGGGAACTGTTCCAAAACAACTGAATAAGAATTAACTGGAGCTTAACTACAATACAGATACTGACCACATCTCTACCACCCCAGCACTGCAGGGCTATGACCTGCTGTTCATACAAGGGATGAAGTTTGGCTGTGCAAAAATGCTGATTCTCTGGTTCCAACTGAAATTTTCAGAGTCCCATCTGCAACCATGCGTGCTAACAAATTTTCTATGCACTTGTGTTGTGCAGGAAGTACTTTCATGATTCTTCAATAAGGTAAGTTATATGGTATTATTTCTCGAACCTGCCAGTCACAACTGACACCACTTGAGCAGTGACTAATACTCATAGAGGTTTAAGCCAATAGTAAACAACTTAGAGAAAATTGTGACTGGCTAATGGGCATGCCTCAAGCAGAGAGAGAGTTTTCATTAACTCTTATAATACCTGTGAAATGAGTCACAGACAGGGAGAGAAAAGGGCCAGGAAGCAACTGGAGGCAGAGAGAAAGGGTAAACAGGCAAATGATTGGAGAACAGACCACTGATAAAAAGGGGAAAAAGAGAAAGATGTGCAGAGGGGTGGAAAAGAGAAAAGGGGAGAGATGGACTCAAGAATACAGGTAGAGAGAGACATTGTTCTTGTCGTAGCATCAGATGTGCCTGGATGCATTCCATTACAGCTGATCCAATTAATCAGATGTCACCGGGGCTGCTGTCTTGCAGGATTGGACCCTGCTGCTCCCATGGCTTCAGGGGCCCAATCCTGTGGGATAATGGCCCCAGGTGCTACACCCTGATCTGGGGCACACATCTGTCAGGGGATTCCACATGTGGAATCCCCTGCAGGAGACTTCCTGTGGTGCAGGACAGGCCAGCAGACTTCCCCCCCTATAAAAGCATCATACACTGTGACTACGTTTGATTGCACAGATGTTTTTGGGCACTTGGGGTGTGACATGGGGTAGGGATATCTATTTGCACCTGACTGATTAACAACATAAAGGACAAACTTGAATCTCCCACAGAGTGTTTCCACTTTAATTTTCTGGGAGCCGGTGACATTACTGGAACTGGCATTTCCGTGAGTCAGAACTAAACGCTCCTAGTGCCACGGGAGGGTTTTCCAAATATGAGTTTGAAGAAGCACCAAAGAAAATGATAATAATAGTTACTGTTACCCAACATTGGATTCCCGGCAGCAATGCGACGGTCGGTTTCATGACAAGATTATACTAGGTCAGCTGTGCTACAGGACATGTAGAGACCTGGCTGCAGGCGATCCAGCCTAGTGAATAGACCACTAAGCGAGGGCTAGAGACAGAAGCTGGGGGACCCACAGCCACGCAGACGAAGATAGGTGCTAGAGTCTAAGTTACCAAATCTGCGGGGCGATTCCAGAGGCAGAGGCCAAGTCGCAGGCTGACTCTGGGCTCTGGAGTCAGGGACCAAGTTCACACATCCAAGGGAGGAGTCCAGAGGCAAAGTCCAAGCCTCTGGCTGAGTCAGAGACCAAAGCTGAGCCAAGTTCCTGAAAGCCAGACTCCAGAAGGACAGCCCAGCAGGCTCTGAAGCCAAAACACCAAGAGCACAAGATCCAGAGAGTCTTTAAAAAAAATAAAACTACAAAAGTATCACATGCTTCAAAACATAACAAGCAAGAACACCCCTGTAAACTGTATCTGTATTATACTGCCACAACACAAACAGACATTAACCATCCCTTCTGTACCCACCCCTCCTATCCCGCCCCCACCAAAACACTGACGTCTAGTACATTCTCCTTTCTGTGGTTAAGCTGACTAATAATTACAATAACTATAACTTAACATAACCTAATCATCATATTTGTAGGCCTCAGGTGACCCCAACAATTTTCCACACCACGTAACATGCTCCTTGTAGCTACATGCTCTTCAAGCTACTCCATTCCCACCACCTCCCACACCAGTATACAAAAGCAACTGTTAATAAACAAAAAGAAAATGTGTCCATTTTCCTCATCCTTGTCTATCCGACATGGCTCCCAGCTGCCACTTCTGTACAAAATAAAGTGCTCTGCCAGGCCTCGCCTGCCTTCTCTTTCCCATAGTGGGCACATTTGTGGCCATTATACTTATTTAGTTTTCTCACGCCTGCCTTAAACAGCCTTGGGTCATAAAAGTCTAGATTTTAAACACCAACAAGTTCCACATCATCCATAAACTTAAGTTATGTTTTTGCAAATGGGTGCATGTTTTGTCTTCTGTAACATTTTTAAGTAAGATGCCATACAGCATCCCTTCTTTGGTCAGCCACTGTCCCCTGGCACTCACTAGATTTGTTGCCCAGCTATGTCCTGTTCCTCTTTACTAAAAGATGCAGCATTAAAACAGGTGCAGCTCCACTTTTGCCAGCCTATATTTTGCCAAGAAGGCAGTGTCCTATGCACACACGCACAGAATCGATCCCCTATATATCTTCAGTTTCCACAACATAGTTCTGGTAAATACCATGCAAAAAGTGCAGCCTTCATCTTCTCTACTACCGTTGTCTGGGAGGATGCACTCACCGGCTTTACATAAACAAGTACACATCCTTAGAGCTCCCATCTTAGATGGTTCAGTCTGAGCTAACCTTTCCCTTTTGGACTTTCAAAAAAAAGGTGCACATCGCCCTCTGTAATCAACACACTTGCTATCATGATGGCAGAAAAAACAGTCTTGTGGACAGTATTATAGGAGACAGAATTACTTTCATGGTTCTCATCTGCCCCCACACATGTCCATGAGTCCAGAATCACCTGTACTTCAGCAGTGGTCTTTTCCCATGCCTCCTCTCCTGTAAATCCCATGTCAAAGGGTATTCTCAGTACCTTTACCTCCATGCTGGTGACTGCCACCCTTAACCCATCCATCTTTCCCATATTTACTACCACCATTCACGCACTTTTCTTTTTGTTCAAGTGTGTGTCTGTAGCTTCCCCATATTCCCCCAGATGCTTCAACACTCTCTGCAGTGAGATCTGCTGTACTATTAAGACCAAGTGTCACTGATGCACAAAGAAGTTCAAACGTGTCCTGAGTGCTGCTATGGATAACGTGGTTTCTTTCAATGGAACCCCAGTTAATTTGCTTAATAAGGCATTAGAGACCAGTTTAAAGAAATGTTCTATTTGCTGTACCAGAGTAAAGCACTTCATTTTCAAACATAAATCCAATTTTTCTTCTGCACCAGTCACAAACCCCTTAATAAGAGTCCTTTCAGCTAGCTTCAGGTCTGACACATGTGCCTCATGCTTAAGAAACTAATTGCCCTACCTGCAATTAGGAAGACCAGAAACATGTGGAGAGTCTTTTTTTATCTGAGCCAGATTTAAAAATCAGTAACCAGGAAACCTTGATTGAAATGAGTAATTTTAATCTTGTTTTGCATTTTTGTCTTGTTTTCCAAGACGATTTATTGTCAAGCGGCTGATAACCATTCAAACATGCTTATTTCCAGTCCACTGGAACTGTTTAGCAAATAGAAGTACCAAATTTAGCACTTCAGGAAGACACACTGTACTTATACACTTAATTCAAGTAATTAAATAAGTTGACATATTTTTTCTTGTTCTTAAATAGAAATTGCTAGAAAATGGAGTATGCATTTATTTGCAAGACAATTTTTTACTCAGGGTTTGTGGCAAGCTGTATTTGAATGAAAGCTGAAACTTAGTAAAAAATTACAAATAATCCAAGATTCAAAAGTTGTTAAAAATAAATATGTCTAAATTTTAAATAACCACAATTTTTACCCATCCTGCAGGACCTGATATCTTTATAAGCTAGATAGGTTGTTGACTGAATTTCTCATGAATAATTCAACACCCACAGTGTAATCCACAGGAACACTGCTTGCTTCTTGCACACCTCTAAAGTGGAATGTAAAGTTACTTCTGCTTACAACCAGAATTGAACACATTGCTTTTCTCCCTATTGCCTCTTATTTATGGCTTGCTCACAGTAAAAGCTTGCACAGATTTTAATTAAATCAGTGCCAACCTCTGTGTGGACACAGTTAGATCTTGGATGAAATTTCTCATGCAGACAATTAAAAAACTTGAAGTGAATTTAAACCACAGTCAGTTAAATCAGTCAAGTTCCTGCATAGATATACGCTTTTCAGTTTAAGACAAGAACAGTTTTAATGAGACCCAAATTAAAAGTATCCCCCTAGGGGTTTGTACTATTTAAGCTACATTGGTTTTAAAACCCATATTAAATATTAAAAATGTTTACATAAATTTTAGAGAGTGTCCACACACAAAGTTATGCTCACTTATTATTGCAAGAGCTTAACTGAAAAGGCGAATTTCTGTGCATAGCCAAAGGTGAAGGCAGATAGAGGTGATCAGTTACATCAGTAGCATAATGATGGTGGGCAAGTTGGGTATGAGCCCCATATGCTACCTAAGCAGGGAGGAAGGGGCACCAGAATAGAGCTAGAAGGGTGTCTCATGCTCCTGTTCGTCCTGTCCCATCTCCTCCCTTCTCCCTGCCCCCAGTCAAAAGCTTGTGCCTTCCTTGCAGCAGCTTTGGATCTAGCAGCAAGGACAGCAGAATGGCAGCGGCAGTGTATGGTGGAGGAGCAGTGGCTGGAGGCGACATCCTCTCTTGCAGCAGTGAACCTCCAGCTGCTGCCCCTGCACTGTACGCTCTCCCATGACCCAGGGAGCAGAACTGGCCAGTTACACCCCTGAGTTACATTGGGCAGAGTGGGTAGGTCCTGCAAGAGCTGATGCCGTGCCTTCCTGTTTCCAGGTGGCTGAGCACAAAATGAGCCTTCAGCATCAAAACAGAAAAGGCATACTTTATGGCAAGTGTAGCCCACATTTCAGCATTTCTTCTGTGCGAGTCCAGGAATATAAGGCTTCCTTCAGATGTAACTTATCTTCAAAACCTTCCCATTATAAGAATTTGGTCAGGAAAACCTCTTTCTTCTGCCCATCACAATTGCCTCTCTCCACCCCTGCTTCCTTCTGTCTGCCTCACCTGCCAATGGGGTTGCTCTACAAAGCTAAGACTTTATATTGCTCAGTGTTGCAGAACCAGCAAGAAAAGGGAACCTACAATAAAGGACAAATGCTATTCCTAGCATTATGCTAAGGTCATGGGCTGGGTTGTTCACTGACAAGGAAGTATACATTGGGACAGATACTCAGCTGATGCAAATGAAACAAAAAAAAATCATACACCATATGAGGCACCGTCCTACCATGTCGGTATTAAACTAAAAGAGAATAGTACTGTGTGGGAGGGGAGCATTTTGCAATGTGGTATGGCACCAGAATGACTAAGGATCTCTTTGTCACTAACAGTATATTACAACTACAGAGTTAAAAATAAAAATAAAGTTTTGAAGAGATGCTAGAGTTGTCTTTCAGGAGAAGGCCCAAATAGAATTGGTAGCACCTCATGCTCAGATACCGCAGCCGCTTAAAGCCTATGAATCTCTTCAGTGCAAAGCCACCATGCTCTTCCCCAAGTGACAGCCTCAGCAGTCACATTGGTGCAGATCATGAAGAGCTTGCAGCACACTAGAGTTCAGCTCACCAAGAAATGTCAGATTGGTTTACTAGCAACGTACAGTGACAAAGCAGGGTACATGCAGCCTTGGGACTTCACCATTTCTACACAGCTTTGCTTCCCAGACTCCCCTCTTGACCAGCCCACAAGGGTACAGCACTACATCCACTTCCTTCAAGAAGGTGCTGCTAGGATTGGCATGAGAGCACTATCCTGCTGTGTAAAGTGGGTGTGCTGGACCTGGCAGCACTGGCTGCTCTCCCTCCAAGCAAAAGGAAAATGTTGGTATTCCCTTAGCCTAGAAGTAGGTTTAAGAGAGGGTCACTGTCAGGAACAGAATAAGCAGAATCCCTACAGTGCCGGCTAAGCCCACTCCTGGCTAGGAAAAGCAGCCCCAGGAATTCATTGTTACCTTGCTCTAGATTTGCCATGTGCAGTGTCTTGTGCCTTGCTCACATTAGAAAGTTGACCTGATTCAACTAAGCTACTTTAAAAGCTCTTCATATGGACGTATGGAAGGTAGAGAAAGTAGGGCTTTGCCACACGGCAGCTGTTCTGCAGTTACCGCTCATGTGCACACTCCTACCTCATAGATTTAAACCTGGTGAAAAAAGGGTAAGCTACTATGAATGATCATTCATGGACTGCAGGTTCATCTTGCACACAGGCACTTACCGCCAAGCGGCAGGCAAGCTTGTAAAACTCCGTCCTCCTTTACCTCACACTAGTGACTGGAGTATTCATGAAGCCCTGTACAAGTCTCAGAGGGTGCATCTAGACAAGCACGAATGTGCAGTATGTGGCGCCACAGACCCATCTATGGTGCCCCACACTGCACATGCAGGTGTTCCCCATGTTGCTACTTTGCAGCATGGGCTGGTTTTTTTTTGATCCCTAGAGATCCCAAGGTTAAAAAAAACCCATGCCAAAAAAAAGCGGGGTGGCACACATGGCAGCAAAACGCACCGCACAAAACCGGAGCCTGGCTGGCCGGAGCCATGTTCCAGCTGCTGGCCAGGCTCCCAGCTGCAGGAGCGCTGTGGCTGCAGCTCTCGGAGGCCCCCAGGGCTCAAGGTAAGGCTGTTGGGGCTAGCACAGCTGCTGGCCCCAGCCTCCCGTCCCGCACCTGGGGTAACTTGCTGCGCGCCAGAGCATGCGTGGCACAGGTGGGACAAGTAGCAGCAGCACAAGGTGGGCCATGGCTACTTGCCCCACGGGGAACGCATGTTCCCACTTGTCTGGATGCACCCAGAGTGATTTAGCCAAATCGATTCCTATCAATCTAAGCAAAAAATCAACAGAAGCTGGCTTAAGGGCCTGTCTACATTGTTTCACCACATTGTGCTGCTTTTGCCAAATTGCTCTAGAAATCATTTTTTTTCATGCGGGCCAAGCCTACTTCCCCAGAGCAGGAAATCAGCAGCATTACCACACCAGTCTGTGAACCACTGACTTTCCCACACTACATCTATCACCATTACCTCACTCATGTTCCCATAGTATCCAAGCACCACACAGCCCGGGCCCTACCTCCACAGGACAGCAGTGTTATTGTTCCAGTTGTACATATGGGGAACTGGGACCCAGAGAAGACAAGGTCACACAAAGTATCATGAATCAGGGAACCGAACCAATGGCTCCCAAGAAACAATGTAGTGCTCTAAAGCACATTGTTTCAGACCAATCTGTTGAGAGGTGCAGCCAACTATTCAAAGTTTGGAATGAATCTTTTGAAAAAGTTAGTGATCCCCAGGAATTGTTGTATTTCCAGGACCGAACATGAGGATGCCCAATCGCATTGACTTCATTTTCTTGGGGTCCATCTTGATGCCCTCTGGGGAATAAGATGAATCCCAGAAATTTGATGCTTGTTTGATTGAAGGCACACATTTTCCCAGTTTGGCATGTAATCTACATTGTCATAATCTTTCTAGGACAGTGTGGATATAGATTCATAGATAGATTCATAGATTGTCAGGGGCTGGAAGGGACCTTACAAGATCATCGGGTCCAGCCCCCTCTGCACTAGACAAACCTAAAGGAGGGCTTCTTATTGTCCTTGATTTTTGTTGCTAGTTTAAATTCAGTCACTGCCTTGGCCTTTCTAATCTGCTCCCTGAAAGTGCAGGCCGTTGTTGTATAGTCCTCCTTGGGGGCTGTCCCAAACTTCCATTGTTTGTATGCCTCTTCCTTCTTTTTCAAGAGGACCATGATAGCCCTATTAAAACAAGAGGACTTACCAGCCCTTCTGTTAACTTTCCTCCACATGGGATTGGACTTCTTGTGCTTCGAGGCTCATGTCCTTGAGGAATGACCAGTCTTCCTGCACTCCTTTCACCTTTGGCCCCTGGTCCCATAGCACTTCCCCTACTATTGCCCTGAGTCTATTGAAATTCACTTTTTTGAAGTCTTAAACTTCAACCCTGCTAGCTGATTTTCCTGCCTTGCAACAGACAGTGAATGTGATGGTTTCATGGTCGCCGTCACCCAGGTTACCCTCTATATTCAAGTTGCTCACCAAGTTGACTCCTTTGGCCAAGACCAAGTCTAGGACAGCATTATCTCTGGTGACCCAGTGCACTTTCTGAGTCATATAGACTTCTTCAATACAGGTCAGGAAGCAACATGACCAATCCGACTTAACCAAGTGTTTCTCCCAAGAGAAGTCTGGGTAATTGAAGTCACCCATGATGACCATGTCCCATGCACACATGGCCTCTGCCAGTTCTCACGAGAACTCCAGATCAAGCTCCTCCCCCTAGTTTGGTGGTCTGTAGTATACACCGACAGTTAGGTCGCTCTCACCGCACCCTCTGCCCCAGAAGATAATTTGACCCAGAGGGTTTTTGAGCTGCTCTTCTTTGGAGACGGTGTCAGCCTCCAAGGAGGTGTACTGCTCCTTCACATAGAGAGCTATGCCTCTACCTTTGTTCCCTACTTGGTCCCTTCTGTGCAGGGTGTAGCCCTCTATGGCTATGCTCCAGTCATGTAAAGAGTCCCACCAGGTTTCCGTAATCCCTACTAAATCATAATGCCCACTAGAAAGTAGGAGGGCGAGCTCCTCCTGCTTGTTCCCCATGCTCCTGGCATTAGTGTACGGGTACCTGAGTCCTCCAATTGAGACCCTCAATTTCCTGTCACACTGTGGGAGAACCACTCCCTCAGCTCTTGCAAGAGTGGCTCTTCAAGTGTCCCCAACTTCGGAGCTTTCTTGTGTGCCGGTCCCCGGGCATGCTCCAGTCAGTGTTTTCCCATCCCCCGGAGATCTTAGTTAAAAGCCCAATTTAGAAGATTGGCCATTCTGGCCAAGAAAAGGGACTGAGTGAGGCAGTATAGAGGGAGCCATGAGTAGCAGGGGCAAGTCACTGGCCCCAATTAGTGAACAAGTGGGCTGTGTTATCCACTGAAGCGGAGTTAGGCCAGTGTTTGGCTAACTGCCCAGCCACAGGATAGATGAGGGTTGCAGGAGAGGCCCAAAAGGCTGTGCCAGGGCTGGCCAAGGAGAACAGAGACAAGCCTAATGGCCTACATGTTTGCTCAACAGATCCGGGCAGGGTGAGTGTGGCTCGGTAAAGGGCATGAATGCAAGAGGCTTGGTGAGAGAGGGTGGAGTGGTAGCAGCCCCAGTGGGAGGAGGGTGGTATGTGTGAGGACCCAAACAGGGCAGCATGAAAGAGGCCTAACAATGTGCTGAACTGGGCCTGGCCTCAAGCTGAAGCATAACACAACTCACGGAGGTCATCTGTGAGGCATAGGACACGATAAGGGAAGATTGGAGTCATGTGTGTACCACCCTTTGACATCAGGGTGCACAAAGGGCGGCCTCCCACCTAATAAACATCTTAATTATTTAACAACAAGGCATGGCAAGACAGTAAGGCAGGTGGCATGCCCAAACACAGGTGGGTGAGCTGGCACTGTGATTGGGCCTGGGAGATTGCCGCCTGTCACAGACAGTATCAAAAGCCTTACTAAAATCAAGGTATACTGCATCCACTGGTCCCCTGCATCCACAGAGCCAGTCATCTTATCATAGAAGGCAATCAGGTTGGTCATGCATGACTTGCCCTTGGTGAATCCATGCTGATTGTTCCTAATAACTTTATTTTCCTCCAAGTGCTTAGAAATTGATGCCTTGAGGATATGCTCCATGATTTTTCCATGGACTGAGGTGAGGCTGACTGGTCTGTAGTTCCCTGGATCCTTCTTTTTCCCTTTCCTAAATATGGGCACTATGTTTGCCCTTTTCCAATCATCCAGGACCTCTCCTGATCACCATGAGTTTTCAAAGATGATGGCCAGCAGCTCTGCAATCACATCAGCCAACCCTCTCAGCACCTTTGGGTACATCCCATCTAGCCCCATGGACTTGTAGATGTCCAGCTTTTCTAAATGCTCCCATACCCATTCTTTCACCACTGTTGGCTGCTCACCTCCTCCCCAAACTGTGCTGCCAGGTGCCGTAGTCTGGGAGCTGACCTTGCCTATGAAGACTGAGGTGAAAAAGACATTCTTCCTTTCCTCAGGATCTTGAAATCAATCATGTCGAGGTCACTGCTGTACAAGTTGCCATCCACTACTACATTCCCCACCAATTCCTCCCTGTCTGTGAGTAGCACTTCAAGAAGAGCATGGCCCCTAGTTGGTCGCTTCAGCAATGCATCAGGAAGTTGTCCCTAACACTCTCCAAAAACTTCCTGGATTGCCTGCACACTGCTGTATTGACTTCCCAATAGATGTCAGGGTGATTGAAGTCCCTCATGAGAACCTGGGCCTGTGATTAGGAAACTTCCGCTAGCTGTTTGAAGAAAGCCTCATCCAACACTTCCTCCTAGTTTGGTGGTCTATAGTCTTGTCCACCACATCCACCACAACATCACCCTTGTTGCTGTGTCATTTGACACTACCTCAGAGACTTTCAACAGGTCTATCTCCAGTTTCATACTGGAGCTCTGAGCGGTCATGTATATGGCATACATATATACATAAAGTGCAACTCCTCCTCTTCTTCTCTCCTGCCTGTCCTTCCTGAACAGTTTGTATGCACCCATGACAGTGCTCCAGTCATGTGAGATCCCACCAAGTCTCTGTTATTCCGATCACATCATAGTGGCATGACTGTGCAACAACTTCCAGTTCTTCCTGCTTGTTTCCCAGGCCCTGTTCATCCATGTACAGGCACCTGAGGTAACTAGTTGATTGCCCTGATTTCTCAGGAAGTATTGAGAGCACCTCCTGTTGCCCCTTCCTGCTTGCACTTCCTCCAGGTCACTCACTTTCCCACTTAACTCAGGGCTTTGGTTTCCATCCCCCGGTGAACCTAGTTTAAAGCCCTCCTCACTAGGTTAGTGAGCCTGTCTACAAAGATGCTCTTTCCTCTTTTCATCAGGTAGATCCCATCTCTTCCCAGCAATCCTTCTTGGAGCAACATCCTGTAGTCAAAGAAGGCAAAGCCCTGCTGGTGACAACACTTGCACAGCCAGGCACTGATCTGCAGGATGCACCTGCTCTTGCCCAGGCTCTTTCCCTTGACCAGAAGTATTGAAGAAAACACCACCTGAGCCCGTCCCTTCACCCTTGCACCCAGAGACCTGTAGTCACTTTTGATCTGCTCTGGCAGTATCATTGGTGCCCACATGGACGAGTCACAGGGCTGGATGAGTCTCAGTAATACCTCCATGACATTCGATGTGGCTCTGGGCAAACAGCAGACTTCCCGAGAAAAACAGGTCAGGTCAGCAGATAGATCGCTCTGTCCCCTACAGAATGGAG
This sequence comes from Gavialis gangeticus, assembly GCF_001723915.1. Lineage (NCBI taxonomy): Eukaryota > Metazoa > Chordata > Crocodylia > Gavialidae > Gavialis > Gavialis gangeticus. The sequence goes on from NW_017729030.1 coordinate 60,116,860, forward strand.
TCTCCAGCCACCGCCACCTGTCCTGGTTTCTTGGTGGCATTCATCTCAATCCTTCACACCTTACAGAGGCCTGGCTTGTCCTCCTCCACCGTGCTCCTTGCCCTCTGTTGTTAGGGCTCCAAATCTATTCTCCAGCCTAACTGCTGCAGGTGGAGATGATGATTTCTGCTTGCTGCCAGAGATCACAGGCTTCCATCTTCCAACTTCCTGGGATTCCTCTCCTTTCTCTAGCACTGCCTCTGGCAGTCCTTCCTCCACAGTTATGGAGATCTCCTCCAGCAGCGAACTAATGAACTTGTCATGGCAGAGGATGCTTCAAAGCCTCGCCACCTCCTCCTGTAGTTTTATTGCCAGTTCCTTGACAGACACTACCAGGAGGCAGTGCTCACACCTCAGGGACTCCTCCACCTGGCTGTCACTGGAAGGAACCTACAAGCCGCAGTCCTCATACCGCCAAACTTGGACCCGGGTTGAAGCCTCGACAGTGAGCAGTTCTGCCTGGGCAGAAACCTCACAGGTGCAAGCAGAGGCACCGGCAGTGGCTCTGGCATTGCAACATCCTCTGGCCATTTCCCTGGGTCTCTTAATCTGTCTCTTCTGTCTTACTGCCATTCTTCCAAGCAGACCTTCCTTAGCGAACTCACCCAGAAGCTGGTCTGTTTATTCTTCCCTTTCTCCTGCTTCCTCACACCAATCTGAAAGGCTCTCCCCTCAAGCAGGGGAGGGTAAACTGACCAGTGAACTGCCTGCAAACTGCTTGACCTGTTTGCTGCCCCTGTTCACTGACTCATCACCAGACCAAATGCATAGTAGGTTATAAGCCCCATGGAGATTCTGTTTGAAGACATGAGCTGTACCCAGCCTGTCTAATAGTTCTGAGATCAGGGGCAAGGGATATTGATTCCTGATGGTAAAGTTGGTTTCCTTTTTCTTCACAAACAGGACCAATGCCCTGGCAAGTGTAATAGATTTTTTAGTAGACCCTTTACCCAGGTTCTCTTCGAGATATTCACATAAGGCAGCTAGCTCGGGTTCAGACATGGCATATATGTGCCCCCTGGGTATCTTTGCATCAGGCTGAAGATCCATAGGACAGTCATAGTCCTGGTGTAGGGAAAGAATATCCATGTTCTTTTTTTCAGAAATGTAGACATAGTCCTTGTACTTGGAGGGAATACCTGTTGCCATTGCAGGTAGCTGCTCAACCCTTGCCATCAAGGCCCTAGATACTCTTGGGGAGACCTTATGAGTAGCAGCTTCCCAGACCCTCCAACAAGTGGGGAATAGATTATTCCAAAGCTTAGCACTTCTTAATACCCTTGGATATCTACTGTGTTACTGGACCAGAGGATAGGAGGGACCCATTAATGGTTTCTATCAAATCTGGAGTGACTCAGGCATAAAGGGGTTGTGCAGTCTCTGGGTGGTTTCCTCATCCGTAAAGCAGTTGGTGGACCCAGAGCCAAGGAGGGCAGTCAACTCTGGGGATGGCAGAGGCAAGCCAGGTACATACAGCTACATGAACAATTGCTGCTGAGAATATCAAATGCGAGGCAGTGAGTGAGCCCCACTGAACCCTGAGGCAGAGGGTTTATGGGCAGATCCCAGACCTGCCCCCCTCAGCAGGCCTGGGCGTTGGCACTTCTTGAACCCCTGTGGTTATGGGCCAGATAGGAGGCAATGGTGTGCCTGGGTTTGCTACAATAAAAGCACTGGTGGTGCTGGTGGCACCACTGCTGTCCCATAGGGGTGAGCCTTCAACCACCTCTCTCCACCTGCATGAGCTTGGAGTGGTTGTTGGTATGGGAGGTGGTTTGGCACAGGGTGGGGTGCAAAGGTGGTAACCACTTCTTCTCCTCCTGTTACTCCCTTAGCCTGCTGTCATTTCTGTTGACCAAGTTGATAAAGGCACTTAAGTTGCGGGGTACCTCCACATGGGCTAGCTCACCTTTGATTTCTTCTCAGAGCCCCCATCAGAACTGGTAAAACTGGGTGGCCTCATTTCAGTCCATGTTGGCCATGTAATGGCAAAAGGGTGCAGTATAGGAGGCCACCATGCTTGAACCCCAGCAGAGCTTCCTCAGAGCTGTCTGTCATGTGGGCACGGTAGGGGTGCCAAACATTGCAGACATGGCCTCAAGAAATGCCTCCCAGTCCTTCAGTAGCAGGCCAGCCTTCTTTAATATTGTGGAGGCTCAATGTAGGGCATCCCCTATTAGAAGACTGACAACTAGGGTTTCCTTGGCTTAATCATTGGCATGTATGAACTTGAAGGGCTGCCATAAAGGAAAGAGAAAACACCTTTTTTCCCTTGCTGCTGAAGATGGGACATAGAGCAATGGCTTGAAGTTGTAGCAAAGTAGGTTTAAATTGGATATCAGGAAAAACTTCTTCACTGTTAGAGCAGTGAGGCAGTGGAATAGATTGACTAGGGAAGTTGTGGACTTTCTAGCACCCAGTGTTCAAGAAGGGGTTGGACAGCCACTGGATGAGGATGATCTAGGTGTAGTTGCCTATGTTTTACTATGGGCATTGTCCATGCTTCTGGGCTTTGTTAGTTGCTATATGGGACTGGGCAGGAATTCCACCCTCCTGTCCCTTCTACTACGTCAGGATTTTTTTAAGCCTTCCTCAGAGGCACTGAGTGTTGGCTGCAGCCAAGGCTGGGGGTTTTGAGTGGTGTGTGCCAATGCTTCTGCTGGGACTTAAAAGCCAGAGGTTCCTGCCTAAAGGGTCTTGCCCTTCCACTCAGTGTCAGACCAATCACCGTATTTGAGGTTAGAAAGGAATTTTACCCCAAGGTCAGATTAGTATTGGCTGTGGGAGGGGTGGTCCTTCCTCTGTAGCATGGGGTTTGGCCCTCTACCTGGGATCTCTTGAGTGTATATTAACAACCTTTACAGCAGCAGGACGTTGCCTGCCATTTTTTACAACCTTTACAGGAGCAGGACATTGCCTGCCTGCTTTACCTGCAGCAGGTTAGGGTGTTACTATCTTGTGCTGTGTCAGGTTTGTCTGTGTAGTTTTGCTAAGAGGTTAGAAAATGTATTTGTACAGAATGGTTTGGATAGGGATGATCCTGCCTCAGGCAGAAGATTGGACTAGATGACCTTTGGAGGTCCCTTCCAGCCATACGTCTCTGTGATTCTACATAAGAAAGAAGAGGCAGCACCAGTACAAAGCCCCAGAAGCACCAACAATCATCATCGAATCGGGGGGGGGGGGGGGGGAGGGGCTTTGGGGGGGGGGA
>NW_017729030.1:60120267-60135884 GCF_001723915.1 Gavialis gangeticus
AACAATCAGGGGGGGGGGGGGGGGGGGGGGGAGCAGAGTCATTGGGTGTGGGTACAGTGAGTGCCTTTGGAGGAAGTCATTCTTCACTTGCAGTTGACAAACAAACTCATGCAATCAATGCTGGTCATCAACTGGCTGGGCCAGCTGAACATGTAAGTCCCAGTTCTCCACTGCTAGCTGACTGGCCTGGACCTGCAGGACACGGTTCTCTTGTTTTAACTCGGTTTACTGCTCTTGCAAGGATGTTCTCTCCCACTCAGGGGGGGCTCTAGGCTAGAGGTTGGCCTGAGGTGTCCATTCTGTAGGTACAAGCCCCTTTGCTCCTGTGAGGTCCAAACAAACTATCATGCACTGAGGCATGGGCAGTCTGCCTACTGGCTAACATGAGCCAATAACCAGAGTCTGAGGGAGAGCCAGGTCAAGGTCATAGAGTCACAATCCAAATCAAAGCTGAAACAACAGGCAAGGCAAGATCAGAGAGCAAGCTTGGTCAGGCCCCCGGGAGGGCTGAGTTCCAAGCAGCCCAAGTTGCAAAACAGAGGCAGAGGTGAAAGGGTTAGCAATGGGTCATCAGATCTAGAATCACGATAAAGGAACAAAGAGAAAACAGGGGAGACAAAGGGCAGCAGGAACCTTCAGGCAGCTTCCACAGGAAACAGGAAGCCTTCTAAAAGCAGGAGGATCCAATCACCAGCTGGGAGCCCTTGGCCAATCAGAGGCCAGCAGTAGAGAGCCTTTTCCCAGTGTGGCCCCCTCCTCTACCCCTCCACTTTTGCCAATGAGTGGTGGCCCAGTGGAGGGCTGAGCTGGTGCTTGGTTCCTGAGCTTCCAGGTTGGGAGAGTCCAGGACAGTTTCTTACTAAAGAGGCTATAGAGACATCAGATAAGCTTAATACTTATATTCCTATGGATGCTAGTGGGGAACAAAAGCTTTCAGATTTGCTGCAGGGAATTCTCTACAAAGTTTAAGGTGGTGGGCTTGCTGCTTTTTCATGGCAAGCCTGGCTTGGAGAAGGACACTTCAAATTGGTGGAACATTTCCACCAATCAGGTAACAGCTGGGAGGGGCCTGCCCCACCCCTGCTCAGAGGTGGGGGGGGGTGGGGGGATGTGAGAAGCCTTTGGACCTGATTGAAGACTGCGCTTTGCAGGTCCAGCAGCATTCAGGGGGTGGGGCCTCTGGTGTAAATAAAGGACCAGCCCTGGTGAGGGATGGTGAGGGGAGAGGAGCTCCAAAGACTGTAATTGGGACCCTGCCTGGGCTTCTACAGTGTGTGGATCGGCGCATGGTGCTCAAGCTCTGGAAGGTACTTAGATGACTTGAGCTTGCAAACCCGGCAAGTGGCTGGGTGAGGCGGTGTGTGGATTAGCACACAGAGATCCAGCCCTGGGAGCAGCTCAAGGCTGCTTGGGCCCCACACAGTGCGCAGGTCAGTGCACGGAGAGCCAGCCGTGGGAGCAGCTCGAGGCTGCTCAAGTTAGCTCTGGCTCTAGACTGGATAACCAGAGCCCTGCAGTGTGGCTCCGCATTAAAATAAAAGAGCCCCGGTGCCCAGAGCAGGGCCCGGGAAGGGGAAGGACCCTGGCGTGAGGCTGAGGAACTGGAGCCAGTAAGGGCTTGGCTCCCATAGAAGCTCCCTGGGTGCCCAACACGGGTCACAGGGCCCAGAGGGAAGAACCCTCAACTCGAGGCCAGCAGCTCCAGGAGGTCTGAGACAGTGTGGAGACCCAGATGCCAGATCGACAGCTCCCAGAGGAAGGACCATGAGTTACCGGGAACCTGGGTCCCACAGGGGAGGCACCCCCGGGCAAGGGACCCTGGAGGGAAGTGGGACTAGGGGGAGAAGACCCTATCCCATTTGAGAGATCAAGTGGTTGGAATCCAGATAGCGTCTAATATCTGGTATAGTTACATTTCCTATTCGGTATCTTTTGTTATTGTTGGTGTTATAAATAGTTGGGTGTATTAATTCTGTATAATGGGTTCTGTAAGGATGTCTTTATTAGCTAACCCACTTGTGGTATAAACTTGCTGGATTGACTGTCCTGGGATCCACCCCTCTTCTGGGCCTCAGGCATGGGTACTTACCCGAATGCCCTCCCTAGAGCCGACTTCCTCTTGCTAACAGACCTTTATATGTATATTTGTATCTGTAATTATATCTATCTTGAAGAGGTTTATATATAAATGTTGGTAACTCAATAAATTGTATCTAGTTAAGAACTTTGGGCCTGGGCTAACTCTATAGAGGAAAGAGGAATCCGCTCAAAATTCTGGCATCCCTCTAACAGCGCCCCCTCCAGTCCACCCATCCCATCCGACTGAGAATGGGGCACACCCTTGGATGTACCCAGGTTGCATTAATTAACAGGCAGCTTACACTGCCACAGCCGTAGGAAGCTGGTATAGATTGATGAACTGTGCTCCTAGCTGGGGGCCAGGCAATTCAGGTCCTATTATTATTCTCTGTGAGGCATTTTGTGATTTTGGATAAGACACTGCACCTCTTCTCTAACTTTTGACAGTCTCACATAACCTTCTCATAAACAAGTAGCAGAAATGTGGGCAAGAGTAGACAAAACAGTAGTGGACAGACAACTTGTTCAATAGCTAGGGTAATTATAAATAGATCCATGTTGGAATGGCAGGACGATTTGAGTTGAGTCCCACAGGGGTCTGTCCTGGGCTTGGTCCTGTTCAAAATTTTTATTAGTAAATTGGATGCTGGCATAGAGAGCTTCTTGAACAAATTGGCAGATGACATGAGACAGAAGGATTGTGAACACACTGGGGGAAAGGACTGCAATTCAAAAGAATCTTGGTAGATTGGAAAGCTGTATTAGTGCCAATAGTATGAAATTCAGTGCTGACAAGCACAAGTCAAAAACACAAATACGCAAATGCCAAATGGACAGCAACTGGCTGGATGGCAGCATGGATCACAATGAGTCTACACAGCTGTACAAAAAGCAAATGCGGTTTTGGGCTGCACAATAGGAGCCTTAGATGCAAAACACGGTGAATGACCGTGTTTCTCTACTCAACACTGGTGAGGCCTCATCTAGAGTACTGTATGCAGTGCTGTGCTCTGCATTTTAAAAAGGACATGGAGAAGCTAGAGAAGGTCCAGAGGTGGGTGACAAAAATGATAAAAGGCTTGGAAGACAAGCCATATGAGGAGAGCTTGAAGGTAGAATCTCCATCCTTGGAGGTTTTTAAGGCCCAGATTGACAAATCCTTAGCTGTAATGATCTAGTTGAGGATGGTCCTTTTTGAGCACGGTACTGGACTAGATGACTTTCTGAGGTCCCTTCCAACCCTAATTATCTACAACTTTTTTCTAAGTAGCTTGTGGAAAAAAATACTTCAAAGGATAGCAGTCTTCAAATAACTGAAGAGCTGCCAAAAGAGGGAGAACACTTTTCTCTGTTTCTGATGAGAACAGGATGTGGACCAATGGCTTGAAAGTGCAGCAAGGTAGCTTTGGGAAAAACTTCACTATTAGAGCAGTGAGGCAGCAGAGTGGACTGCAGAGGGAAGTGGTGGAATCTCCATCAGTGGCGGCTTTCAAGAAGAGTTGGGTCAGGAATGATCTATGCCCATTAGCTATGCCTGGAGGGCTCTGTAAACAGCCACCACATGCAGTTCCTAGGACTCCACCAGGAAGCAGGGAGTGGGGCCGAGCCAGCCTGGCTCCATCGCTCGGGCCACCCTGCCACTTCTGGTGGAGTCCCAGTAGTTGCACATAGCAGCAGGGAGCAGGAAAGGCCTCTGGCTCCATCACACGGAGCTTCCCTCTGGAGGTGTGCGAGTGCCAGGAGCTGCATGTGAGCTGCAGCTGTGACTGTGGGAAACACCACGTGACGGAACTGAGCTGACCTGGACTTCGTGCTCCCGCCGCCGTGCTGGGTGCAGACCTTGCACTCTGGGCTCCTGCCAGCCGTGGCCTTGTGCTCTAAGCTCTTGCTGAGCTGCAGCTTCTCCCTGTCTGTCCTGCCTGCTGCCTGGAGTGCCGCAGCAGAGGCAGGAGGAGGAGCTGCTGGAGGTGGGGAAGCTGAGCAGTTTTCTGGAGCCGTGCATGCCAGCTGGCTGGGGCCCTCCTGCGGGCAAGGGTAGGAGCGCAGCACACTGCCCCATGCAGAGTACAGCAGGAGCAGCCACAGGCTGGGCTGGCTAGAATTAATTGGTGGGTGCCTGCCCATGGGCCAAATGAAATTGCCTGGTGGGTGGGATCTGGTCCGCAGGCCATATTTTGCCTGCCCCCGAGTTAAAAACCCAGGAGCTTACCCATACGTGGACTGCTGGGAGATAATGAGAAGGGCTCTCTATCCTAAAGCAGGTGGATACTGGAGATGACCATACTCAGCAGCGGGAGAATGAAGCATTGTTCCACAACTGACTTACTGAAGGCAGAAGATTAAAGTGGCTGGCATAAGATTGTGGAGGGGACACAGAAAGGGGAATTCTTGTTGGATCTGTCAAGCACACTTTAACAACCATCACAACAGCAGAACGCTGACCACGGGTATCCTCCTGCTTTATCTGTGTCCAAGTAGGGTTCCATGCCTTATAGTTGTGCAACAGGATTCATCATGTAGTTTTAGTAATAGGTTAGACAAGTATTTGTAAGGGATGGTTTTGTAGAGGGATGATCCTGCCTCAAGCAGGGGGTTGGAGTAGATGACCTTCTGAGGTCCATTTCATCCCTACTTTTCTATGATTTCCCCTCTCTTTCCCTTTCCATCCTTTGTCTATTTAAGGTTGGAACAAAATCCCTCTAGGTAGGCATTTTGTCCTATCATGTGTATATATAAGCACCTAGTCCAACGGTGTTGAACCTTTTTGCCCCATGGGATGGGTAGGCCCAGTCCATCCATGCACTGGAACCAAACAGTGGTCACGATCTTGCACCCAGAGTGGGTATGGCAGGCTCCATCCAGCTGCATGAACGGGGACAGCTTGGCCCCAACCCTGCCTTGTTGGGGAAGAAGGATCAACTCAATCCCAGGGAGGGGTAGTCTTGTCCCAACCCAGCCCCAATCTAGTCATAAGTGGGGAAGGCATGGTCAAGTCCCATGGGGGGAATGAGGTGCAGCCCAGTTTCAACCTGCTGCATGGGTCTTGGGCTTTGGAAATTTGGCAGGGGAGAGGGTGGACATATTAACTGCCACCACTCCTCCACTGCCAAATTTCCTGATTCATGGGGAACCCCATGGGCCAGGTGTGATGAATCTATGGGCTACATTTGGCCTTTGGGCTGGAGGTTGAGCACCCATGACCTAGTCCAACAGGACCCCTAATTTTGCCTGTGGTCTCTAAGCACTACCAGACTACCAGACTGTAGTCAGGTGTCCCCCTGCACTGGGAAAGGTAGATGACAATTCTTATAAAGTGAAAGCTTGGAATTTGCAGATTATTGTAGAATTAGTAAAAATGAGAGAGTCATCCTAAAAAATCAGGGTCTGTGACTCCTCATCTCCCCCCGTGCCCACAGTGTTTTCTTCTCCTTAACTTTAAAGCTATTTTATTAGTAGTATTTATTGTGAGGATTTTGCTGCAAGGTGTTAGCAGTTCCCTCAGGCACACTGTGCAAGCAAGAACAGGAGTATAGTGGCTTTGCCCTATGCTCAACACCCTCCCTACACGGGAAATGCTGTGATGTCCCAGAAGGCTTGAGGACATTGTTATGCTATGCTTTAAAAAAAAAAGTCCTGGCAGATGCCAACTATATCTAGCTCTGGAAAGTTTCTTTTCCATCATTAACTTCTGAATCAGTTTTCTGTCATGCTGATCAGAGACAGATTCAAGGCTTAACTGACAAGCACCTATTATACTTGCACAGGACACGGCAGAATCTATTATGTTTGGCGCAGAAAGCTGCTTCTGCAGAGGTGATTAGTTAATGTCACTACTCTATTGATTAGACACCAGCTGCAGAAGGAAAGATCAAATATAATGGAGCAATTTCAGCCCCTGGAAGAGAGATAAAGTGCAAACACTAACCTTTTTGAAGTGCTTCCTTTGGCTTTGTCTTTTCTGACCAATTCCTAGCTACTCTAGAGACCTTACCTTAAAACATCTCCCTGTTTCTGTGTAGATAAGAATGCAGTAGCTGCTCTGAGCACAAACAATGCTGATCCCTTGGAACATGTTATGACACCGGAACATGAGGAAAAGGATCTAAAGACATGGACCAAATATTTGTAACACTGAGGCCAATTCTGCGCCACATACAGCAGTGAGAGTCTCCACAGGTCAGTGTGCTTGACCTCAGTGGCCAATGTTTTTATAGTTTTGCATCTCTGATTCCTGCAGAGCTGGCCTAGCAAGAGGAGCCAGTTTGTATCACCAACATAATTAGGGTTGTACTCAAATCACAGTTTTGTGATTTTCAGGGAAACTGTGAAAAACAGAAGTTTCTGCAATTTTGCACAGAATCACTGAAAAAAAATTATTAAAAATTTACTGAATTTACTGAAAGGCAGCCCTCTCAAACAATCAGTGGTGAGGGGCAGGGATGCCAAGGTCCCTTGGCTGCTCATGGGGGCAAGGGTACTCTGATAAGCCCACGAAAATGATGGCCAGCACCTCGATCGACTTGTGAAATCACCCATCTGCCCCCTTGATTTGAGTAGGTTCCTAAGCACAATTTATAATTACAACTGCTTGGACTGCCAGTGAAGTTCAATTTTTTCTTTACAGCAGGATAACGAATATGCATTCCCTATCCTGCAATAATCTCAGCCCAGACACAAAATGCTATCACTTTTACTGCAATGTAGTGTGGTGAGAGCTACAAAAAGGTCAAGGTAATGACTTTACCCTACAATAAAAACTACAGTGCCAGGTCTTTACCATGGATGGCTAACCTGGGGTAACCCCTGAAGCACCTAAGCAAAGTCAGAGGAGATGTTGTTTAGAGAGAGCACGTACAATGTGGAAATCACAGAGAGAGAGAGAGAATATGCCTGAGATCCTGGAATGTTAATGTGACACATTTCAAAGCTGACCTGTACTTCTGGCATGCTGAAAAGATACATGCTCAACACAAAGGAAGGGCTGGAAGATCGACAGGTGTCTGTGGGGTGCTCATCTGGCTACACTGAGGAGGCAGTCCTACAGAATTTCTCACCGATTGCTGGGTAACTGGCACACAGTCTGATATCTTTGCTTTTCATGGGAGAAATGCTGATCGGGGATACTTCGCTCCCCTTAAGACCTTGGGTTCCAAGTCTGCTTGCTCTGGCACTCCGTGGTAATATCAGAAGATGTGGGGACCAGTTCCCCAAAACCCAGAGCTGCTGTGGAGTTAGCTCTTTCTGCAAGTTATCTAGTAATCATGTAATCCATCTGATGAAGGTCAGTATCATTATATTATATAAGGCAGAGATATCCTAAAAGGGGCTGCTGGCTCTTCGTAGTGGGCTCCGTGCCCCATACACCAGAATATTTCATCTATACCTCAGTGCATCTGAAATACCCTGAGAAAACAAATGAGCTAAGTGCTGGGCCTCCTGAGGAAGAGGTATCAATGAAGAGAACACAAAATGTAGAAAAGAAAGACATGCCAGTGCTACTTCTCAAGGCATAACTACAAACCAGTCTGCATCTACCATGAAAGGCACTTCAGGGACTGAACAACCCAAAGCCCCTGGGAAACAATGCTGAAACTAAGTACTGCACATGGGAAATAGTAGGTTTGGCAGGAGTAAAAAGACAAGCTCCTGGGACACTGAACCACAACGGGAGGAGCCCTCCCCAATAGTGCCTGCTGCTACTAGGCTGAAGGAAAGGCTGTTTTGAAGGAATGTGTCAGACAAATTTTACAGCCTATATGAGAGAAAGGCACCTCAAGAGACTGTGGTCACAGCCCCCATAAAGAAAAAACATGAGAAGAAATAGCTGAAGTGGCTTTGAGGGGGACTGCTCCAAAACCAGTCTGTGCTGGGAATGGAGAAGAGAGAGACCAGCAAGAATCTACCAGGCACGGCCCCGCGGGGACAGCGAGCCTAAAACCAACCTCTACTTGCAGCAGGTACAGCACCATTGAGATTGAGGGGCCAGTCCTGAAAGGTGACTGGAGCTGAGAGCACACGGATCAGATCAGCAGGATTCGGCCCACAATACTGAGGCAAAAGGCAAAGATGTCACAGACTGAAAACGGAAACCCAGGGGCTGTATTTCATGTTGTGTCTCTTTAGCAGAAAACAGAAGCAGTGCTTTCCCCCTGCATGTGCACACAAAATTATGGCCTTCCCAAGCTTAAACATGAAGACTTTGCAGAAGACTGGAGAACTAGGATGGCTATGACAGCTCAAAGACTAAGTAACACCTGTTTAACTGACGGTGTGAGGGGAGGGATTTTTATCAATTTAAAAAAGGTTGTGTTTTGCTGACACCTATTTGATGTAAACTCTTGAACAGCTGAAAACATGCTCCATTTCTCCCAACGATTCATGCTTCTCCCCTTCCATTAAAAGTTGTGAAAGCTGAGAAATCCATATTTCTGAATCCTCTAGACACTTTTAACAGAAACAGGGAAGACATGATTTAATATTCCTGCTATTTCTGAGATAAAACAATAAAACAGGGAAAAAAAAACATGTTAGGATTTTTTTTTAAGCTATCAAAGCAGCAAAGGGTAAAAGCCCAATATGCCTCTCTTGCCAGATAATTTTAAAGACTTTTTACAAATTTACCAGAAAGCAAGTTTCAGAGAATCTGAAGCAAGGATGATTTATTAGCAATAGTTGCTACAGCTCTACACAGATCTGGCCTTAGGGGTGGGCAGTGGTCGGAGGGGCAGGGGAAGTGTGGGGCAGATCTGCTGGCAGAGGCGGGGCAGGGCGGCATAGTGCAGCTCTGGTATTACTATTCAGGCAGCTAAGGAAGATGATTGTTAACACCTGCTAAGTAAAGAACACTGGAGACCCCAGCTGCAGCTGGGCTGTGATAGCGAGGCTGGGGTTGCCGTGGCAACTGGCCCCAGCCACACTGGCAGGGTGCACAGCAGGGCAGGGAAGGGGACTGCTCTGGAGCCACTGGGATCTTGGGGCAGGGACAGCTTGGTCTGGGGTCAGGACAGAGCTGCAATCTGCTGCCTGCACACCCCGGCCCAGAGTGTGCAGGCTGTCTGAATAGTAATGCATACCAGAGCTGGAGGTCCCTGGGGAGGGGGAAGGGGCTGGTTGGCTGGGTGGGAGCAGGGGCAGAGCCAGGATACTTGTTTTAATTTTCACTTGCCCTTGACCCTTTCAAGCACATGCCAGCATGCATGGGCAACTGGTGCCTCCTGAGTCAGGGGGCATTTGCCCCCCCAAGTGGACAGTCAGAGACTGGGGGGGGGTACCCCATGGTTAATCTTGCCAACACGGGTGGGGGTTGGTGGGGGGGGGATTTCCCCCACGACTGATCCCACTGAACCATAACTGGCAGCAGTGCACTGCTGGCACTTCCAGGTCAGCGGGATCAGCCGCAGGGGGACCGCTTCTCCTGGCGCACTCCCCGGCCAGCAGTCTTGGGAGGGGCACCAGCAACCTCGCCTGCCCCCCCTGCCTGGGAACACTGCTGTCAGGGGGTGCACCAGTGCTCTCAGGGGGTGCACATGGATCCCCATGCATCCCCTACATGTCACCACTGCCAGCATGTGCCAAGATGCTTGTTTTAACTTTAATTGGCTGTGAAACTTGGAAGGAAACAAAATGTAGCAAGTACCTAAGAAGAGAATGTCAGGGGCACAGAATAGGAAACAAAAACCTGAGTTAATGACTGCAATGAAAAAAGATACAGACGCAATGAAAAAATACTTGAAATCTGTTAATGACAGTAGTAGTGAGATGGTCACAGTAGAGACATCAAATGAAAAATGCATGGATGACCCATAATTCAACTTCCAAGAATCATTTAAAGAGAAACAGAGAGACCCAAACAAAACAGAAATTCTTTTTCCAGACCAAATGTGATAGAGATGAAATGATTTCCATTATAGGCACCGGCAATGCCATTTCTGACCCTGCTTTATGGCCCAATCTAATGCCAAAATTTGATATATATACACTAATGACTAATGGTCCACAAAAGTAGAGGACATGGATTTTCCTCTGGATGAGCAGAATGACCATTTTCCTATGACATTTTTGTACAGAAATCTTGAAAACAGTGAAGTTCTGGTGCAGCGCTGGCTGCTTTACTTGGAGTCCACTGATAAGGTTTCATGTTTCTGTTGCAAGCTCGTTGACTTGACTCCAAAATCATCCCTAGCATCTGAAGGGCTGAATGATTGGAAGCATGTCTCAGATTCTTGTGTGTCATGGAAAGTTGCCTAGTCATTTTAATTCCTGCCTAACATCGGTCAAAGCAGAGAAAAGGATAAAACAGGATAATTGCATCAACAAGGAGCTTCAACATGTGATAAATTAGACAAAACACTGGGAGAACATTCTAGAGAGGCTCGTGACACTAATACTTTATCTTTTTAAAAATAACATGGCTTTTCAAGGCTCATGTGACAGCTTCTTCATGGTGAACAACAGGAACTTCCTCAGTTTAGTGGAGTTACTAGGAAAGTAGGATGAAGTAATGAAGAGATCACTACTGCAGAAAAAAACAAGCCAGAATGAGATAACTGAATTACTGGCAAAGGAAGTGCTGCAAGGCAGTTTTAAAAGATTGAAGTGTGCCAAGTACTGCTCCATGATATTGGACTGCACCCCAGATGTGAGCCGTTCTGAAAAGACTTAGCAAATTGCCCATCGAGAATGACAGGGGCGGGCAGGTGGGGATGGAGCAATGCACCCGGTCACGCACCCCCCTCTTCCCCTGCCATGCCAATATGGGTCCAGCCCCATTCCCTGTCCCTGCTGCTTTGGGTCCAGCACCGCTCCACCCTGCCCCTGCAGGTGGCAGATCAACGTGTACTGGTGCTCCTGAGCAAACACAAAATTGGAGGCCCCTTGCCTCCATGGGAGCTGGGCTACAGAGGGGTGGAGGAGGGGTCCCTTCCCCTCCTGGTGTTGGTGGAGGAGGCTGGGTGGACCCTGCCAGGATGGGGCTGGTGGTGTACATGCCCACCTCTTCTCCCTGCTACCTATGCCCCCACCCCGCTACGGCCAAACATACACATACACAGGCATACACACACAGGCATGCACTCTATTCACTCTCTGCACATGGACACACAGATACAAACGTACTTTCCCCACCATGAACACAGACATGTACATTCACAGACTCATGCATGCACAGACACACACAGGCATGTGCAGATAGGTGCGCACTCTGCTCACTCACTCTGTGCACATGGACACACAAACATACTCTCTCTCTGCCATGAACACAGACACATGCATGCACAGATGCATGCATGCATGCACAGATATACATGCACACAGACACGCACGCACACACACACACACACACACACACACACACACACACAAAGATGGGAGCGCATTCTACTCACTCTCTACACACGGACAGAGACAAACATACTCTCCTTGCCATGAACAGGCACGCACACACACAGACAAGCAACGTACATGCAGACACACACACATGCAGACACATGCAGACTCAGACGCAGATCAGAACACTCTACTCACTCTCTGCACATGGACACACAGAGACAAACACAATCTCCCTCCTGTCATGAACACAGACACACACACATGCATGCATGCACGCACACAGGTGTGCACTCTACTCACTCAGTTTCTGCACATGGAGACACAAACACACTCCCTGCCCTGAGCAGACACATGCATGCAAACACACATGCATGCACACACACAGATGGGTGCGCAATGTACTCACTCTCTGCAGATGGACACAGAGACAAATACTCTCCCTCCTGCCATGAACACACAAGCATGCACACAGACACATGCACACAGAAACATGTACAAACACCTATGCACACACAGATACTCATACAGAAACATACACAGACATGTACGCAAACACAGACATATGCACACAGAGACAGACACACACAGATGCAGACATGCAGACAGGTGTACGCTCTACTCACTGTCTGCACAGACACACAGAGACAAACACACTCTCCCTCCTGCCATGAACACAGACACATACACGCACACACATGCATGCACACATGCATGCACAGACACACAGATGCACGCACAGACACATGAATGCATGCAGACACACACGGGCATGTACTCTACTCACACTCTGCTTATGGATACATAGGCACAAACACACTTTCCCTGCCATGAACACAGATGCATGCACTCAGGCTGGGAGCCCCGTCCCATGACTCTCATGCAGGTGGCAGCACTGGGAGGGGTAGCTATGGGGGGTAAGGTGAATTTGTGGGGGCTATGGACCCTCCCAGTACTGCTGCCTGCCTTGCTGTGCAGCATACTGCGGTGCTTTTGACCCGTGTGCCATCCCACACGGAATGGCATGGAGCTACGCAGCCATGGCCTCAGCCTGCCCCCGTGGCCTGACCCCAGTACGCCTCCCTTCCCACGCCATGTCCACCTGCCTCCCCCCTCCCCTCCCTCCCTCCCTGGCTGTCTCCTTATCCCTGCTGGCTGTTCTAGGGGGCGGCGGGGGGTGCCAGCACTGTGACCCCCCCCTTCACCCTCAGGCAGGGACACAGGGGGTAAGCCCTGCTGCTTGGGTGGCCTGGGCATGTTCCCCACCACCAAACTTCCCCAGCAGCAGCGCAAACTTGGGCATGTGCAGCTCGGGTGGGCAGCCAATCACCACCCACCCTCTCAGCGGCGCATGTGCAGTTGGCCCAGAATGTTATGGACAGACAGACAAAGCCTTTTATTATATTAGTCTTTCATTGTTAGGTTCCTTGACACTTCTGATGGAAAAGTGACCATTCAGGAGCATTTTATTGGTTTTAAAACAATGGATGAGTCTACTGGGGAGGGACCAACTGATACTATACTTATTACTCTGAAGGAATGCGACAAATATCTGAGACTGCTGGGGCAGGGTTATGACAACAGTGCAAATATGAAGGGGAAAAACAGGGGCATGCAGGCAAGAGTCTATAATCAAAACCCAAGAGCGTTTTCTGTTCCATGTGGGTGCCATTTGCTCAATCTCTTGATGGCAGATACTGTAACATCTTCAACGGAGTCCAAGTCCCTCTTTGGCCTTCTGCAAAGGATCTATATTCTGTTCTCTGCCTCTGTTAATCATTGGAAGATTCCCACAGATCATGCCAATGTTACTCTTAAGCCAGTATGTGAAACATGTTGGGGGTGCAGAATTGAAAGCGTTTAAACTGTTCAATGTCAAACAGCCGAAGTCCACAATGCTCTCATATTGGCTCACTTACAGCAAGCGAACATTGGTATCTATCATGAAGCACTCATTCTGGTGTGTCAACTCATCAAATTCAAGTTTCTTGTCTCCATTGTGGTGCAGTACAATATCCTTTTTCAGGTCAATGTAGTGAGCAAAAGCATGCAAAGCAAGAAAAACCTTGACACCACTATAGCCACAAACTTGACAAATGCCGGTCGTGACTATATTGTAAACTATACGGAAGTTGGGTTCAAAGGAACTCTGACAACAGCTAAGGAAAGAGCTGAAAATCTTGGTGTTAATCTAACCACCCCAAGGCATTTGTCATAAAAAGCGTCAATTCAATTATGCTGAAGAAGTGAAGAACTGTGAGGAACTTCAGTATCTCCAGAGTGTACTTCCAATAAACTGTAGTGCTTCTCAAGAAGTTTTACACTTTATTTACAACAATGAACTTTGTGACAACTTCCCAAATGCATGGATAACACTCAGGATCCTGTTAACCATTCCTGTATCAGCGAGTCCTGGGGAAAAGGGAAAACTTACCTTCAGGGCAGGAAAAGCTGGAGCTGTGGCAATGCGTGGCACCGCTGCTGCAATTTAAAAGCTCCTTGTTAATCAACCTAGGTGGCGCCCAGCTGATGACATCAGCCGCAGGCACCACTGTGGGGAATTTAAAAGGCACTCAGAGTACCAGCAGGGAGGAGGGAAGAACTGTCTCCTGGCCAGCCAAGGCCAGGGCAGGAGAGGCCTCAGGGCACTGGGCTAGGGAGGCACTCAAGCTGCGGACACCCAGGTAACCTGGGGCAGGAAAGCTCTACCAGGGCCGACGAAAGACAGTGGCTACAGCCCTGTTCAGGGGCTATTCCTCGAAGGAGGGAGTAAGGTGCATTCATCCACAGGGGCTTATTGAGCCCGGAATATATAGTCTCTCCAGTGTGGAGGCTTTTGTTTCTCTTCTTTGTATTATTTCTTTTGACTGAATTCGGTAAGGCCACGAGGCCAGAATACCTGGGCCC
Organism: Gavialis gangeticus; assembly: GCF_001723915.1. Taxonomy (NCBI): domain Eukaryota; kingdom Metazoa; phylum Chordata; order Crocodylia; family Gavialidae; genus Gavialis; species Gavialis gangeticus. The sequence continues at coordinate 60,134,578 of NW_017729030.1, forward strand.
CTGAGTCAGGGCTAGTCCTGAGCCTAGCTCTCAGAGAGCTGCAAGCAGGTGAATGGCCAGCCAGGGCCAAAGAGACCACGTAGATGGGTGCAGCAACTCACTGAGAGGTAGACGCTGGGACAACAGCTGGCAACCACTGGAGGGCCAGACAAGGCTGGAGGTGCCACAAGTGTCTTCAACGCCTCAACACCAACAGTTGCTGGGTGCCGGGGTGTAGGGGAGGTGAGCCCCAATGTCAGCCACATCCAGACTGTGAGGACCCCTAGCGGGAACCTCCATACTGACACCACTAAACCCCTCCTTAGAATACTATTAACACCAAGACGTGGCAGACGAGGTGAAGGGAGGAGAACTCGCTTTGGATACTCTCCAGGTCACTCACCAATTAGGCGGTGACGTGACAGTGGTGCATTGGCCAGGAACGTGTTAAAGGATCAGTGATCTGACCTGGGGATCATCTGATATGCAACCGGCAACCATGTCCCATACTGAAATGTTGGGCAACAGCCTTCAGGCCATAGGACAAGTCTTGGGTATGCAGCAGAAGCAGGGAACACATCAGCATGAATGAATCCAAAGAAATTTATCACTGTTTAAAATGCTGCAAATGACTAAAGATGATGACTCTGAGGCATACATAGAGTCATTCAAGCAGACTGCCTTGCAGATGGGGTCAGACTGCACTCAGTGGGCTCACCAATTAGGGGCATTGGTGGTGGATAAGGCCCAGGCGGTGTATCAGTCCCTCTCAAGGGAAGATGCGTGTAATTATGAAATGGTAAAGGCGGCAATCCTATACTGTCTTGAAATAACACCAGAAAATTATAGGTTGCCCTTTCCCGCCCGTAAATCATGAGAGGACAGATGACCTTGCATTCTCATGCAGTTACTAAGGGACATACTGAATAAGTGGCTTCCCTTAAACCACTGTGACCTCAAAGGGGTGATTGATCAGATTTTATTAGAGCAGTTCATGTGGGACCTACATAAAGATACGCAGAGATGGGTGTGTAGACATCAACCCCATAATTAAGAACAGGCTCTCATGACTCCAGAGGCTTTTGCAGTATCCAAGTGCGAGCAGGGACTGGGTAGAGGTCTCATTCCCCCTAACACAAGTGGGCCCCGAGAAGAAGAAAAAAAAGAAGAAATCTAAACAGTATGGTGAGTATAATATGCATGGCATTAGGACAAAGTAAAGCTCAGCTATGCTCTTTGTGGTACCAATTAGTTATTAATGCTCGTACCACCCAGAAACAAGTTCTGAAGTGTTAGTTATCATCAGAATGAAGCTTTTGCTCTCTACC
>NW_017729030.1:60140884-60163411 GCF_001723915.1 Gavialis gangeticus
AAGCAAGGAACATAGAAGATAACATCATGTGGGATGGTGTGCTATCGCTGTGGCAAGATAGGCCATATGGCCAAGGAATGTCACCTTGGCCTAAGTGTCTTGAGGAGGTCTGTTACATCTACCCAGTCATTTAGAGATAGGACCAGAGGAGGATTGTGGGGAACCTGTGAACTGTAGTTTTGGTGATATGACTCAAACAGGAGGGTGGGAATGTCCTGTTGTTACCGCTTGGGATCATCTGGTGACTGCTACACTAGATACCAGGTACTCCCAGTCCCTTACTTGAGTAGATCTTGCACCAAGAACTGGGGTCCACTGGGCCGAGCTGCTTACAATGACATGCATTCTAGGAGGGAGTAAAACTAGGGCAAGGATCACTTAGACCTTTTTTTGGCCATGCTTGCAGGAGGAAGTAGATCGGTGGGGAGTCACATGCCCCAAATGTCAAAAGACCCAAGACCTCCAAAGGCTTTCTTGCAGCTGATGCCTATAATAGAAACAAACTCCCTTTTCTCAGGTAGCACTTGATATTGTGGGACCATTACCAAAAACCAGCACAGGACATCAGTACATCCTCGTGCTTATAGACCATCCCACCCGCTTCCCAGAGGCCATGCCACTTGGGTTGATTATGGCTCCTCAGGTGGCAGAAAAACTGCTCAAGTGGATCACACGAGTGGGTATCCCTCATGAAATTTTGACAGATCAAGGGACTAATTTCATGTCTGGGGTGATGAAGGCAATGTATAGCACGTTGGGGATTACCCATCTTAGAATGTCTGTGTACCACCCACAAATCAATGGGTTAGCTGAAAGACTGAACAGCACTCTGAAGAGGATGATTCAGATGAGTACGCAAAGTGATACCCACAAATGGGACACAATACTGATCCTGTTAGTATTCTTACTTAGGGATGCACCTCAAGAGTCTACCCAGAGACCGGTAGCATTTGCAAGTCTCAAACTTTATACCGCAGAGACCAGGTATGCCACAATAGAGAAAGAATGTTTAGCTATAAGGTGGGCTGTAGACTATTTCAGGTACTATCTATTAGACTGCGAATTTATGGTGGTCATGGATCACGTGCCATTACAATAGCTAACAAAGTTGCATATAGACAATGTGCACATTACTCTCTCGGCATTGGCTTTACAGCCCTTTAAGTTCACTGTAGTACGTTGACCTGGCAAGGACAATTTACTGACTGACTCCCTCTCCAGGTGTGTCGTGGAAGATAGAATGACCAGGGAAGCCTTAGAACCCTATCAGAGGGAACATGAAGTGAAGTTAGGCAAGACAGTAGTCTTGAAGATGCCACAAGGTGACTTAAGGGGGAGGTTATGTGATGATGGGGACCGTACATGCCCCCTGAGCACCCCTGGATCCCTGGCCAACCCTGAATGGGCCAAGCAGAGAGTCCTGGGGAAAAAGGAAAACTTACCTTCAAGACAGGGAATGTTGGAGCCGTGGCGATGCATGGCACCACCGCTGTGACTTAAAAGCTCTTTGTCAATCAACCTAGGCAGCGGCCAGCTGATCACATCAGCCACAGGCGCCACCACAGGGAATTTAAAAAGGGCAAGGCAGGAGGTGCTGCAAGTGTCTTCAATGCCTCAACACCAACAGTTGCTGGGTGGCCAGGGTGTACAGGAGGCAGAGCCCCAAGCAGACCATGAGTACCCCTAGCGGGGGCCTCCATACAAACACTACCGAACCCCTCCTTAGGATACTATTAACAGCAAGATGTGGCAGGGGAGTTGAGGGGAGGGGAGGAGAGCTTGCTTTGGGGACTCTCCAGGTCGCTCGCTGACGTGGTGGTGGTGTGACACTTACGTATAATGTTTTTTATGACTTTTATAATTTATTATTTAACTAAAATTGAATTGAATTGAATTTTGTGTCATTTCCTCTTTTGTATTTTTTTAAGTAAATTATAAAAAAACTTCTGAGATTACAGCTTTATTTCTGAAATGGGCGGGATGGGTGGGTGGGAAGGAAAATATGTTCACCCAGGGCACCATTTTCCCTAAGGCTGACTCTGGTTCTACATGCTTAGCTGTTTCCTGGGGCAGTAACAAGAGCTTTCGCCAAACCTTTGTGAAGTGATTAAAGCAACTAGTATTCTGTCTTTCCTCTCGGGAGGGGGGATTCTAGTACATCCCACTACCACAAGTGCACATCTCTTCAACAGCTAACTCACATGTTCTGCATAATTTCATTTTGTTACTCCTCAGACAAGTTTTAGGTAAAGCACTCTTGCCACCATTTTGAAGCATGCGGATGCTGAATACACGACATGCTGAGGTGGCTGAAGCATGCTAATTAGCACACCAGCAGACTCAATTAATCAAGTCTGCTCCAACACACTGTAATTACTAGATGCTAAATAGCTATAGCTGTTAACTGGAAGGAAACATAATTATTTAGCTCACTTTTATTGCCAGAGGAGCATGCAGACATAACAATTGTGTCCTAAAAAGATTATAGTGGTATTAGTCAATACAGATATAACTGTCAGATCCATCTATGCCCACTGCTCCCTGCGTCTTAGTCCCAAATCCTTTCAGCATCACTGACTCACAGGTTCCTCCATATGCTTCACAATATTTTGTCCAGTTTATGATTCTGCAGTTTACTAGGGTGGAATTTTGTTGTGTTACTTTCTACTAATTTTTGCAATCCCTGGTAGAGCCCTTCCAGTTTCTCTGTCTGCCATTTTTTTAGCACTTCAAGGCAATATCTGCAAATTTAATTAACAAGTGTTTACTTGTCCTCACCTTCCAGGTCAAGTGTTAGACAGTCCAGGGCCTGCTTTATGCACTGACTGCTATGACAATCTGCAGCCTATTTTCAAGGTTCAAATCAATGTTTATATATACACAATTAAACTGCAGGGTTCACCAGACAATACTGGTGAGCTACCTATATCGAATACCTTCTTTTCAGCTAATAAAGACAAGGCATTCTCAGAGAATAACTTTTCAGAAATGGAGTTACTGGGTGAAACTGCTAGGTTAAGAAACTAGTGAAAGCAGACAACACTTACACAACAGATCAAAGAATTCAGGAATTAGATTAAGTAAAAACATGCTAGTTCCCATTACAATCCACTACTATACTGGAGGGCAGCAACTACTGTATTTTGACTTCTCAAGTCGGTACTTGAGAGTAGGACTTGTAGGGCCCGTGAAGACTGCAAAGTCCCAGTTGTAGGTTATGGCCTAATGAACACAAACTGGAAGTTAATGATCCTTTCTGGATATGTTCAAAACATAATTCAAGTATACAGAAGCATATATAAGCATTAGTATAAAGTCCTGTCATCACTTATGAATATGTAAAACATCTTTCCAGGCTCTTTAAAAACATGCAGAGAATCAAAGTAGGTACAAGTTTTAGGACATGTTGCAGAAGGGGCCTTGCTGTCTCCAAAACTTACATATTACTTTTGTAGTTTGCTTTTTTTTATCCAATAAAACATCCTCTTAAGCCAGGTATTATAAATGGATGGATCAAAACCTGTGCCTTCAAGTTACCCACAAAGAAGCTCTGATGTGCATGGCCATGATAGGAACAACACATACATAGGCCTTCACCAATTTACATCTAGAGCACATGCACATTCACAAGAAAAGTGCTGGGTTCAGGATGGCTGACTGGCAGGGCACAAAGCACGCTTGCATATTTGTAGACACTTTAAAATCTGTCACATGGCTGACTTTCTATAGTCCCTGCCAAACCAACTGTGCAGTGCTTACTGAGCTGTGTGCAGAGTGTCTGCAGACCGTCTGTTACTTTCTTGGATGCAATAATGGTCATTAATTAATTAAATGCCATGCTTGCGACACCCAGAATCAGCTGGAGACAGACTCACCTGAGTTTTTCTTATCCTTAGGTCAGCAGATGATCTATTCAGTCCTTCTTCTTGTTCAATGCTCTGTTCAATACCTGGTGGTGGGTAGAAAGATACTGTTTACTTCATACTGTTTAGAAGGAAAAAAGCAGCTGCTTTGCAAAACTACTGCACAAACTGGAACTCGAGAGAAGCATCTGGGTCCCACTGTACCCCCTATTTCCTGACACTGGCCTGAATTTTACCCTAGGCTACAAACAGCTTTCCTGAGTGCAAAGAACTAACTCCAGCTGTCTCTTCTTCTATTTTCAAACAGCAGGCTTGCTTATTTAAACATCTGAAGAATCTCTCTCTCCCCCCTGAGAAAGAACAGGGAAGTAAAACGGAGTGCAAGAGTACTGTGCCCAGCGCAGCAGTGTTTCTTCTAATAGAAATGTAAGCTGCGCTGGTGTAAATCACGAGCTCTGAGCTACATGAAAAAAATAGTTTAGCTCACTGTACAACTGAAATGGCTCTTTCCGATTTCTACCCACAGTTCCTCTCTCATATAAAAAAAAAAAGAAAAAAAAAAAGCTTTCCTGAAGCTGGATTGAGAACAGTTCTCTCCCAGGTGACTGCGTCTGAACAGTCAAGGTGTAAGCAGTCTGACTCTGCCAAGAGTCCAGGAGCACCATGATCTCCACCCTGCTGGATATTATTTATTCATATATATTGTCATAGTGCCTTGTAGACCTAAGCACAGACCAGAGTCCAATCTTCCTTATGATGGCACCAGCCATTCAAAGCCTGGGAATGGACTCCACAAGTGTGGATTCTACTCCAGAACTGATCTGCCAGCTACCAAAGTTCAGAGCTCTTACACGGACATTTAAAATGTACAGCCTCCCAGCTGTGGAGTCTCCACTACAAACCCACATATTGGGAAGAGACTGATTAGCAATGAAGGGCAGATTTTGAGGTTGTGCTATGAATTTCTGGTGAACGACTTGCAGCAAAGTGGATATTTGCCTTTTTAATTATGCCTAGTACTGCAGCCAAGTAAGATTAATTCCTTACTTGTCCAAAAGCACATTAATTGCTGTAGAAAGAGAAGCAGCTGTATCAGGTACCATCAAGCCACAGAAAGAAAGGGCAGCTCTGAAAGGGCCCTGACTGCTACATGGAGGCAAAGGATAAGAAATATGGCTGCACTTCAAAGAGATGGGGGATATGCTCTTCACCACCAGCTCAAAAGCATACTACTTAAAAATGTTACTGTGCTAGCAAAGTCAGGCTGCCTTTTTTTGGGAGCCAAAGAAGTCCTGTAGGACACTGCTCATCTGGTTTCTACCTCCTTCTTCACATAGAAGAACATCTGACTCTACAAACCTTTCTGGTCACTCCTAACACACTACATGGGCATCAAGGTTCTGCTCAGTGGGACCAAGTTTATCTGGATCTGGCCCTACAGAAGGTGACAAGCCAGGGTAAAGAAATCTTCAGTTGGAAAACAGGGCTATAATAATAAATGCTTGTATGCCTAGAGTTCAGCACCTTGGGTGCCTTTACATGTGCACTGAGGCTGCTCCAATGCACTGTAATTAAAGTACGTTGGAGCAGACTCAATTAATTGAGTCTGATGGAGTGTGGTAATTGCTGCGCTCCAGCTTCACATGTATCAGCGTTCCCATGCTGAAAAATGGCAACGAGGGCACTTTAACTAAAGCTGGTTTGAAGATCTTTAGTTAAAGTGCTCTCACCGCCACTTTTCAGTGTGGGGACAATGATACATGTGACGCTCCGAGAGCCACTCTGACCGTCATTCCCCCCATCTCTCCCCCTCACCTCCTGGAGTATGTGTATAAATGCCCCTTGAGTCCGTGGCCCATTTTTCAGAGGTGGATCCACTGTAGTTAGAACGAGCTGCAAGTATTCAACATTTCTGGATTCAGACATGAGGTATGTGCTAGTGGTGTAAAGTGGGGTTCTTCTGTAAGACATGCCGCCCCATGTTTTTTCACTATGAATGCACAGTTGCTGCCTAGACTCAAAACCAGAGATTTTCTTGCTAGAAGTACCTGTGCGGCTCAGGCATACAACCTATCTATCTTCAGGCACTGCACAGAAGGTGTAAAGGATGGCAAGGGACCAGACCAGCCAGCATTCTGCTTCCTTTTTCTTCGGCAGAATGCCTAAGCATATTTACTTAGGAATGCAAAGCAGAGGGGAAGGAGGTCAAGCCATGGAATAGAGGGAGACAATATAGCTCAAAAAATTTCAGTTACTACGGGTAAAAGGCTCTTTTGTCATCTTTCAGTGCTTGTCCCTGTTCATATTCCACCTAGAGGTTCTGCATACAATGCCAAGGAGGAGACTGCTCATAACTTGGCTGTTGAACAGATCAAAGCACTGCTTTACAAAAGAGGCAGTCAAAGCAGATAGATTCTGGTACCAGTGCATGTTTAACAAAACCATGCCTACAGACCCATGCAGATGCCTTATACATCAGTGATGGGACGTTAAGGGAAACAAAGGAAGCTGTATGAACACAGAGAGAATAGGCCCCAACATGTATTCCTGTCAGTATTTTGGTAAAGTTGTGTCTTATTCTGTCAGGAAAGGGACAGTGGGCCACTTTGGGAGTCTCTGAATGGAAACTGCCTCATTTCACAGGGTGCCTATACATGAGCAGGCTCAATTAATTGAATCTGCTGGAGCAGACTCAATTACCGTGCTCCAGCAAACTCCAGCATCTTGGGTATCAGTATTCCTGTGCTTAAAAATGGTGGTGATGGCGCTTTAACTAAAGCTTATCAAATGAGCACTCGCCTCCCTGCTCTGTCCCCGCCGTTATGGTGGCGCTCCGCTGTGCCGCCGCCACCACCTCGTGTCCGTAATGCTCTTGGAGCACTCTGGTTGTTTCAGTAACCAAAGTGCTCCAAGAGTATTATGGACAGACAGACAGACGGACTAAGCCCTTTATTATATTAGAATAATTTTAACACTTTGCAGCTGTACAAGGTGTGAGAAAGAACATGGGTAACTGCAGTACTTGATTAATAGGAAACTCAGCCTATTCTAAGACGTCATTTCCTAGTGCTGTTCAAGGGAAAACTTTTTTTTAGCATGACAGATCTGATATAAGACCACCCAGTTCCTCCAGCCTCCTAGCTGATACTAAGGCTATGGCCAAGGCTACCTTTATGGAGAGGTAAAGTAGTACAGCTCAAACAGAGTTTTTGCTGAAGACTGAGAGTACCAGGCTGAAATCCCACAACAGGGCTGGTTTCAATGCTGCTGGGGAAAACCTTCCAAGTCCCACTTGTAGTCCAGGGGGCAAGAGGTTATTCATTATTTACTAGTGTCCTTCACCTTTCAACAGATACCAAGAATACTCAGACAATTCAAAGAGAAACATACATTTCAATGATAAGAGATACCTGGTATGTTTGGTCATGGTGACTGTAGAAGACGTATAACAAATCTCAGTCTCACCATGTCCAAGTTCTTCTCTATTTGGATATGGATACTTTCCTTGTAGATTCTTTTGTGTTACCAGATAGCATGGACTGAACAGGATCTTCCAAAGTCCATTCAAACACCATGCTGCTGGGTGCAATAGAGGATGACTGGAATGTTGAACTGTATTTTTGTCTTGAGGCAGGAGATGTGACGGAGGAACAAGTGGAGTGGTGCACTCACAGCTGACCATAGTTGTCGGAATCAGAACCATTTTGGATATAATGGAGTCAGTTAAATAATTGTTACTATACTATGCTTGATTTCACCTCAAGATTCTCTGCAGTAATGAAACAGGCAGAAATGCACATATTAATTGTCCTGCCCACTGAATCGGAAAAGCATTTCCCAGAGAACCTTGGCTCCAAGCATTCCTAGAGCTAAAACTTGGGCATATATTTTCATGCATATTGCTAACTGGTCAAGAGATGGATGATTCTACCATTATCAAGCCATGGAGCTCCCCATTTATGACCCCTGTAGAAGCAACTTCTGAGAACTTTGGCAAGCGGGTTTTGAAGCTTGATATACTGATGTGATTGCTTATACGTTAATTCCAGAGAATGATTGTTTCTATGCTTAACTAGTGAAACTTAACTCCCTCGTATGAGCCCTGATGATGGGCAGAGGAGCTGCTTGAGATGTACTTTATCTTCTCTTGATTGCAGACTCACTGAGCCTGTGGAATTCCAGAACTCCCTGGGGGATATTCCCACTGACTGTGACAGCTACTCTGTTGATGGCCTGGTCAAACTGTGGAATAAGTACGCTGACCTTGGCTGTAGATATGGCAGCACACAGGCATACAGACCCATCACTGCAGTGGCACAGATCTCCCTGGTATACAGGCCAGCTGGGATGGCCGAAGCAGAAGAGTAGGCAGTTAAAGCGCAACTCAACTAATACCAAAGCCAATTAATTGCAGCATAGTTGCTTTTTAAAGGACTGTACTATGGCAGTGCCTGCAGCAGAGAGACTCTTTCGTCTCTACTACAGTTGTATCTGCAAAGTGTTACCTAGCAGAACTGTTTTGGGAGTGAATGCCGTGGTAAATCTGGAAATTGAGTTATTCACAGTCCACGGTGACGAGTTTTCTACCTCCTTTGCACGTAACAATTCGTTGAATCCAATATAGAATTTGGGATTGAGGAAGCATGGTCTTGCCTGATATATATAGATCAGTTTCAACTGCTTCAGTATTTCAGTAGCTTTTGATACAGTTAATCATTAGGTGTTCATAATGCATTTACATGACCTGGCGTGTATTTGGAGCAGTGCTCTTAACTGGTTCAACTCTTTCCTAGTGGCAAGGTCCCCAAGAGTGATGAGAGAGTACTTACCATCCCCTCAGCACCTTTTCTGTAGGGTAACTTAGAATAAAAAAAAATTAGGGTTGGAAGGGACGGACTTCAGGAGGTCATCCAGTCCAACCCCCTGCTCAAAGCAGGGCCATCCCAACTAGATCATTCTAGCCACAGCTTTGTCAAACCGGGTATTAAAATCCTCCAAAGATGGAGTTCCCACAACCTCTCTGGGTAACCTGTTCCAGTGTTTTATTTCCCTCCTGGACAGAAAGTTTTTTCTAATATCTAATCCCTTGCTGCAACTTGAAACCACTGCTCCTTGTTCTGTTATCTGTCGACACTAAGACTATTCTAGCTCCAGCCTCCACTGGATTGTCTCCAATTTGTCTATATCCTTTTTGTAGTGGGGAGCCCAAAACTGGACACAGTACTCCAGATATGGCCTCACCAGTGCCGAATACGCTTGCAGAAGGTCGGATTCTGAATGAGAGCCAGCATGGCTTTGTCATGGCCAGGTCTTGTCTTACCAGCCTCATCTCCTTTTATGATCAGGTAACTCACCACCTGGATAAGAGAGAGGAGGCTAACATTGTACACCTTGACTTCCAAAAAGCCTTTGATCTGGTATCCCACGATGTTTTCTTGAGAAAATTGGAGGATTGTGGGCTTAACTGCAAGACGGTTAGGTGGGAAGGAAGCTGACTTTGGGGTAGGACCCAAAGAGTTCTAAAGAACGGATCTGTGTTGTCCTGGCAGAAAGTGGCCAGTGGTGTCCCTTGGTGGTCCCCACTTGGTCCAGTGCTTTTCAACATTTTTATCAATGATTTGGATGTGGGGGTGAAGAGTTCATTGTCCAAGTTCGCGGATGACACCAAGTTATGGGGAAGCATGGTCACACCTGAAGATAGGCTACAGATACAGGTAGACCTAGATAGGCTGGCAAGTTAGGCGAATCGGAACAGATGAAGTTCAACATTGAGAAATATAATGTTCTACCTGGGGATGAACAATCCCCTACACACCTACAGGCTTGGTGGAACCAAACTGACCAGCACCATGAATGAAAGGGATGTGGGGGTAATAATAGAGCACAGTATAAATATGAGCCAGCAGTCTGATGCTGTAGCCAGCAGGGCAAATAATATTCTGGCAAGCATCAATGGATGCATCTCCAGCAAAACCAAGAAAGTGATTCTTCTGCTCTACTCAGCATTGGTGAGACCACAGCTGGAGTATTGTGTCTGGCTCTGATTCAAAGATTCAAGGGTCGGAAGGGACCTCGGCGGGCCATCTTGTCTGACCCCCTGCCCCTGACTGGCACAAAAAGGGTCACCAAACCTGGGGTCATGTGAACCCAGCCAGGTGCCTGTCCAGTCTCCTCTTGAAGGCTCCCAAGGATGGGGTGAGCACGACCTCCCTTGGAAGCCCATTCCAGATCCTGGCAACCCTGACTGTGAAGAACATTTTTCTAATGTCCAGTCTAAACCTTCTCTCCAGTAGCTTATGGCCATTGTTCCTTGTTGTTCCAGGGGGTGCCCTGGTAAACAGATTGTCTTCTACTTCATGTTGCTCTCCCCTTATGAATTTGTACGCCACCACAAGGTCCCCTCTCAGCCTTCTCTTGGAGAGGCTGAAGAGGTTAAGGTCCCTTAGCCTTTCCTTGTAGGGCCTTCCCTGCACGCCTCTAATCAGACAAGTGGCTCTTCTTTGGACCCTCTCTAGGTTATCCGCATCCCACTTGAATTGTGGCATCCAGAACTGGACACAATACTCCAGCTGCAGCCTGACCAGTGTCACATAGAGAGGGAGAATCACCTCCCTGGACCTGTTTGTGAAGCACCTAGGGATGCATGACAAGGTGTGATTGGCTCTGCCAACTACTTCATCACACTGACAACTCATGTTCATCCTAGAGTCAACAGTGACTCCAAGATCTCTTTCTGCCTCAGTGGTGCTGAGAAGGTCGCTCCCCAGCCTAAAGGTATGATGGCAGTTCTTTCTCCCTAGATGCAGCACGTTGCACTTGTCCTTATTGACTTACATCCTGTTGCTCTCTGCTCACTTCCCCAACCTGTCTAGGTCAGCCTGGATCTGGTTCCTCCTCTCCAGGGTGTTAGCTTCACCTGGACACCACACTTTAACAAGGATGTGGTAAAAAGGGCCACCTGTATGATGACAGACTTGAATGGCAAGCCATACAAGGAAAGGCTGAGGGACCTAGGACTCTTCAACCTGAAAAAGAGAGGGCTGAGAGGGGACTTGGTAGCAGCTCACCACTACATCAGGGCTCAGTGAACAATTGTTCACCAGGAGTAATGGCCACAAACTCCTGGAAGACTGTTTCAGGTTCAACACTAGGAAAAACTTCTTCACAGTCAGGGTGTCCAGACTGTGGAATAAGTTCCCTCCAGACGTGGTGCAATTGCCTACTCTGGAAATCTTCAAGAGACTGGACGGTCACCTTGCTGGGCTCACCTGACCCCAGGTGTCTTTCCTGCCTGGTGCAGTGGGGCTGGACCTGATGATCTTCTGAGGTCCCTTCCAGCCTTACAATCTATGAATAGAGGGGAACAATCATTTCCCTCAATCTGCTGGCAATGTTCCTGCTAATGCAGCTCCTGTATGCCATTACCTTCTTCACAGGGGCACACTGCTGGCTCATATTCAGCTTATTGTCCACTGTAACACCTAGGTCTTTTTCTGTTGAGCTGCTGCTTAGCCAGTCAGTCTCCAGTCTTGTACCACTGCGTGGGGTTGTTCTGTCCTAAGTGCAGACTTTGCACTTCTTCTTATTGAACCTCGTGAGATTTTCTTTTGGTCCACCCCTCCAATTTGTCTAGGTCTCTCTGAATTCCAGTCCTACCCTCCAGTGTATATGCTACTCCACCCAACCTGGAGTAATCAGCAAACATGCTGAGGGTATACTCTATCCCATCTTACAGATCGTTGATGAAGATATTGAACAAAACCAGCCCCAGGACCGAACCCTGGGACAGTCCACTCAATACCAGCTGCCAACTACACATCAAGCCATTGATTACTACCCTTTAAGCCCAATGATCCAGCCAGTTTTCTATCCACCTTACAGTCCATTCATCCAACCCATATTTCCTTAGCTTGCTTCCATGAATGCTGGGGGAGACTGTATCAAAAGCATTGCTAAAGCGAAGGTGTATCATGTCCACTGCTCTCCCTGCATCCATGGAGCCGGTCCTATAAGGCCCTAAATGGCCTGAGCCCTACATACCCAAGGAGGGCTACCTCCTCCTTTATGTTCCATCATAAAGACAGCCAAGAACACTCTCCTTTAAATTACATCTGTGCACCAAGCTTGTTTGGCAAAAACATGGGAATTCATTCTTGACAGTCACTCTTCACCTCTGAAACACCTTCCCCCCTTGTGATCCATGAGAGCCAAATCCTGGATATTTTCCAGAAGAAAGTCTTTTTTTTTTTTGGCAGTCTTTTAGCAGATAGAGCTAAGTTTTGGGATGATGTCTGAAGAATTTTTTTTTTTTTTATCAATTTCTATGTTATGCTAATATTTTATCTATATTAAGACTTATTTTATTTTTAGTATAGGCCAACCTGAGCCTTTTGGGGAGAGCAGCCTAGAAGGCAGGAAGGTATGGAAACCTAATGAGTATAGGGCTCTGATATCGGTCTTCTCACTGATGACATTGCCCTCAAATGACACATTCTTACTTGGGAATGTCACTGTGTTATAACCAAAGAAAAGGCCATCTAAGGTCATCTGCAAATAGATCTCATCAGCCATTTGCCTTCTCTGACAGTGTCCATAGGTTGTTCTCTTTTTTTCTGGAGGTCATTTAATTAAATTCACATTTTGCCACGATTGCCTGATAAATCAAACTCCAGAATGTCAAGCTCAGTAATGACTAATTTATTCTCCACAGAAGTGCAGTCATTCAGCCTTTCTGTCAGAGGACGTTTATTATGATGGAGACCAAAGAAAGAAACAGGCAGCAGCTAAGACCTACAGGGAATCTGATGGGGTTCAAGAATAGAATACCATGCTCCTCCAGGTAGGATATAAAAAAGTGAAGTTAGGACAATAGCAGCAGGATCCTGCTTGTCCTTGCTGGCAATTGAGAAATGTAACATCTCAGAGCCCAAAGGAGGCACTGTTGAAAAAAGAATCACTAAAAAGTTTACCTTGGCCTGTGGTTGGTACTGGAGAGCAGTATAGTACCATGAACATCCCAGCTCACCTTTTGGTACTACATGCATATCTCCAGTGTGGCTTATGGGTGGGTGCCAGACAAGCATACTGGCAGTCCTTTTTTACCTAGAACTGATAAAATTGATGTCCATGGTGCCACATCACCATACAAAGTTCTGCTCAATACTGAAGGCAGCTGATTGCAAGGTACCGCTCACATGGGACTCAAGGGAAGTCCATGCCAATAGTTCAAATACTAAGAAACACTGGAGAAGCTCTAGATTTTAGCACTAAAGTGCTTTTTAGGAACCCCAGTGACATTCATATGGGGATGCAGTGTTTCCTCAGACTTTCTTAAGCAGAAGTTTTTATGAGGAGTATTTTGAAGACAATTTGTTTCTCATTTCCTTCCTAGGCAATTCAGTTTACCCTCCTCTGCCCCCATCTGTTCTCTAAGAACTGAATTCTTGAGTAAATAGCTTGAGGAAAGGAACTCTCGAGTCCAACACTATTGACTTCTGATCCCGCTATACATGAAGCCTGTGGGGCCAGATGAAGGCTGAGCCAAATATAGATGATTTGTCAAAATACTCCTGAATTGATTTTCCCTCAGCCAAAAGAAGTGACCTGCAGTAAGTTTCCCCCAAACAAAGTAAGTGTCACCCTTATTTAAATATATTCTCTCTTTGCACTAACGATGAATAAGAAGTGGAAGTGAAAGCTCTAAGGGATACTCTTTCTTAGGGGTGTGTGAAGGGGGCCCTATTCAATTCGGATTCGGCCTGAATCAGGAACACTGATTTGATTCGTGGATTTGGATCACTGTCCCTGCTTCAATTCGACCTAATCTGAATCTGAGGATTTGATGCTGATTTGGAGAATCAGTGATTCAGACATAGACACAGATTTAAAAGTTTTTCTGCATGCCTCTACATGCGGCTTGTGAACACTGCGGTGCTGGGGTGCACGGAGTGTCCCACAGGAGCGTGGGGGGACCCTCCACATGCTCGGCAGCAAACCGAGAAGTATTTCCGGTCCACTTCTGGGTCCACTGGGGAGCACACTGGGAGACCCTGCCCCCCACATCCCCCAGCTCAGATTCCCAGCCAGCACTGGATGGCCACTGCTGGCTGGGAACTCTTTAGTCTGAGGCACGCAAAGTGCAGGCACACACAGTATATGCACAATGGAGTACATACAGGGTCAAGTCCCTAAAGACCTTCAAGTCCAGTCGGTCCTGAGGCTGCTGTGACTGTTGGGGCACCTTAGATGCTGTTACAATCCTCCTAGGTTAGTTGAGTGGCTTTGTGTCACTGGTCATTTTCTGGGCAGTGACCTGGCGGTGCCCATCTTCTCTCCTGGTATGGCTGGGTGTTCCCTCGCAGAGAGCTCATCTGCCATTTGACAGGTGTTGTTTTTAGTCCTGCTGGGTGTCCACACACCCTCCTCATCCAGGATAGCCCAGGTGTGGGTGCCAGTTTAATTGCTGACAACCTGACCATGGAACAGGCTGTACTGGTTTACATGGTACCAGATAGCAGACCAAGAGAGGCCTGGCCTGACAAGCAAAATACTTTCAACCATCCATATTTGAAAAATGCTGTGGGGTGGCCATGACAGTCACAGTGCTAGAGAAAAGCATTCTTACATGGCAGGCCTATTCAACACTAGCACAAATTTCCAGAGCGGCATAATCATGGAACGGAGTGAAAATGTCTCCTGAAGAGGCAACAACATTATTTTCCTAATTGTACAGGATGCAACAATTGGCCCTTGAAATGGCGCATGTCCAAACTTGTGCCCCAAAAGGCCAGCAGTCTGCTTTTATAGACCAAACTCAGTGCAAAAAGGAAAGCTAACCACTAAAGGAAAAGTTCAAGAGTCACTGTGCTAAAACTCTCTATGGACTGCAATTTCCAGACACTGTGGTCACCAGAATCACAGCAGGAGACACTGTGTAGCCCTGGCTGAATAAGTCTGCCACCTGGGGCTCCAGTCTGTCTCAAGTGTTTCTTAAATCCATCACCAGCAAGACCTAGTCAGAGTATTTCTGCATGCTGCAGTCATCCTCGGGTCAACAGTCTCATTGTCTTCACTTCCTGGTTGTTACAAAGATTGATTCTTCTGATAATGGAAGCTGTCCATCAAGCTCACTACACAGCCTTTTCTTTGTTGCCGCAGGGTAGAAAGATGCCAGCAAAATGAAGAGCACTGATAAAAGAGATGACCTTCCTTTACTCTCTCCCTCACTCCAGTCCTCCCTAGAAGGGCCCTGCATCTTCAGAACTGGCACCATATATCAATCTAAATGACTGACCCAGGAGGAGAGAAGTATATGTCTGGAATAAACTGATTACCCAGCTGGCCACTAGACATGAAGATTGTACTACTGATGCAGAGCCTAGTGAGGACAAATCTGTCTTGGCAAAAGTGACAAATACCAGAACAGAGGTTTTACCTTGTCCTGTAACTTCAAACCCAAGCACTCCAGAGAGGAAGGAGCCTCTGTTTCAGCACACTGGCCTGTTTCATCTTGTACAGGTGTTACATTAGTGCATTGGCAGGGAAACAGCTGGCTATACAGAGAGTGGACCCACGGGCAAGTAAGGATTAGTAATCATGGGACTGATCCCAAAAGTCCAGTTGGGGCCAGGGCTTTGGATAGGCCGAAGGTCAAAGGGTGGTCACAGCCAGAGAAAAGAGGATCAGAGTACTGGTGGTACAGTGTAGAGAGACGCAGGGTGCAGTACCATCTGTGATGATGGGGGTCCAAGAGGGAAAAGCATGCCAGGCGAGAGGGAGACCTGAGGGAAAGTACTGGACCTCTGAACCAGTGCAGGGAACAGAAGAGGGCTTATGGGGCAGGAGAAGGCATCTGGAACAAGTGGCCTCGGAAGCCTGCATAGGGGATGGGGCTGTGCGAGACCGAGCACTCTGAAGGCCCAGAAGAGGGCTGTGTAAGAGACTGAGGGTCTGAGGATCTGGAGGAGGGCTGCGTGAATGTAGATGTGTGACAGAAAAATTGTCCACGATGATCCCTTCTGCAAAGTGTACAGCATGGTGTAGGGAAGCTACGGAGCCATGCAATTAGCTCATAAGTCAAAGGACTATAGCCACCGGGTAGTCACTAGAGCAAAACCAGGTCTGGAAAGCCCTGGGGCAGCCTCCCTTTTATAACCATAAAAGACATCAAGATGTGGCAGGAGAATGAAGGGGAGACTGTTCCCAGAGTGAGCAGGGCAAAATGGGAATTTTTGGAGGCCTCCAGGGGCTTCTGGTTACCTCTGGGGATGTCACCCTGTTATACCGGTCATGTCTTGCAGTGGAGGTAGTTCCACTCTGTGTAATCCTAATGAGGGTGCCCGGGGAATAATGCATTTGGTATTGGGACCCGAAGACAAGCACATCTCAGATGTGCTCTATTAACAGAGGAAGATGCAGTTCTTCCTTGAGGATATATATAAAGTTTACCCCACAGGGCACTCTTTTCAGCCATCAGCTACCCAGGCAAACCAAACTGCTTTCACTTACTGTAGCCTTGTTTAACGGAACAAGATGAGGGAAGCAACTCCTCCAACAAATGCCAGTGAAAACAGCAGGCCCATACAGATACTAATTACCACCCCAGCTGCTCACTAGGCCTTTCAGCTTCTGCATCTCAAACCCTCTCATTAGAGCTCTGTAGAAGTTCTTTCCCCTCTATCACTGTGCTCCAAAATGAGACTCTCTCCATGGGACTGCATTAACCCCTTCCTGCAATCAGGATGCACAGAGCCTATATAGACTGTCACAACACTTTAATATCAGCAAAAAAAAAATATCAGAGAAAGCAGTGACAAATACAACCTGAGGGCTGCACAGGGCAATTTACAAATAGATATTAAAGCTACAGATGGCAAACAGTTCATCAGAGGCAGCCTGAGAAAGGTGTAATCCCTACAGCAAGCAAGTAATTGCTTGGTACAGTCCAGCTGGGCATAATTAGGGCCCACAGGATGAATACAAGTTACAGCTAAATATCTGATGCAGGTCATCTCTGACTAGAAGGGTTGGGAAGCTTGTTGCTTTGGGTCTTTCATACTAGACTGGAAGATACTAGTGAAGCTCCTGCATGGACCCATCTTGTGCAGGCAGGGACCACACTGAGCAATCTACTACACATAGCTCTTCCTTCTCTAATACCCAACTATAACAGCATGGTCTGTCCCTGTAAGAAGGGGTAGCCAGGTCTATTAGGGATCTGCAGCTGCGGCGCCTTCTGCTAATAAGGGAGCATCCCACAGACAGCTTAAAACCTGGAGGGGGGAGAAGGGTAAGCTGTAGGGGAACAGTTTGCAGAGAAGAAAGCCATGAGTCGAACAGCTTGCTACAAAGAGGAGCAAACCTGCTCTGCTGGAGGCCAGAATCAAGGGGATTCCCCTCCTAGTGCCTGGGACAGGGCATAAAGATCTGGATTTGTTTGAGGCTTAAAGACTGTTTTAGTGGGGAGGAGTGACTGAGGAGCTCCTCAGGGAACAAACCTGCTCACAGAAGTCAGGATGCTAAGCAGTCCCTTTATACCAACTCTGATGCGCAGCTTTCTACCCGAGTTCAGTTTGCTAATGGAAGGATATGGCCAAACTGTGGTACTGAGTGATTTGACTACATGCCGAGCACTCCTAAATTTTGCAGGAATGGTAGTTTATCGGACCATATCTTCTGTTTCCATCCTCCCATGTGCATGATGAGGCTGGGAGCTGGGAAATATCATTCTGTAGCAAAATACTCAATGCTGTGGTAGCTGAGGAAAAATACTAGGTTCCCTGGCCACACAGTCAGAGTCTGCAGTAGCTCAAACAAGATGGTCAGGGAGGGTCTCTGCACTCAGCCATGGTTTAAGCTCTTTTCCAGAGCAGCAGCATTTTCCATGCGGGTCAATTTATTTTTAAGAAATGATCTTCATAGCCAGAAAGGCTAGATACTTAGCATTAAAAAAAAGCTGAAGGGAGCAATAAATGCCACAGTACATTGTGTAATTGCAAAACTGGAGCATACATAGCGTTCTGAACTTGGTTCAATGGCACAGAAGCCACTGATCAAAGTCTAGTAGGTACACAAGATCCCTTTAGGGAGCTAAGAGACAGACTGGTGCAGGAGTCAGGAGGCCATTCCCTTACAGTCTGTAGGAACGCTGCAAACAGCTACTTACTCTTTAACTTGGAGCGCACTTTGTTTGCCGTCTTTTTGATGTCGGACATTAATTCTTCTAGCTCCTCCTTTGTTTCTAGAGGGAAAAAGGAGAAAATAAAGTTGGTTGCCTTGGAGATACTCAATGATCCCACTTTGGTCAAGTCACTAAATGACTCAGTTGTTCAAGTCCTGCAAGCACATGCAGCCTCCCTGCATTCCCTCCCAAAAGGGCAACATGGGTCCCTTCAAGAACCTCACATTGTTACCCAGGCAACCTCTCCCTCCAACCAGCAATCCTGCACCCATCCGGTTGCTACTTTTAGGCTCACCAGAACCAGGGCATAGGTCACCGTTGCCCAGCATCAGAAACTGAGGTCCTTCTGCCCAGGAGTCAAAGACCACCTCACCTGCATTCCTGCCTTCATGACCTCCAGAACAGGAGGATGTAGGGTTTGGTCCCAAGAAGGATAAGGCTCAGCACCCTGCTCTTTCTTGCCCTGGTATCTCACTGCAAGAAGGGTCACAGCCGGGTGCTAGTGTGAAGCACTTCCTCCCCCATCCCCACCAGGTTTAGCAGCTGGAGTCTACAGTGCTGCCCGCCCTCCCTTGGGGAAGCAGATTAGGAGAGTCACTGCAGAGCAGGTGAGAAGCTTGTGACTTCAGGCTTGTGAGTGAGACCACTGGCACCAGAAATGAATCCTGTCAAGCCCTTCCCCAAGGTACCCAGCGGTACAGGGGGAGCAACTTTGATGTCAGACATGCTAGGATTTGATATGCCGATTCCAGTCTGCAGGCACTACCTGTTGATACTCTGCACTAGACTCTCACTTTGCTCTTCTACAGGGGAACTTTAGTTAGGGCCAATCAGAAAGCAGGGGTTTCACCACCTTTTCCAACCAGAAACTGGGGAGAAACAGAGTTTTAGACGACAATACTGGACAGCCTAGCTAGTGACACCCTGGGGGAGGTACACTGCCAAGAGCTTTCAACCCCAAAAGCTAGCAGTCTTCAGTGACACTGTTTGACTAATTACCAGGCTCTGCCCTCCAGCTCCCTGATGGGGAATTGTTGCCTCTTGCAGAAATATTTGGACTGAAATGACATGGGACTCACAATCCCATGTCATGAGTGGATCTGGGCAGTCAGTCATGAACATGACAAACTAATGGGATTCCATTTTTTATAGTTTGGAGGAACAAGAGACTTTTAGGTGTAAACAGAAGTATTGGCAGGGAAAATCAAGCAGTTTTTCCTCTCTCACCATCCAGGTTCCCCCAACTACTTTTGTGTCAAACTCATGTATCATTAATCTCCCTCAGTATTTCTCCAGAACAGAGGTGGGGAAAATACAGCTCACAGGCTGGATCCGGCTGGCCAAGCAATTTCATCCAGCCCATGGACAGGCGCCCATCAACTAATTGTACCTGGCCTGGCCTACGGCTGCCTCTGCTGCACTCTGCATAGGGCCAAGCCCTGCCCACTCCCATAAGGGTAGCACGCTGCACTCCCACCCTCACCTGCGGGAGGGCCCTGGCCAGTGTGTGCAGCTTCCAGACCCCCTGCCTCCAGCGGCTCCTCCTCTTGTCCCTGCTGCAGCACTCTTGGCAGTAGGTAGGGAACTGGTGGTGAGCAGGGGGGAAACTGCAGCTGCGTGGGAGCAAAGGGCCAGCACCAGGACTGGTGGGAGCCTGGAGCATAAGCCGGGACTGGCAGGAGCATGAGGCCCATGCTGGGGCCAGAGCTGGTGGGAGCACAGAGCCTGGGTCTGCAGAAGCACGGGCCAGCCTGTCTCCGTGGTGTGGGACTCCCGGGGGTCATGTGCAGCTCCCAGAACTTGGCTAGGAGCCACAGGCAATAGAACCGGCAGCCTGGCTCTGCTCTCTGCTGCCATGTGCAGCTCCTGGGACTTGGCCAGGAGTGGTGGGGAGCCCCACGCGATGGAGCTAGGCCAGCTTGGCTCCACTCCCTGCCGCACCAGCCAACTCACAGGAGCTGCATGTGGTGGCAGGGAGCAGGGCCACGCCACCGGCTCTATCGTGCAGGGCTCCCCCTAGTGGTGCACAGCTCTGGCCAAGTCCCAAGAGCTGCACATGAGCTATGGAGAGCATCGCATGATGCAGCCAGGCTGGCCTCTCCCTACTCCCTGTCACCACCTCCAGATCCTAGGACTCACCTGGAGCTGTGCAGTGCTGGGGGGCTCTGTCTGCCATTAGCCATGAGTGCCCCGACCTGCTGCTGCCAAGAGCAGGGGCTGTGTGCCCTGGGTGGGGGCATGGGGAAGGCCCTACAAACACACCCCACACCCCGCTACACCCCTCCCACACACACACGCATGCATGCATGCACAATAAAGTAAGACTTTTTTTGAGCTATTATGCAATCACCTTTCTATACACTATGCAAACACACATAAATCAGGAGAAAAATATTTTTTGAACTAAAATTAAACTATGGCAGATGTTTGATTTTTAGTATATAATTTGAGGGTTTTTCTGGTTCCAAGATGGCAACCCCCCAAAAGAAGTACTTCCAGGGGCAAGGGGAGGAACTTCCAGTGGCAAAGGTCAGGAGTTAGGGTGCGGGACTTCTGGTCCCAAAATGGTGGTCAGGGGGTGGGGCACCTGCCAAGTGGTGGGGCTACCCTTGTAGCCCTCAACAGCTCACCAGGACTCGTTAAGCAGCCCTCAAGCCAAAATAATTGCCCACCCCTGCTCCAGAACCACCCATCCAAGTCTCAACATGCTTCACAAAGTTAATAAGCCTAAACACTCTTTTGAGGTAGGTAGCATTATCCTCCACTGCACATGAGGAAACCAAGGCACAAAACACCTAAGAGATTCACCTGGAGGCAGGAAGGGAATTGGTAATAATACATGACGTAGAGCATGGGAATTACAGACATGAAGCTCATTTGTTATTTAGCACAAGCTATCCTTTTTTTCTCCTGATGAAAAGCACTTGATCTGTTGCAAATAGATCCCAAGAGCTGCTACTTCCCCTCTACTTGGCGTTGGTAAGACCACAGCTGGGGTACTGTGTCCAGTTCTGGGCACCTCACTTTAAGAAGGATGTGGATAAGCTTGAAATGGTACAGAGAAGGGCCACCCACGTGATCAAGGGCCTGGAGGATAGGCCCTAAGAGAAGAGACATCAGGAACTGGGCTTGTTCATTCTGAGTACAAGAAGAATGAGGGGTGACTTGATAGCCACCTACAAGTGGTAAGTAAAGGGTGAAGCCCAGGGTTAGCAACTCTTCAGAAAAGCACCCCCTGGGAGGATGAGAACCAACGGACACAAGCTAGTCAAGAAAAAGTTTAGGCTAGACATAAGGAAAAAACTTATTTTCCATCTGGGTATCTAGAATCTGGAACACATGCCCAGCAGAGGTGGTGCAGTCGCCTTCCCTGGCAGTGTTCAAAAGGAGGCTGGACAAGCACCTCATTGAGCTCGTTTGAGCCCAATTTCCTCCTGCCCATGGCAGGGGACCAGACTTGATGATCTTACAGGTCCCTTCCAGTCCTTCTATTCTATGATATGGCTGGTTAATCATTGGCTATTGGTATCAGCCAAGGAAATCTTTATCAGTGCACCCCTACTTTTCAGTGACCTAAGCACCCTCCCTGTCCTTCTTGTTCTAGATGCCACTGGACATAGGTATTTTGATCCTGCTAGGTCTGCATAGGTCATTCACAGATAGCCCTTCAGTAAAGGATTTCCATGAGGTAGTGACACCTGGAAGATACAGGAAAGGAAAAGTTTAACCTGGGCTGAAAACTCGCTTTGTTGAAAAGAAGTAGAGCAGGGAAGGGCAAATATGGTCTATGGGCCGGATTCAGCCCATCAACTAATTGGATCTGACCCACAGGCAGATGCCTGCCAACTGATATTGTCCAGCCCATGGCTGCCACTGTGGCGCGCCACAAAGGGCCGAACCTCGTCCACTCCTGCCCAGGGCAGCCACCCACTCTGCCCGCTTGATGTCATGAGCAGCCACTGTTGGTGGCTGAGTGGGTGGAAGGTGGCCAGGAGCTGGAGCCCCATGCGCTGAGGCAGGGCCACCTGGCTGCAGCTTCTCCCTCCCCCCCCGGCTAGGCATCTGCTGCCTGGCACAGGTTCCCATGTTACCTGCTGCCTGGAGTTGCACAGCTGGGACAGGAGCCACTGAAGGCATGGGGAGCCAAGCAGTATTTGGGTAGCTGCGGGAGCAGCCCCACCAGGAAGCTGTGAGTGCGGGCTGGGCCTGGGGCGGTGCTGTCTGGTGGGCAGGGGGTGGGTTTGGGCAGGAATGCAGCATGGGCTGCCCTGGGCAGTTGCGGGTGGGGCATGCCCCCATGTGGAATGCTGTGGGGGCAGCTGCAGGCTGGATGGGGGGGAGGGGAAGCTGCACCTGCACCTGCATCACAGCCCCCAGGCAAGCTCTGCTGCATCTGCCCCCCAGCCCCTGCTCCTTCCCTCCAACCCTGGGACCTAGCGCATGGGCAGCACGCCCCCCCCCCACCCCCCCCCGCCCCCCACACCG
>NW_017729030.1:60168411-60174882 GCF_001723915.1 Gavialis gangeticus
CTACTAAAAAACATAAATCAGGGCAAAAATATTTTAAATACAATTAAAATATGTTAGAGTACATGTTTTATTTTAAGTATATGATTTGCTTTTATCTATAATTTGTTAGAATTATATCTTCTTAAAGATTTTGTGTGTGCAGTCCTTGACAGTTCACTAAAACTCATTAAGTGGCCCTCCAGCCGAAATAATTGCCCAGCTCTGGAACAGAGGTATGACAGTCCCTTAGATTGGGCTGCTCTGTCGAGGGGGGTGCTGCCAACAGGATGTGGCCCTGACCCATCCACAGCTCCTCATAAGGAGCTGAGAAGACAGCAGCATGCAGCAGCTGGACAGCGTACTGTGGTATCTCCCTCCCTATCCAGGTGCTAAACTCCCTGCCACTCTAATGCAATTGCTTAGAAACCCAAACAGCCTAATATGCCCTTTGGTTTGGATGAGATGAGTGCTTATTTAATAAAATAAAACTTGGTTTAATAGATTCTTGACATGTTAACTGAGTCATTTCAATGGCTGTCACATCTCTGATCTCTGCTGCCAATCTCTAGCTGTAATTGGAAAAAATCATGATGATATTGAGGTGCCTCTGAAAGGTCACAGCCAGTTGATCAGCAGCATGCATTTCTGACTCAAGCAAAGGGCTTCAGTATCATTCAGGAACATCTTCAACAGAGCAAAATGCCTTCTTTATTTATGAAATGCTTTTATCCAAGCTCAGGGTACTTCCGACCTAGTATGCCAGCCAGCCTCACAACCCCACCAATGGGAGATGAGCCTGGTGATTACCCATTTTAGAGATAAACAAGAATTCAGACAAATTAAGGAGATATAATTAGCCTGACTCTCTGGAAAGTGAATACTTTTTGAAAATCCAGGTCCTTACAGAGCCTCCTTTGGTACAAGTGAAGGGTTTTTTGGGGTTTTTTTAATCTTCTTCATAGATTAAATCATAGCAAATTAGGGTTGGAAGGGACCTCAGGTCATCTAGTCCAACCAACCCCCTGCTCAAAGCAGGACCATCCCCAACTAGATCATCCCATCCAGGGCTATGTCGAGCCAGGTCTTAAAAACCTCCAAGGACGGAGATTCCACCACTCTCTAGGTAACCCATCGCAGTGCTTCACCACCCTCCTAGTGAGAAAGTTCTTCCTGATATTCAACCTAATCCTCCCTTGCTGCAACTTAAGACCTGTTCATAAGAGGTTTTCCATTCACCTGTCAACTGGGAGGGGGAGTGGGGAAAACTTTTCAACATTCAGAATCATTTCAGCTCTGACCTCAGTGATGCCTACCCTTACGCTCATGAAAAATCCCACTGAAGCGCATAGAGAGACTGGTATGTAAGGTGATATGTTATCAGGGCTTCTTTCTATCCAGGGAAGAGTAAGTCTGACTTTACCCAAATAACTGAAACACTGACAAGTTAAACTGACAAGAGAAAGAAAACACATATTTTAGTTAGTCTGTGAGTTATAATAATTGTAAAGGTTTCTTGTAAATCCAGAAGACACATACCTTTCAGACAAATATAACAAACTGTCTGTTAAAGTCACTCATTCTTATCTATTTTACCGCTGGTTGCAAGCAACATCTAGCAACAGGAAAATGAAACATTACATTATTATAATTTTTATGGTTAGATGCATTTTCCTGATGAGAACAATAATTTAAAGGAACACTGACTTTTTTTTTTATAGGCCTTAAAAGTAGTGGGTCTTAACCTCTCAATTCTCAAAAAAGTCCTGGCTTCTAAACACCAGGAGCAGCTTTCCTCTTCTGTCCCACTCATGGAAAGGGTTCTGACCACTGCTTTCCAGCAGAGAATTCCCCTGACATAGTACATAGCACAGCAGTGGCAGCTTCTGTGCCAGATATCCCCCAAACCCTCTTTCTGCAGAGAGGAAGCAGGCAATTCCCATGGGAACCCTTGGGGCAATCCATGCCATAAATTAAACTAGCCCCTAGGCTGATGTAGTTGCTACTGGGTTGGATAGATACAAGATCAGCTATAGCTAGCGCCTTGATTGCCCCCACTTCTTGTAGTAACTGAGTGCAGACACAGGGGAGAATTCAGCCCCTCTATTGACACTCCAGCAGTTATCTAGTTGTCACCATTTTCCAAAACTATGTAGATATCAGCAGTTTTGTCATGGTAAGGTGCTATATAGGTCAAAGGGACACTTAAGAAAGTGCTTAATTGTTTGCCAAATGCAGCACTGGACTCTGGCCCTACATCACTGCACCTTGCATTTAATATTTATTAGACGGGGAAGTTTCTGCCTCATTAGTAACAATGGTTCAAGCTAGAACACACAGATAACTGCCTTCCCAAGCAGAGGACACAGCCCCTTTAGCTTGTTTTCTTCTATTTGGCCTTACCTAGCTCCCCCTCTGGACTAGATAATTGGGTGGGGAGCCGGGGGGGAGAGGTGGAATTATGCCTAACCTGTGGCTGGTGGTTAGGGCACTGTGTTAGAAGCTAGAAAGGTGCAGGTCCTGTGCCAGGAAGATAGGAATCAGCTGGCACCCATTGGACCTCACCCATGGATTGGAGCAGAGGGGAGAGGAAACGTGTTGTTGGGCCGTTTCCCAGCCTGTTCAGGTGCAGAACCCGGGAGTCACCCTGGCAGCAAGAGCCGAGCAACAGAGATAACAGTTCGCACATGGGAATCCTTCCATTGCATGTGTCTCTATCTGGTAGTGGGAGGGAAGTCTGGGGTTTTTCTGACAAGAGGGGGATTTTTTCTCCTTCTTGTAGCGGCTGTCAGACACAGCTGTGTGGTATCTCCTGTCTTGACTTGGGGGTGCTCTCGGCAAAAACTGCTGTTTACCCTTTTGCCTGCTGAGCTCAATAAGCACTATCGCTGCCTTTCTGTGAGTACCTGGTGGGGAGGAGGAGCTGTTTATGATCAAGCACTTGTGTTATCTATGCTTAGGCTCGAATCTCCCATGCAGTGCAGCACAGCCCTGACAGAACAGCAAGGATGTGTCAATTAGGCAGATTTATCATCCCATTAAATGGGACATGCTCTCCTAAGCATCCAAGGGGGAGGAAGGGGAGAACTGGCACCTTGGCTGGGCTCCAGGCTTCAGCAGGGGAGGGCGGGGTGTGGGGAAACAAATGATTCACCCAGCATTTCTTCATTCCCACAACCCTCCCCACCTCCAGCCCCAACCACAGGGTATGGCCTATGGTGGCCTTGGCTCCCCTCACTGCCCCTTCCTTCCTTCCCTCTCTCCCCCTAGGGGCTTCACATTTCCCCCAGGGCCTGGATCCCCATCATGGTCATGTGGAGCTGGGGCAAACAGTATTGTGGCAGAGCACTTGGAGCACTTGTCACTTTAAGAAGGCAGGAACAGCTGCAGGTGCTGATGGGGACTAATGAGAGAGTCACTGCCTAGAAGGGGGCTGGGTTGAGATATATAAAGCCCAAGCTCAGGGCTGAGGAGGCAGTGAGGCCCTGGAGGCTGCTGAGGGACCATCTCCTAGGAGATAGCCTCCTATCCCTCAGTAGGATGGCTGTAGCTTCTGAAAGACAGCTCAGAGAGTGCAGCCTGTGGTAGTCTGAAGGCTCGGGAAAGAGCTACTCTTTACTGGCACTTGGAGGTTTTCAAAACCCGACTGGACAAAGCTTTCACTGGGGTGATCTAGTTGAGAATAGTCCTGCTTCAGGGGGTTGGACTAGATGACCTCCTAAGGTCCCTTTCAACCCTAACTTTTTATGATTCTGCAAGTTCCTGTTTTGAGATTTGTTAGGGTGACAATATTTAGATCTTGGGGAGCCATGGATTTGCAGCTGAATAAAGACATGACCTGTGGCCTAGCAAAACTGCTAACCACAAGGCGGAATGATATATTGACAGTCTATTGCAAGATGCTTGGACAAACAGATTTTGCTTGTGAATGCTGATGCTAAGCCAGCCATTTGCTTATGCTAAGTAACCATCTTAACTGTATCAATCATTTTCAAGAGAGTCTGTATGCTGTAAAGGAGGTGAAGCTTTAGGAATGTGGAAGATGGTACAATGTGGGACAGAAAAACAGATAGGAACGTGGAAGATAACACATAACTGAAATGAACATATAGAAAAAGGTGAATGGTTATTGGTGAAGAAGCTTCCAGGTTTTGGTCAAAGTCTGCCCATTGATCGAAGAAGTAAGTTTGTGGCCTTGGACATGCGCTCATAGCAAAAAGGCATATAAATGAGTAAAATGCATAGGTAATTCCATGCTAATGAAGCAAACAGTAAACAAAGGCTGAGCTTGAAAGGGGAGGAAATATGGGTGGAACCATAGGAGGAGTGGGGACGGAATAAATGTTAATGACCATAAACCAAAGTGTATAAATGTGGAAAGAACTATTGTTCGTTGCAGGTCCCCAGTTTGTTGTTTTTTTGGGATCTTTGTCCGAAGTTGTCTCCATTCTGAATAAAGCTGCTGTGAGCAACGTGTGCTGGTGTTTGCTCCCTGCTTGCTCTGGCTAATGAGTAACCAGATCCATGCACAATTGGATCATCGTCTCCCTAGTCGTTGGGCCCCACATGGACTTAGGGTCTAACAAGATTCAATATAAATATAGATGTCACATGAGGAGGCAAAAGGCATCACACTGTCAAGTGGTTGTTTTGCGTTTAATTACACATTTATTTCAATATTTGAAAAAGAAATAAATACATCTAGATATATAGTTTATAAACCTAAGCAAGGTAGAAAGTTGGGATGACTTGTGGTGGCAGATGTAGTATGGAAAGGCATGAGATTTTAGAAAGAAGAAGATTACAGAGGAGGTCTGAGAGTGAGATAAAGAGAAATCATCTCCTCTTGTTACTTTACATCATCTGAAGCTGTTACCCTTCAAAAAGAGACATAAGCAGAACTATTCTAGAGCTAGAACCAAAACCATATGCCAGATTCAGATCTAAGACTTTAATGCAAACATTCCCCCATGCACTTAAATTGAAATGTCATATTTAAGGCATTATCCCTTCTCTACGTGAAAGTGATTTTTGAATGAAGTAGCTAAATCCAGAGAGTTTTTGGTTCAGAGCAGAGAACTAACCTAAGTCTCAGACAAACACAAATTTGGTTTGAACAAGACACTGTTTGCACCACGACATTACAAAATACTCCTGAGTGTAAGCAGCCGTTTACTGCATCAGATGCATCTGAAATCACATTGGAGAATGCAGGATGGAGAGATCAGATATTATGGATTATAGGCACCAAAAGTAAGAAATACTTTATGGTTATGTTTTCCCCCACAAAAGCCTTCAAATGAAGAAAGTGGAGTGTTATTAAAATATTTCAGACAACATTTGCCTTCCTAATGTACACCCATACACATAGAGCTCAGCAGCTTCACCTGAAAAGCCTTAGCTGACTTCATTCACCCCAGAATGTGCTGTCTTCTCTCTCTCTCTATCTCTTCCCCCAAACTTGAAAAATTTGGCATATTCGTAGCTACTCTTAATGATTACCCAGCTGCAGAAGAGGTACTGATCAGAAAACTGGAAGATATCGGGCTCAACTGTGGGACCGTCAAATAGGTGTGAAACTGGCTGCGGGGCAGGACAGAGTCCAAATGAATGGATGGGTGTCATCCTGGTGAGATGTGGGCAGCGGCGTACCCCAGGGGTCAGTACTTGGCCCCTGTTCAACATCTTCATCAACGACCTGGATGAGCGGGTGAAAAGCCCATTGGCCAGTTCGTGGACGACACCAAGATATGGGGTTGTGCGGACACACCCGCAGATAGGCTGCAGATACAAGCAGACCTAGACAGGCTGGGATGCTGGCAGAATGGAACCAGATGAGGTTCAACGTAGAGAAATGCAAAGTGCTGCATCTGGGAAGGAAGAACCCCCAGCACACCTACAGGCTGGAAATCACTAACCTGACCAGCACTACAAATAAAAGGAATCTGGGGGTAACAATAGACCTCAGCGTGAACATGAGTCGGCAACTCAATGCAGTAGCTGCTAGGGCCAATAAAACTCTGGCATGCACCAATCAGTGCATCTCCAGTAAAACCAAAGAAGTGATTCTCCTGCTTTACTCAACATTGGTGTGGCCGCAGCTGGAGTACTGCATCCAGTTCTGGGCACTGCACTTCGACAAAAATGTGCTAAAGCTCGAGAGGGTCCAGAGAAGGGCCAACTGTATGATTAGGGACTTGCATGGCAAGCCATACGAGGAGAGGCTGAGGGACTCTTCATCCTAACGAAGAGAAGGCTGAGAAGGGACCTGATTGCAGATGGCCGCTATATCAGAGGCGTACATCAGGGGCTCGGTGAACAACTTTCCCCCATGGCGCCTAGAAACAACAGCCACAAACTCCTGGAATATAGTTTCAGGCTGAACATTAGGAAAAATTTCTTCACAACTAGGGTGTCCAGACTATGGAACAAGCTCCCCCCAGAGGTGGTGCAATCATCTACCCTAGAGGTCTTCAAGAGGAGACTGGATGGTCA
>NW_017729030.1:60174912-60179282 GCF_001723915.1 Gavialis gangeticus
AGCCACAAACTCCTGGAATATAGTTTCAGGCTGAACATTAGGAAAAATTTCTTCACAACTAGGGTGTCCAGACTATGGAACAAGCTCCCCCCAGAGGTGGTGCAATCATCTACCCTAGAGGTCTTCAAGAGAAGACTGAACGGCCACCTGACCCCAGATGT
Source organism: Gavialis gangeticus (assembly GCF_001723915.1). Taxonomy (NCBI): domain Eukaryota; kingdom Metazoa; phylum Chordata; order Crocodylia; family Gavialidae; genus Gavialis; species Gavialis gangeticus. Next base: position 60,175,074 of record NW_017729030.1, read on the forward strand.
CTTTCTTGCTCGTGCAGGGGGCTGGACCTGATGATCCTTCCGGTTCCCTTCCAGCCCTATGGTTCTATGATTTTCCCCAGCTCAGGCAATTTCTCGAATGCATTACAAGGAGCAAAACAAGGGCTGGCTAAGTATGTACCCGATAGAGTAAACAGTAGAGTACAAAGACCATATCCTGTTCCACTTGAGATCAAAAGAAAATTACCCCAATTTCAGAATTGTTACTAAATTTCAACAACTTACATGTGACCGAAGGACTATGTGATAAACTTAAAAAAAGAGCCCCCCCTCCCTCCCAAATTCACTTCACTATCCATGAGACCATTTCAGAAAACACATAATGGAAGGCTTATTGTCGAGTGCAAACAAACAGTGCCTTTTAATAACCTTGAACAATTTCCTGGTAAACAGTGTATTGTCCTGGCCCAGGAGGATGTGGCTCCACTGTCTGTCCTGCAAACACCCAATGTCTCCTAATTGGCTGGTAATGTTCAGGCACCAGCTAATTAGGCAATTCAAAAAGAACTGAAGGAATGCTGACACAGTACCAAGTATCTGGTGAGCCTAAGTCATCCTTTCTGGGGTATAAGCCGGTGAATGGGATAACTTGACTGCTTCTACTCACCAGATAGTGTGGCCGTTGGTCCTGTTGTATACTGAACTGTCCTGTTGTTAAATCCTTTGTTCCCTGTCCTTTCCTGAATGAGGACTGGACTGCAAAAAGCCCTGTATTTCAGTTCATTGGTGGAAATGTATGTCAGTCATTTGTCTTTGTGATTCTATTGGCTGCACCTAGAGGTAGGGCAGTGCACAGCCAAGAGGTGCAGGGTTCTGACCAGTCAGGGGGCTGGAGGTGGAGGATCCAGAGGCTGGTCCCTCCGCACCTGTTCCAGGAGCTTGGCTGCTGTGCACATGTAGGCACAGTGAGAGCCAAGGCACTGTTGCATGACTGAGCTCCCTAACCCTGGCCTGGGTGTGTGCGGGTGCACCCAGGCTCCAGGGGCAGCTGAGCTGCCAGGGCTAGGCAGCTGAGCTGCACATGTACCCCCTTGCACTGCCTTGGCACAAAGTAATGGCTTTGCGAGCAGGTAGGTGAAGCACTGCATTTGTATCTGCTGGAACAGTCATGGCACTGGGAGGAGGCTCTTGTCACTGTCTTTGCACTGGCAGAGCAGCCCGGTCTCCTGGGGAAGATCTACTAGGTCCCTTCCGACCCTAAATCTATGAAACTATGAAACTATAAACTATGGAAGGTCCCACCAGGCAGCTGGATGCAATGGCACAAGCATCCAACACCCACTGACCCCTCTCAGCCCAGCTTTGACTAGGATGTGGTCAGGGCAAATTTCCAGTGCTGATGGTGGGGAGGTGAGGTCCTTGTGCAGTGTGTGCCCCTGCCTCCCAAGTGTGGAGCTGAGCCAGAGTGAGACCAGATCCCAGAGCAGGGAGGGCGTGCTTGAGCCTCACACCTGCTATGGCATGTTCTCTCAAGGCTGGACTGTCTAGAGAGAACGGCAGAGCTGTGGGACATGTGAAACCATGATGCGGGGGAGCGAGGCAAGACTCCTTGCTGGCTCAACTGCAGAGGCTCACAAACTTGCTGCTGATTCTAGCACTTGCTTTCCCTTGTTTCACAGGGTGCCATGAGTTCATCAGTGTGGGGTTCATGGACCAAGTTGCAGTCTTTTTGTGGTGGCCCTGCCTCTTGCTGCCGATTGGCCAAGGAGGCGGCAGCCCTGCCCCTCACCACTGACTGGCCAAGGGAGCCAGTGATCCCACCCCTTACCAAGGGGATGTCCCGTATCCTGGGGTGCATCAGTGGCCACTCTGCCACTAGGGCTTCAGGAGAATGACCATTTTTGTCTGGTGGCTTCCAAAATTCTGTGCAGATTTTAGGGAATCTACTGGGTTCACAAGAGGAAATCAAATCACTGCTTTTTTTTTTTTGCAAGCAGCAGATTGGGAAGGAGGGGAAGAGTTTCCTTTTCTCCCACTGAATAATGTGAGGTTTCTCCCAAGGTGCCCCTCCTCCTCCTCTCTAGCCTGCTCTCCTCCTGCAGACTGTGGGACCCTGTGGTCCCAATCCTGATAGTTGGCTCCGCCTGCCCGTCCTGCTCCCGGATGTGATTCCCTGCCTGCCTTCCCATGGCCCCATCCCAGCCACCTGGCTGTGCACCCGGTCCCCATGGGTCCTGTCCCCTCTTGTGGGTGCAGGGCAGATAGGCTGGGGTGCCTGGACAGTCGGGTCAGGTCCAGCAGTAGCAGCCAGAAGGAGCCGGCACTGGGGCTGTCGGAAAACGGAGTCTGGCTGCCATGCTGCCCCAGTCCTGCTGCGCACCCATGGTTGGCAGGACCAGATGCACGTACCATGACCAGGCTGGCCTTTGTGCCTGGGCTAGGCAGGGCCAAGAGACCTGCTGTAGGTCAGATACAATGCTTTGGTGGCCTGGATCCAGCCCACAGGCCGTATTTTGTCCACCCCTGCTTTAATACAACAAGGACAAGCCAGTAGAGAAATAGATGGTATCTTTCCCTGGCCCTCCTCTCCTGGCTGTCTAACGATCACCTAATCTTGCTCAGCTCATCATCAGAAGTTCTCAGTGTCCAACCCACTAACCTTCCCACTGTTGAACAGATATTAAATGGGAGGAAGCCCTGTGTTAACAACAAATGCAAAAACAGTCCACTGCTAAAATAGTCAACCTCCTTCCCCACCACCCCCCAGAACAAATCCATCAGAATCCATTATCACTGCAGATGATATTGACCTTCCTCCCTTTTCATAGGTCTTGATCTCCCATTAATCAAACTTCTGTTCTTCTGTTAACTGTTGCCCACTCCCCTGGAAATCTCTCTCTTCTCCAATTTCACCGCCCTACACATTGTTTTGCCTGCCTCTTTCCTCAGAATTGATGAAGTATACCTTGTATTCAAAAGCTTCTCTAAGTTTTATCCCAACCATGCAGTTAGCCCAATAAAAGATATCACTCACAAAAATTCTTGCCTCTAGACTTAGTTGAAACTTTTTCACAATGTTTTATGGCAGCACAATAATAAATATGAAAAATCGGCTTAATAAAACACCAGGCAGATGATTGATTAAAAAGGCTCTTTCAGCCAGGAGGCTTCTTCTGGTTATCTGGGAGAAAACAGCTTTCCTCTGGGTCCCTGCAGCAGGGACCCCTAACCTCTGTTCTTGAGAGGCAGGAAGCCAGCAAAGAGTTGCAAGAAGGTAGACAGCTGAGCTGGAGTCAACTGAAGAGCAAGTGAGCAGTCAGGGAACTATACAAAGAGTTAAAAAGCAATAGAGGAGAGGGTGGTAGCTGCAGCTCGGGGTTTTAGCTGCCACACCTGGCTGAGTACTGGGCCAATAGGGGGCACTCGTGTGCTGAGCCACCCATCTCACTGCGCCCAACCACCTACCAAGCTCCGAGTACTTCCCTGGGGGTGTCTCACTTCTGGCTGACCCCCTTCCTGGAGCACACCCACAAGCCTGGGGGTAACGCTGCCACCACTCATGAGTCTCAGTCTGTTTGCGGCTCTGTGCCTCATGAGGTACACAGGCTTTATAGACCTGAAGGGTACTTGACCCACTGCAAGAACTTGGGGTGCTTCCCTTAGTCCAAACTACAACTAGGGGTCTCCCTTCATTAGCCAGACCAAGGGGACCCCAAGGCATAATCTAGGCTTTCTCCCAATAAGTTTCCCATGCTAAATACAGAGGAGAACTTTATTGATTACAAGGAGTAGGACTGGAATAGGGTACAGGGTAGAGGAATATCATAGAATAATCCTTAGAGCAAACAGTGACATGGTAGCCTTTGATCACACATCTGAGTTACTATAAGCTATATATGTAGTTAGATTTCAAGTAGCTTACTCACAAGTATCATCCAGAGGCTGACAGATCTTCCCCCTGGAGGCAGGCAGTTTGTAGGTTGTCCATGTGTTTCAAGAGAGAGAGCTGCACATGTCCAGCTCATCCCTATGTCTTCATCATGGCTGCCGCCCCTCCTCCTGGGCAGTCATTAACTTACATAGACCTTATGACCTCACTCTGGGGTTCAATGGAGACTAGCTGAAGTTGGCTACAAGCCAATCAACTGGAAATGCATCACTGGTTGCCAGGTAGAGGGACAGTGGCTTTTGCCTCCCTTTCCAGCCATGAGGTCATTGCTTAGAACAATGGAGAGTTTAAGCCCCCACCCA
>NW_017729030.1:60179347-60187262 GCF_001723915.1 Gavialis gangeticus
GAATGTATCCACCTCAGGTTACAACTCAGGGTTACCTGAAGCAGATGGGGGCAGAGGTGCCTACTAGGGCCGTGCAAAACGGCACCGTTCCATTTCGACTTGTGTTTTGACGTTTCTACAGAACAGCATTTTGTTTCCAATTTCATTTCAATTCAGTTGAATTCAATTCAATTCCATTTTGTTTCGTTGAAACAGTTTCACTGTTTTGACGCTGTTTCTATGTTTCGCCCATAGGCTATAACGGGGATGCTCGAAAGCCTATAACTTTGTCATTTCTGGCCTGATTTGGATGAAACTTGCAGGAATGGTAGCCCCTTCTGAGGTAATGAAGCTTGCCAGGTTTCAAGGAGATAGGTACAGAGGTTTGGGGAACACTGCACCTCAAGCTGCAGACAAGCAAAACTCGTGACATGGGTGACACTGTTTGTTAAGGTGCAGCAGGTTGAAAACTGCAGGCATGCTACCCCCTGCTGAGGCCATGAAGCCTGCCAGCTGTCAAGGAGATAGGTGCAAGGGGATTCTGGGTTCTAACTGCTGACGGGCAAAACTCGTGACATGGGTGGGGGTGGGTGACACTGTGTGTGTTCAGGTGCGCCCTCACTCAACTGACACCAAGGCAGAAAGCAGGGCAGTTCAAACAATGCTGCCTTTTATGCAGTTTTTCCATCCCTCCCCCAGAGCACTGGGATTGAAAGAGACCTCAGGGAAGGATGACAGTCACTGGGCAGCTACACGATCAATAATGAGAGCACCCCTTCCCCCTCCCTCTCCTTACTTTAGTTTCTGTTTCCCTGCAGGCAAGACCAGCTTAAGCTTCGCAACTTGAAATGCTTTGACAATTTTGAAATGTTTTGACTTGCCTCGTTTTGTTTCGAGGCTGTTTCGAAGCTCTCTGTTTTGTTTTGATTTCACTGTTTCGAGCTCAAAATGAGTCGAAACAGTGTCGAAACAAAACTGCTGGCAAAATTTCACACCGCCCTAGTGCCTACCCTCTTCAGTGACCATGGTAACCAAATTGTCAGATAGGTAATAAGCCTGATAGCAGCGTTTGGGGAGAGGCTGAGATGGCAATCTGCCACACGGGTGACCTGAAAAGGTGGAGCCACAGGCTACTAAAAGCCTGGCTCCCAAGTCAGATGGGGCAACGTGACCCTGACTCCCACTGAGAGCAGAACTCCTGTTGGCCTAGCCTGCAACAGAGGTGAACACAGGCACTCAGGGAAGCTGCAAGAGCTAGCAGCTCCAGGGTGAAAGTTTGTTGGGACCAAGAGAGACCCAGGAGGGGTGTGTACAATTTTAGCTGGCACAGAGAAGTGGAGAACTGGGTGTAGCTGATAGGGGTGGTATGGAGACCACAGGCAGCTTTAGCCTCTCCACTGCCTGGAAAGCACCTGCAGTAGGAGAGGCTAAAGCCTGAACAGAGCCCGTCTAGGGCCTGGGATCCAGGAAGCTGCATGAGGCTAAAGCCAAACTGCTTGGAGGTGGAAGATAGCAGCTTTGCAGAGTCAGGAACTCAAGGGGCTGAGCCCAGTTAAAGGACCAGGGGCTGTCATGACTTAAGAGCAGCCTTGCCTAGGTCAAGGGTTTTGCAGGGGCTGGGTTTGACTGTGAGTAGCCCTGCCTGGGTCAGGGGTGTTGCAGGGAGGGAGGTGGGTCAGACTGCAAGCAGCCTTGCCTGGGTCAGGGACTGAGGCAACATGTGAGACAGGGCTAGGGGCCCAGAGGGTAAAATGCAGACAGGCTGAGGCTGAGAGGGTAGAGAGCCTAGCATGACCAAAAGCAAGGGGCTAAGGCCAAGAAAGCCAGGCCAGAACAAGTGGGCCAGGGCTGGAGGCCTGCAGTCAGAATAATTGTGAGCTAAAGTCAAGAGGGCTGAGGCCTATAAAGGAAGGCAAATGTTGACAGAGTAACACCAGTATGGCATGGGCTATGAGGAATGATTTCACCCCTTAAGGCAACTGGGGCCACAGGCATCAGAGCCCTAGACTAAGAGACTGTGCCCAGCGGGGTCACAGCCCCAGGCCAAGAGACTGAGGTCGGTGGGGGTTGGCGCCCCAGATCAAGTGGGCTAAGTTGGGCCCAAGGAGGAGGAGAATATAGGAAGAGCACACAGAGCTCACTGGCCTCTAAGAGCAGCCTCCCGTCTTTATTGTTACTGTTACCATCAAGACATGGAAGAGGAACACCCCGAGAAGCTACAGCATGCAAGCAGAGGGCAGGGTTAAGGTGACCACTAGGGTGCGTCATGGCTGCTCCCAGGGCCTGTCCTACTATACCTAGGCAAAATCATCACACCCTTGTACTCTATCATTTCACAGACCCTTCTCCATCCTATCTGCAGATGGTAAGGCAAAGCCACCGGCTGTCCATAGCAAGAATCTTGGAGGCTCAGGCTTGGTTCACCTTTCAGTTCTTCTTGTCAGTTCCTGGGAGCAAAGGACGCACTGCAATTTCATTATCGCTTTGTTATGACTATGTCCATTTCGCAGAGCAGATCTATCTATCATCCCTATGAATGGAAGATCTGGTTTAATAATGTTATGGCTGAGATTATCAAAGCTGTGAACAACACCCATTTCATATTAACGTGAACAAGAAGTGAGCAAACAAATTCCTCAGGCAGCTTGGAAATCTCATGCTCTGCCTTTTTGGCTCCACTTGCTTCCCAGGATCTCAATGCACTTTGCAGCCAATTACATGAGAACTACTGCCACTGTCTAAATGGGGTAACTGAGGGAGCACAAGGTTACAGGACTTGCCATAAGAGGCAAGTAAGGGGATGGGAGTTAAAATTCAGATCTCTTAACTTGCACTCTCTCTCCCACCTGTATAATTCTACCTCAACCCAGCAGAGGGCTGAAGAGAATTTCATCAGCAAGGAAACCTGAAAGTCATTGGTGTTTGATGCTGCACAGACTGCCATAGCTAAGGGTAGAAGTAATAATTACAAGACATCTCTAACTTTAGGCAATGCTCCAACTATATTTTAGTTTCCAAATAAAACTCTCTACTGGGAGTTCTTGCTCATGCTGAAATCCAGTTGTGCAGCATTTTCACAGAAAGCTTCATGAGAAATAAGCATGCTGTCATACACGCATAATACCAAGCAAGTGCCTCTTAAGTTTTTTGTTCTTGGTGCTGAAAAGGGCAGTTAGATATTATCTAAAAGTAAAATTTTCAAAAGCACCTAAGTGATTTTATATAGTCTAAATCCCATTTTCATAAGGTGATGACTGTGAAAGCTGTGATAACTCAGCCGGACTGACGCATAAAATGTAAATGACCAAATTGAAATAACAGTGCGTCTTGCACAAATAAAGCAATCCTAATTGATTTCATTTTCTGTGTTACATTATGCCAAGTCATCACAGTGTTTATAATCACCTGAAAGTTCTAATAGCTACGAAAGAAAAACCCTCGTGCACAAAAGACAACAGTTGGGGCAAAACTGAATCGTGGTGACAAGCCTGCCACAAAGAAGATCAGTCTCTGCTAATGGTTGCAGCCCATTAGGTGTAGAGAAAGTAGAACTTGTGACACCCAATACCAGACTCGTGCCATAAGATGATAACCGTCACAATGAAAGTTGGGGCAAGAGTGGGTGAGGTTACTGAGAGCGCTACCAAGAACAACAAGCAGTTGCTCCGCTAGTGGTTGCCATCCATTAGTCATTGAGTTAGATAGGCCTCAACCTTCTACCACACCCAAGCCTTAAAAAAAAATTAATGGTTCCTCTAAAAGGAAAACTGTTGGCAGAGACCTGACACACTCATTGCATATGTATAACAAAGCTGAGAGAAAAAGAGAAGGGCACAGACTGTCTAAGCTGGCATAACCAGAGAAAGCAGGAAACTACATGGACACATTTCAATTGAAAGAAAACAAAAGACTAACGATACATTTCAAAGGAGAACCTGTAAAAGGTGCACTGAATACAGGAAAGGTGTCCTGTATGTGATGAATGCATGGGCATGCATGCTATATGTGCCTTGTTAACATTCCTCATATTTCTCAAAGCAGGCATTCAATGTCTGTCTGAGGTTTTATAAATGTCTCAATCATTCAATGTCTGTCTTAGGTGTTACAAATGTCTCAATCATTCAATGTTTGCCTGGGGTTTTGTAAATAGACCATCACCCGTGCAGGCAATTGCCCCCTTGTTAAAATATCCAAAACCAGGATTCAAGCAGTTAACAATTGTAATATAATGGTTCCCCCCCTTCCTCCCCATTTTGTTCTGACTTTAATAGACCAACTATCAAGAAGGAATGCTTTGAAGGTATACAGTTAAACAGTATAAGAGCAAAACCGATTTGCCAGCGAGGTGTGCAATCCAGGAGAGAGACAGAGAAATCATTTGTTCACCCAGCTGACCATGAAGGTGAAGGATCCTGCTTAGTGAAGGCTGCAAAAAGATTGGAACCCCTTCCTGCCTGCATTGGTGAGAAAAACACCGCAGCAGCTAAATATGTACTAAGACTTTCTGTGGTAGCTCATTTTATATTGGGAAGGAGTCTTTTTCTGTCATTTAGTTTTATAGCTTGTTTGAGGTATTCTTATTAAAGTCTTTCTGCTATTAATTGAATGAGGTGTCGTGTCAATTCTTAACTTCACTAGGTTTAAAAACCTCCTTTTAACTGCAACACAAGGGACTTGGGGCATTTTGGAGTCTAAATCCCTGTCTTCCTGTAGCTGATCCACTTCATTAGGCATCACACACATCACCCGTTGTCCCACATCGAACAGGAGACAGATCCCATAGGCCAACAGGCAATATGTTCCCCTGCTTACAAAGATGCCCCTTGGAAATTCCCCAGCGGCATGTCTCTAGGTGCAGAACCCTGCCCTTTTCTGTTTATGGAGATGCACCCTTAGGATTCTCCAAGGCACGTCATTATAAGTAGGGAAAGCCAGGTTTCTCCCACTTACAATGATGTACCCTGGAGATTGCCCAGGGCACAACTCTAAGAGGGAAAAGCCAGGCAGGTGCTCCTGGGGCTTGAGGGGCCTGATCCTGCATGGGAATTTCTGGGTTGCCCAGGATCAGGCCCCTCAAATCCCTGAAGTGTCTGCATACCCTATACTGTACACAGAACAAATGAATCTATGAAAGAGCAAATTGGACAAGAAGTTGGCAAATATAAATCCTTACTCAAAATCTTAAGAAGAAGAAAGTGGTTTGGACATGTAACAAGAAGGCCCGGTACCCTTACCAACACCATCCTGCAGGGTGCGGTGGACAGACGAAGAAGAGGTGGAAGGCCTAGGACAAGCTGAACCACCAACATCAAAGACTGGATGGGTTTAAAACTGATTGTACAAGGATTGCAAATGACTGGGAAGAATGGAGGAAAATTACTACTACACCCAATGGCGGTGCTGCCTCAGGGATGAATCTTGGTGAAAAACCGTGAAAGAAAGCAGTTTTACTAACCTCCATTATAGTAAATGCGAGTTCAGACAGAGTGAAGTTCAGTGATCAACTAAGGATGCCTACAGATGTTTTGGCAGCTGTCAGGGAGGCACTCTAACTCATAGCATTTTACACAAAGCACCATGAGTTACAGCACCACTGAACCCAACAGGCATTTGCTTGGGTAGCTGAGTTGGGGGCTCCATTCCACCCTGCCCTCCTGCCCCAGTTCTGGCTGCGGCAAAGCTATGCCTACAGCTGCAAGCTGGCAGTTGCATACTGCCGTGTCAAGAAGCTTAGACAGCAAGTGGGGAAGGGAACCCCCCTGGTACCCTGGCTGGAGGGCTCCATTTCCCCAACCTCCTGCCTGTGCCTCTTGATAGCAGCAGCATGTAACTGCCAGCTTGGCTTTGCCAGGGCTAGAGCTGGGGAGAGGGGAAAGGGAGGGACAGGGGAACCCCTTCACCTGGTGCGCCTAAGGCAGCTTCCCCCAAGACTCCAGCAGGCATACCTTCCCCCTCTTAATGTTATTCATTGCTGACAGAGCTTGTTAAGTGCTTACTTGAGATTTAACCCTCCTCCCATGCAGCTTGATATCACTGTGACTAGACAGATCAGATGCTGGATTGGGCTGTCCCTTAAGCCATACCAATGACCAGAGGAGTTAACTTTTTGATCAAATTTGCAGATGAAATGAAACTGGGAAGGACCGCAAACTCACTGGAGGACAGAAGCACTAGTTACAAGGATCTTTGATAGATTGGAAAACCAGGCTAGAAACAACAGGGTGAATTTCAATGTTGACAAACACAAGGTGTTACACATCAAAGAATAATCAAAAACACAAATTCAAGACGAGAGACAAGGGCTGGATGACACCCCTGAGGAGAAAGATACAAATGTGGTTCATACCTGCAAAAGAGGTGAGTGTAGTTTTGGGCTGCATAAACAGGAGCAGTAGGTCCAAGACGTGGCAAATGATGGTGCCACTTTACTCAGTGCTGGTAAAGCCTTATCTAGAGTACTGTGCGCAGTTCTGGGCCCTGCATTTTCAAAAGGACATGGAGATGCTGCAAAGTCTAGGGGCTTTCAAGTTGGCAGGGATGGATGGGATATAAGTTGGGAGGGCAGGAAGCCTACTGAAGGACCTGGATGAAGTAATTTCAGAACCATTAGCTATCCTCTTTGAGAACTCAGGAGGTTGGGTGAGATCTTGGATGACTGAAAAATGGGAAAATATAGTGTCTATATTTAAGAATGAGAAGATGGAAAATTATAGACCAGTCAGATTCACCTTGAAACCAGGAAAGACCACTTACCAGGTTCTTAAGGAATCTATTGCGAAGCACCTAGAGGAGAACAAGGTGATCAGGAACAGCTAGCATGGATTCATCAAGAGCAAGTCACGCCTGACCAACCTGCAGATGACACAAAGTTGGTTAGAGTTGCAGGCACTCTTGAGGGTAAGGCTAGGAACCTGAATGACGTGGGCAGATTAGAAAAATGGTTCACAATCAATCAAACGAGATTCAACAAGGACAACTGCCAAGTTCTGCACTTGAGAAAGAAGAACTGGATGCATAATTACAGACTAGGGAATGACAGACTTAGCTGCAGTACTGCAGAAAAGGACTTCAGGGTTGCAGTAGACCATAAACTAAATATAAGCCAACAGTGTGCTCTTGTTGCAAAATAAGCCGATAGTGTAATTGGGGCTGTATTAACAGGAGCTTTACTTGCAAATCAAAGAAAGTCATTCTAGCTTGACTTGGAGTACTGTATCCAGTTTTGTGGCCCACACTTCAAGAAGCATGTGGACAGATTGGAAAGAGTCCACCAGAGCAACAAAACTGAAGAGAGCCCTGGGAAACATGACTTATAAAGAAAAGCTGAAAAGTGATTGTAACAAGGATGGAGATGTTTCTCTGTGACCATAAAGGACAGAACAAGGAGTAAGCTGCCCTCAAGCTGCAGCAGAGGAAATTTAAGTCAGAGATTAGGAGGAACTTTCTGCTTATGAGGGTGGTCAAGATTTGGAACAGGCTACCTAAAGGTCACGCCCCTGTTGGTCAAGGGTGATCTAGGAGTAGAAATGCCTAGACTGCATTATAAAAGCAACAGCTGAAAACCCAGGAGACCCCACACATGTATTGCTTGGAGATTATGGGAAGAGCTCTGCAGCCTAGATCAAATGGAAATTAGAGAGGACCAGGCTCTTTTGCAGTAGGAGACAGAAGCAGAGCTCTACAAATGGACTGGCTATGAATGAAGATTAAAAGTACTGGAATAATTTAATCAAGGGGATAGGATGAAGGGGAATTCTGACTCTCCAGTTAGGGTGTGTGATTGTGGAGTTGTGTTTGCAGTTCCTAGATTGCAGGGCTTTGCTGGCTCCCACACGGGGTCAGGAAGACACATTTCCCTACAGGTGTGTTGCAGGGCACTGAAGTGTCTGCCCCTAGAAAGAGTTACAGGTGCTGGTTGCTGGGGCAACCGCAGTTT
>NW_017729030.1:60192262-60202617 GCF_001723915.1 Gavialis gangeticus
TAATCAAGGGGATAGGATGAAGGGGAATTCTGACTCTCCAGTTAGGGTGTGTGATTGTGGAGTTGTGTTTGCAGTTCCTAGATTGCAGGGCTTTGCTGGCTCCCACACGGGGTCAGGAAGACACATTTCCCTACAGGTGTGTTTGCTTTTGGGTGTTTTTTTGGCTTTGCTCAGAAGCATTGGATGCTGGCTGCAGCCAAGGCTGGGGATTTTGACTTAAATGTCCTAATGATATTTGACCCTAGCAGTCTTTCCTGCCCAGAGCAGGGGGGGCTGGACCCAATGCTCTCACAAGATCCCTTCCAGCCCTAAACTTATGTGAATCTGTGAATGCTCCTGTTTAGACTAAAAAACCCAGTGGTGCTTGGTTGGAGGGTCTTGCTTCTCTATTCCCTAATTTTTTATGAGTTATATATCTGCTCCACAAGATAAGGACACCTATCGAATCTGTGTGAATATCTGGGGTTTTGAAAACAAAGACTCCAAAGAGAAGGTGGCTGAATGCCATCACAAGTTCATAAATCAGATATTTTGAACCCATCTGTGACATACATTTGTGTTCACCTTCCCATAATAATTCAGTTAAGAGGCTGGGTTCATAGATGTCATTCTGAGCACCAAGCAAGATACCCCAAGTCGAAATTTTTACATATGCTTGCAAATGTTGAAACTACCAGGAATTCCTTAATGTCACTAATGGCTTTACTGAAGCAGTTACCACGTACAATTGCAGTTTGGTAAAGGGCATTTGTATCTTTGTTTGGTTGATCTTAGCCCCCATTACTGTACTACCAGAGTACCACACCCTCTCTGATCTAGTGATCCTCACAACTCTACTCTGAGGCAGAGGAGTGCTATTGTCATCATTTTACTGATGGGGAATGGAGGCAGAGAGAGACTAAGCAACTTGCCCAAGATTACATGTACAGTCTATCAGCTCAGAGAAATGCCTTCAGGTATCTCAAGTCCAAGCCTGGTACCATAACCACTGGGGAAGTCTTCATCTCAGCAGGTCCTGGGATCCCCTTCTTGGACCCTGGGAGCCAGGAAACTCCATGAGGTTACAGCTGGAGTTTAGAATATAATCTGGATCCTAACTCAGATAGAAATCTAGCAATGGTCAATTTAATAGCAAGCTGCTTAAGATCCAGCAGGCCAGTACCCATTGTCTCTACCTGTCCCAGGGGCTTCAGGTTGGCTACTTGGGAACTAGCCAGCAAGACCGATGGGGCCATGTGGCTTTCCCACAGGAAAGGCCCTCTGTTCATAAAACTGACCCAAAGGCAGACACAGAGGCAAGCTAGAGACAGTGATGGACAGGGTGGTGGTTTTCAGCAAATGGAGTCTGCTGCTGATTTTCTTATTCTGTTTCCACCCTTTGGAAGAAACAGATGGAATTTGATTTTCCTCACAATTATTCTGAGCCAAGAATAACAATTCTTCACTAGGCAATGAGGAGGTGGAGGTATGAGGGAGGCAAGCAAACACCCAAAAATAGTTTGGACTCTAATGTTAAATAGAACCTGACATGCCAAATAAACTGAGCTGCCAGAGCATGGTTTCGTGAGTATGCTCTGTCCTGTGATGGGCGCTCAGCTAGTGGCAGGGGAGCCTGTCAGAACAGATACCACCAGTGGAAGCAGTTCACATTTAGTGACAAACCCCTCTGAACACCTAAGACTCAGACTTCATACCCAAACTCTATAGTCACTTTGTATGCAAATTATGTCAATTCATAGATTCATAGACATTAGGGCTGGAAGGGACGGCGGAAGATCATTGAGTCCAGCCCCCTGCCCCAGGGGCAGGAAGTCAGCTGGGGTCGTAGGATCCCAGCAAGATAAGCATCCAATTTACTCTTGAAGGTGTTCAATGTAGGTGCTTGAACCACCTGCAATGGCAGGCTATTCCAGACCTTGGGGGTTCGGACAGTGAAGGAATTCCTCCTTATGTCCAGCCTGAAACAGTCTTGTAGTAATTTATAACTGTTCAACCTTGTCATCCCTTGGGGCGCTCTGGTGAACAAACGCTCCCCCAGATACTGGTGGTCACCCCTGATAAACTTGAATTATGACTCCATAGGAGTCTTAACCTGTCCCTTGGTAAATTAGCTGATTTCAACATTCGTGTTTGATGTTCAGAGTGATATGCAGGAGGCACTTTCAAATGGAAATGCTGCAAAGGAAAACAACGAAGACCACACATGCAGCATGCATATCTTTGCAAGGGGTACATGGATCAGCAGCCATGGGATTGGACAAATGTTCCTGACACAGTCACTTCTTAAAGAAAGAATCATTTACCAATGAATTAAGCAAGACATTCCTGAAAATATGGTCTATTCTTATTGCAGAATACTTACGAACTGAGAGAATGCAATAGGGCTTTCCTTTGAGGGCACAAGTTCAAACTAGCATTTTGCCTTCCAACAAAAAAAGAAACTGAACAAAATCATGACACTGCAATAGTGGCAGAGCCTGGTGATACTTCAAGACTCAGAATCCACAAAGTCAGTTTGTGCTGAATGTCCTGCGAAGGGAAGGGTGGCTGTTAACCTAACTTCATATTATCTAGACTGCTCACAGCTCACATGGTTGGCACTTAATAATATTTAATTAGTGTCAAGGAGACTTTAATATATTTTAATAATGCTTCTTAAGCTATATTACATATTGAAGAGGTTGCTTCCATTTACACAGTGGCAAAGTACTACTAAGGTTTTGTGCAGAGCATGAGGGGTAAGATGGGGACAAACCTACAGGATTTCTTTGCAGAGGTATCAGTACCTGGAAGGACCCAAAAAAGAAATGAATAATTGGTCAGCACCTGTCCAGAACAAGGCAGAAGTGGAACAACAAAGAAGATCAGGGTGATGGAGACTACAATGTGCTCTACACTGTTTGGGTGTGTTCTTCAGATGAAGAAACATAATTTAAATAGGACCTTTAAATCAGTGAATGCCAATGTTCTCTCTCATTGTTAACAGGCACAGACTCAGGAAATAACCATTCTGTTATACCAAGCCTACATATGAAGAAAAAGAGAGACATAACACTGAAGGAGGCAATGTATACATTCATTCATTATAAGGTGAGAAGAAATCACTATGATATTCTAGTTTGACATCCCACATAGCATTAATTATATGACTGAATTCATTCTTGTCTGAACTGAAGCATGTCTTACAGGGAAACCATATAATCTGGATGTAAAGATTTCCATTGATAGACAGTCCACCACAACCTTGATAGGTTGTTCTGATAGTTAATTATCCTTACAGTTTGAAAACTGTAGTCTGCTTTGCACAACCTTCAAGCTCCAGCCACTGGATCTTGTGATACCCTGTCCGCTAGAAAGAAAGGCTCTCTCTCATCCTAATTCTTTATTTATTAGATTTTTATGTCGCCATCTTTCCCCAAGAAAGGCTCAGGGCAACTTACAATAAAAACCACATAAATCATAAAAGACAGATAACAATATTAAAATAAAATAATATGTATTAGAACAAACTCCCCAGGCCATGCCCCAAATTGAACTCTTCCTGCTGAAGACTTCCTAACTATAAAAGTCTTACAGTGCTTCTCAAAGATGTCCAGGCATGAACTCTGACAAACCAGCTTAATTAATTTTGGCTTTGTAAAACTGACCCGTTTAAAACACTATGAACATATATATTACTGGCTTTGACTTTACTCTGTTTATACACAACAAATGTGATCACTAACACCTAAGCAATCACTTATTTTTAATTTGTGATGACTTCTTCTTTCTCCCTCAAGATAAGGTCTAATATTGAATTCCCCCACATTGGATGCAATACATTCTGAGTTAGGAAATTGCCACTGTAATTAGAAGTGCACCAATACATCAGTTTGATATCGGATTGGCACCGATATAAAGAAAATTGACCATATCAGAAATCAGCTTTTTTGGCCTGATGTGGCAGACAACGTGACCGATAAATGCCCCATGCATATGTGCAGCTTCAGCGCAGCATGCAAGCACTGAGAAGCACAGCCCGGCAGCTTGGACAGCTGTGTCCAGCTGGTAAGTCTGTTGTGGTGGAAGGGGAAGAGGAGGGAAGGGGCGTGAAGGGCAGATCAAGGCCCCCGCAGTGAGGGAGGGAGTGGGGCAGGGACAGGTGCTGCCCAGCCAGGGAGGGGTGGGGCACATGATGGAGTTGCAGCTCATCCAGGGGGCACTGGGGGGGGGGCAGTTCCCGCCACTGCATGCACCCCGGGAAGGCATGGGGGGAAGGAGGGACTGTGCTCCCGGATCGGCGCATGGGGCAGCTGGGGCAGGGTTCTTCCTGACTGAGGCTGGGTTGGGCGGTGGCGCTGGAAAGGGGGTTGGGGGGGGAACTACAGCAAATTTTGGGGTGGCTGCAGGCCCCCTCCCCCATAGCCCCCCTCCAGCACCACCACTGCCTGCCCCAAGTATAGCCCAGCCCAGCCCCATTGCACACTAGATCCAACCCAAGTAGGTAATAACTATCAATTGTAACACTCCAACCCTGAAAATTTCCCTACCAGGTCCCGGCAATATCAATTAGGTCAAAATTACACTCACAAATGAGCAATTCTGTTTCCTCCTTTATTGCTCAAGTGCGTAGCATTGATAGTTGGCAATTCAATAATTTCTTTTCTTCATGGCCCTCCTTGACTTGATAATTTTGTTCTCAACATCTGAAAAGTGCTCATTTGCTCCCTCTTTTCATCTTCCACTCATCTGGTCAAGCCAATATCTGAGTTACTTGTTGTTTTTGCTTTACCTTACCTCTGTCAGACACTAGAGAGAATTTCCCATAAGGACAGGCAGGGTGATCTTGTCATACTCTGAAACAAGTAGGCTAAAACTAGCCTCCCCCTGCTTTCGGATTTTTTCCACAAGGGTCAGAGGAAACCATGGATGAGATAGAGCTTGTATCAGCTACTCTCGCAACCTGCCATTTATAGTGCCCAGCTTCGATGTGTGCTAGGAGGCTGGGAATATTGCCAAAGCACTGCTGTATTCTAGCAACTGCTGGTTGATGTAATGGTTCCTTTGGGCCACAGCCAGCAGGCACAGTTAGAGCAGCCTACTGTAGAACCAGCTCCAGAATGAGGAAATCACAAGTTAAGGTCCCGCAATAAAAGCACTACTGGCACAGATTGCTAATGAGCTGTTGTTACCTGCTTGCTGCTGTGTCACAGGATATGCCCAGGTGGCTGTTTCTAAGGAATGGTTCTATATTATGGATTTCTATAAAAAAAACTGCCAAGATATGTACAGGTGCACATTTCTCATCTTCCAGGAGTGCAGCAGTTGTCTCAGAAGCTGTAACTGGATATAGATTTGCTGTACCCAAGATAGATCACTGAAATGATCATCAGAGCAAACTGCTGGGAGGAAACAAGGCCTGAGTATAATGATCAGCATCACAGCAGTTGCCTGCAAGCTTCAAGGTTAGAACTGAACCCATCCCTCCTCTCACACAGGCAGGTGGCTGTGTGAATCACATGCATATCCAATGAAGGCCTGTGCCATGAACTGTTCATTAAGCTGTGTTGGCGCCTGCTGGACACAATGACAAGACAGGCGAAATTAGTGTTCTTTTATCTTCTCCCCAATAAGCTGGTGAACTCTGTCAGGCAACTTATTCAAAAAAAGAATTAAAAGCACAGGCGTTATTTAAATAGAAATAATACAATACTTCTTATCTCCTCCTGAAGTCCTGCAAAACCTCCTACCCTGGCACACAAGGGAAGCAGAAACAAAAACACAGGGGACTTTGGAGAAAAGAGCATTACTGAAGAGCTAGGACAGGAAGCCAGGCTATCCACTGAACACCACGTGCCTGCAGATAATCAGCCTCAGAGAAGCCAGAGGTCAGAAAGGCAGTTCTAAGGGCTCGGACGCCAGGCCAGAATACCTATACACATGCTGCAAGGCTGCTCTGATGTGCTGTAATTACAGCGCATCAGAGCGGACTCGATTAATCGAGTCTGCTGGAGCGTGGTAACTACCATGCTCCAATGGACTTCAGTGTCATGTGTATCAGCATCCCCACCTGAAAAATGGCAGCAGGGGCACTTTAACTAAAGCTCATCAAAAGAGCTTTAAGGTGCCCCCGCTGCCATTTTTTCAGAGCAGGGATGCTGATACACAAGACACTCTGAGCACTTTAATTAAAAGCTTCCTCCAGTTAAAGTGCTGCCTTCTCCCCCCTGACTCCTGGAGCATGTGTATAAACACCCTACATTTTATCCACCTCAAATGTGTTAAACATATGGCCATTGGTGCTGCCCCTGGGGTCTAAGCAGACCCACAAGGGGCACAGCACATACTGGACCAGCCTTGTAGGCAGGGCTTGGGATGTGGTGTCTGCCCCAGCTGCTCCCAGACTGTGCTGCAAGGGCAGATGCTTGTGGCCTCCACTCTGAGATCTGTGCTGCAAGCATGTGGGCTCCAGATCAGCTGCTATGTGGGGCGTCTAGTTCTCTCTATCACCAGAGACGAATCAGCTATACTCAAAGCACCAGTTAGGTTTCCAAAGCTGGAAAGAACACCAGTTAGGTTTCTTTCACTTAGCAGCTCAGCATCTGGAAGGTTTTTCTTCACTCTTCCCAAGAAACCAAGAATTAGTTTTTTAGTTCTTGATAGGAGTATGAAAAATGTAGTCTCCAAGCCATATCTGTGCCTCTGCCTTGACTTTCCCCCATCTAATTGCAAAACTCAGGAAAGAAAGAGAAATTTTGTTTTATATTCCGGAACAGTTTTTTACATCCCTGAAACGGAGCAATAATAGACCATCTGATGCGTCTATCAGGGTGAGTCAGCTGAATGGCTCTGAACTTTCAAACAAGATCTAACATCCCTAGTCCTGAGCAGAACAGAAGCACCCAGCCTTCTTTGCATGCACAGAGCAGATACAGTTCATTGTGCAGGAAGTCTCCAGAACCCAACACACTTGCAAGGTGGTAACTGCTGTTATGCAGGTCTCTTCAGTGACTCTGTCAATCCTGAACTACTACTTCCTCCTCTAGAAGGTTAAGTCATCTACTGCTGTCATATATCTATTGGCTAGGGCAGATGTGCACTGGAATGCATACAGGTGCTGGGGACCTAGTCCCATAACAAAAGCAGGAATTGCTCTGTTTAGAATAGGTGGGGGGCACAGGAATTGTAGTAGAAATGTATCAGATGTTCTGTGCAGGTTTTGTATAACTCTGATCATCATCACTCTCAATGCTGAAACCAAACCAATCAAATTTGCCTCTGGCTATCTGGCTCTTTCACACCAAGAACTATCATGTCTCTTGCCCATGCAGCTTCCTTAAACAGTGGACTTCATTACAATACCCATATAACAGGAGTGGTGATTTGAGTGCTGCATTGAAGCAAGTAATATCTTTTATTGGACTAATCTGTGCAGTGGAAAGACAGGACACAAACTTACGGGCTTCCAGCACCCCTTCTTCAGTCCTGGAAAAGAAACCATTATAGAGCAAGCTAAATACAACTACTCCTTCTTATACTTAACTTGGATTGTGACAGCCTCTGTTTCAGGCTTGATGAAGGGAGCTTGAAGCCCAAAATCTTGTTTCTTCTCTCAACTATACAAGTTGGTCCAATAACACGTATCACCTCACCTCATGGATCTTGCATTTCTCATGTCCCTGAACCATCATGGCTACAGCAACACCTCTGTATCTCAGGAGATCAGAAGCTGGTGGGAAGGGTTCATGTTATGGAGCTGGAGGGAAATGGGAACCCTGATTATTTGGCAGATCCAAAAGTAAAGCCCCACAAGCAAATGCTGGAGAAGCTGGCACAGGCCCACAGAACATAACTAAAGGAGGCCAAGGGAACACCTTGGTTTAATTTCTGGTACTAAGGGTTAATTACCCTGAGACTTGTAGCAGCCCTGTGTGAACAAAGAGAGCAAAAGGGAACATGCAGAAAAGCAGCAAGCCAGAGAATTGTGGAGAGGTGGGTTATTTTTAGAATCTCACATCTCCATGATAAAGAACAGATGTTATCTGTAGCTAGAAGGAAAACTTTTAACAATGGGTGAATAAAAATCACCTGGCCCTGCACAGCTCCTGCAGTCCAAACAGCTCTCACTGCAGTTGCTTTTCAACACGGTGACGTTGTCATGTCAGACCCAGACCAGCACGCGCGCAATACATTTCCTGGGAAGTGGTTAATGCTAAGTGCTGATCAAGGAAAATTCTGGAATTGCTGTGCATGGGCTTTCAGCAGGAGCAAAAGGACACAAAAGCAGCAGTTTCTGCTCACCAAAACACTTGTGTTACACAGCAGTCTCACTACTACACGTGCAAAAGAGCTGTGGAGAGTCTTATAACTGGTTAACCCAGCTGTGACAATCCTAAGCACTGAAAAATCATGAGACAGGCTTAAAAATCATGTAATTTTGTATAATTAAATATTGTGGGTACTTTTTATTTGCATTAAAGCTGACCCCTGAGCAGCCAAGAAAGGGAGATATGTGGGGTCAGGAAGAGGCAAGTAAGTCTGAAAGGAAGTGCGTGATTGGCCAGTCGGGCTTGCCCCATCCCCAGCAGCACATTGGAAGCTGGCTTCAGGCACATGCTGCTCCTGATGGGACAGACCCAGCTGGGTCTGCACCAGCCAGGAATATCGGCACGCAGCTGAAGTCAGCTTCCCACATCCTGCTGGGGACGGAAGGAGCCCGGCTGGGTCTGCACCAGCCAGGAAAGGCGCCATGCAGCTGAAGTCAGCTCCTCACATGCTGCTGGGGATGGGAGAACCGTGGCCGGGTCTGCATGGGGTAGCAGAAGTGGCAGTGGAGTTGTGTGCCGCTCGGTATGGAACGAGCCCGGCCAGAGCAACAGGGACTCAGCTGCACTTCCCCTTGCCTGCACCGGTCAGTCCCAAGCAGCACACAGCGCCGCCGCCACCTGTCCTCCCTGGTGCTGACTGGGCCGCAGTATCCTGCATTTCAAAATGGAAGTGGGAGCACTATAATGAATGGGCTTTAGTTAAAGCGCCCCCACAGCCATTTTGAAATGCAGGATGCTGAATACATGAGACACTACAGTGCCCTCCTCCCCCACCCCAAAGCACATGTATAGGCACCCCCATAAGTCTGATCATAGGTAGTTCTTCATTCTAGCAGACAAAAGTATTTGGGGTGCACCAATAAAGATTTTTGGGGCTGATACTGAAGGCTGATTATTAATGAGCTATATCAGCCGATACCGATCCGATTCCTGATATGCAGCCCGGCAGCTTGGAGAGCAGCATCCAGCTGGTAAGTCTGTTGGGGGGGAAGGGGTGGAGGGAGGGAAAAGGCATTGTGGGGGCAGGTTGAGGCCCCTGCGGTGAGGGGTGAGGAGGGCTGGGGCTGGGGTAGGGGAGGCTCTGCCCAGCCAGGGCAGGGCACAGGACAGAGCCGCAAACAGTTTATCCAGAGTGTACGGGGGCAGTTCCCACTGCTGTGTGTACCCCTGGGGGCAATATGGGGGGGTGTGCCCCCTGGATCTGTGTGCGGGGCAAGGGTGGGCTGCTGTTGTGGGCTAGGGCCGGAGCCAGTGCCTGGCTCTTCCTGGTGTGGGGCTGAGCCAGAGCTGTGCTTGGTCCAGGCAGCAGCAGCACTAGGAGTGGGGACTACAGGGCCCACCCTCCTTCCAGCACCACTGCCACCCAGCCCAAGCACAGCTCTGGCCCAGCCCCACTGCCAGGAAGATCCCACACTGGCAGCCTGCCCTCACCCCACTCACAGATCCAGGGGGCACATGCTCCCCCATGCCTCTCCCGGTGGTGCTCACAGCAGTGGGAGCCGCCTCCCCCACATCCCCCCGCAGCACCCAGACGAGGTGCTCATGGCTCTGTCCTGTGCCCCACCTTGGCTGAGCAACGTCTGCCCCTACCCCAGCCCTCCTCCTCTCTCACCACAGGGGCACTCAATTTGCCCCCCCCATGCCTTTTTTCTCCCTGCGCCCCTTCCCTCCATCTGCCCCTTCCCCTCCAACAGACTTGCCAGCCAGATGCTGCTCTCCAAGCTGCTGGGCTGCCTGTGTGCATGCTGCAGCTTGCATACAACATTTATCAGAGACATTATCAGCCACATCAGCCAAAAAAGCCGATTGCTGATAATGTCAATTTTCCTTTTATCGGTGCTGATATGATCTGGACTGATGTATCGGTGCACCTCTAAAAAGTATAATGTGATCCAATGTCTGGAAGCTGAAGCTAGACAAATGCAGATTAGTAATGAAGTGTACATTTTTAATCTTTGTCTTGCTAAAAATAATACTGTAGCTCAACCAGAGCTATGGGCTCAATACTGGGATTTGTGGGAGAAATTCTCTACAGTGTTATGCATAAGA
>NW_017729030.1:60207617-60208093 GCF_001723915.1 Gavialis gangeticus
TCTGGACTGATGTATCGGTGCACCTCTAAAAAGTATAATGTGATCCAATGTCTGGAAGCTGAAGCTAGACAAATGCAGATTAGTAATGAAGTGTACATTTTTAATCTTTGTCTTGCTAAAAATAATACTGTAGCTCAACCAGAGCTATGGGCTCAATACTGGGATTTGTGGGAGAAATTCTCTACAGTGTTATGCATAAGATCATGACAGATGACCTCAATGGTCCCTGTAGAATTAAAAAAAAAAAATCTATGAATCTGTAGATCTATGAAAATCAAGATGTATCATGGTCAAGAATGGAAAATACTTGCTTAGTTTATCATTGTTATCACACCACAAATTATGAAACACAAGAGTGAATATTGGAACTGTTGTGATGAACAGATCTGGTCAGGCTGCTACGTGATGCAGTTCAATTTGTATGAATTGTATGAATTGTAGGAACCAGCAGCACACTTACACAATGGGGAACTCCT
>NW_017729030.1:60208104-60208762 GCF_001723915.1 Gavialis gangeticus
TAAATCAGTTAAGTCTGATACATCCATCCAGGTTTATCTTAAATAGGTTTTGGCCATTTTGTTAGTGTTTTATGTGCTCTGAACTTCTGTTGTGTTACACGTTTAAACCGGTTTCCAATCACTTATGCCAGTTTATGTGTAATTTTTGTCCCTAGCCTATGTGTAATTTTTGTCCCTAGCCTTGAAGGCATAAGCCAAAACCTATACCATGCTCAAGAGAGGGAAGACTCTGAGGGAGGGAACTTTTGTATGAATGCTTCTTATCTCCCCTGCTTTATCAATGAGTAAAGAATAATGGGTTTATAAATGCTTTTGCAGAATCTGTGTTACTTGCTTCATCTGTCACTGGTCCCTAAAGCATTAGACTATTAGGCTGAGTACCCATGACAATAAAGCCCTGGGAAGGGATGTACTTCAGTGACTGGTGTCTAGAAATGGGCCTGGTATTGGACAGATAGTCTGGGCTTGGGGATTGTGCTGAAGAGGCCAGAACCCAGCCCTTCCCAGACCCAAGGGAATTTAGAAACATATGTATCTAGCATGCGTCTGCAAGCAGTGCTTCCCAATGAGAAGCTGTAAGGGGGATACTCAACCAGGACCATGGCTGCCAGTAAGTTAAGTATCCCTGTTCTAGAGGTAGGGAAACTGAGGCACAGAA
>NW_017729030.1:60213762-60224224 GCF_001723915.1 Gavialis gangeticus
CAGTAAGTTAAGTATCCCTGTTCTAGAGGTAGGGAAACTGAGGCACAGAAAATAGTGACACCAACAGGTAAATGGGAAAGCCTGAAATGGGAAATTCATATCCAATGCCCCATCTGATTATACTTCACAAAGTAGCATTCCCATACTACAATAAGCATGGTCTGAACTTCAAGAGAATAATTCAAAATAATGGACCAGATTTTTACCTTGTGTAAATCAATAGAGCTATTTCAATTTACAGCAGCATAGTATCCAACCTAATTAGAGCCTGACATTTATGTGATGTCTTTCATCCTGAGTCTGTACATAAGAGTAATTTTTCCCATCAGTAAAATATGGCTATCTTTTCAGTGGAATAAAGTGGGCAATCTCTGTTATGCTACATAGTTTAAAACTAGTTTGGGGAAAAGCAATTTCATCATTTAAAAACTGGAGTTTTGGTTAGATAGATGCAATTATTATGCCTATTAAAGAAAGCTGGTTGGGGCCAGGACCACCTCAGTTTCTGTTTGTAAAGCACCTAGCATAACAGGGCTTCTATAAATTCAAAAAGAATAATAATGAGCATTTGGCCACAAATTAGGAATTTTCACCCCTATTTCTTGCAAGAAATAGTGTAAGACCTTTATGGACCATGAATGATTACTTCTCAGCCCCGTGATAATATCTCCAGGAGTAGTGTTCCAGTGAAACAGAGTAATTGCTTTACCACAAATACATTGTGAGAAGCACCTGTCTGCTGATTCCCCCATTCCACCTGGGTTTTCCACAGAGGTTTCTCTGTTCGTTCATTATGGTCACCTATTCTCCTACAAGTATTACAGCAGTGCTAAATGTCCCCACCTCATTCAATACCCCATTCTGCCCCTCCTGTTCATAGTGAACACCTAAGCTGGACAAGAAAGGATTTTCCTATTTAAAAAATGAGAGAGAGAAAAAAAAGAAGGAAAGAAAAGAAAATGTGACTTCGCTATACTTTGGAAATATTCCGTTTACATTTTTAGGGGGGTAGATGGAAAATAAGGGATATACTTCAGTGAGGTTTCTGTGAAGAAGATATTTCTTAATTCCCATTGCATTTGAAAGCCATTTTAAGCTAAAAATCTCAGGATTGGAAATTTTCCTTCAGCTTCTTTAAGGAGCATTGCTGTGTACATTATTTTGTGCAACTGGCACATCAGGCCTTGCACAACATTGACCATTGCATTAACCGTGTTCATTCACTGTCAGTTGCATTCAAGCAAAGCAAAATGAATCAAGGAAAACTTTTTAAAAAAGGAAAAAAAGAGCACGTGTTATGGGTGCTCCATTCAGCTTTTCACAGATTCTTCTCCCATTTCAGTTTGTATCGTGTGTGGCTTTTGGTGAGGATCACCCTACTAACCTGCCCCACTGTTCCTGACATTTTGTTTAAATGTTTTGAAGTCACTAAACAATTCAACCCAAAGTTTAAGACCAGCCTACACCAGTCTGTGCTGAACTTAATGCAAGGTAGTCTCATCCACACTCCTGCAGAGTTGTGCAGGTTTTAGGCAGCATTAAACCATAACCTGTCACTAATCTGAAACGGTTCTAACTTTAAGATGGCCTAACATTCTAAAGGTTTTAAATGGTTTAAAGGTAACCTGTAACAGCACCCATAGGGACTACTTGGATATCCAGTAGACCTCCATGCTCTCTGCCACATGCCAACTAAGTGCTCGCTTCTGCCCAAAGGGGCTTGGTTCCCCTTTAAGACAGGTTCCTGGATGTTTTGCACCTCCAAGGCAGACAATCCAAAATAGCTGGATCCAAAGCCACAGGATTGGCCCAAATGAATTAAGACCAGTAGGATTTTGCCTACCTTCTGCCCTAGGTAGTTTCTCAGGTTGTGACTCCTGGTTTGGACAAGGGTGAAATTGTGCCCAATAAAAGCAATGCTTGCTTCACAACAGCTAGGGGATTGAGTTGATGGGATGACTCAGCAGAGACCAGCTCACCTGCATTCAGTAAGTTTGTTTCAGCTCCCCACATCTGATGTTGAGCTCATTTAACTGATTCTTGTGTGTGGAGTCTAACCTTACCAAAGGCCTTCTCCCCATCAAACGGCCCCGACAACCAACATCACCAGCACATCAAGCAAACACATTGCCCCAGCTATTCCTGTGTTAACTACTCAGATACCCCTCAAATACCAAAATCTCTTCTCTAACACCCACCTATCCATGTACAGGGCCATGACCTACTTCTAATACTGAGAAGGGCAGGATGGGTTGACTTGAAACTGGTTCACTGCATGCAGAGTATAGAGTTGTACATTTCTCAAAGTAATTTGCATAAGATTTCGAACAAAATGTTGTGGCTGCCTGCAAATCTGTGAGCACTCCTGTCAAAATCAAGGGAATAACTCTTGGGTTTAGAGTTAAGTAAGGGCTTTGCTTGATAAGCTCTAGGGAGAAAAAAGACGGTCTACTCTCTCTTTTGATAGCTAACATCATCTTAATCCCTTAATGGTCCTGACGCTCATGCTCTTGGTGCAAAAATACACCACAGGAGAGAGTCTCCAAAGCAGCTAGTATTGACTAACCCTGCTCCTAAGGAAGTAAGGGGAATTTTACCCCTGATAGTGACTGGTGTGAAGTTAGTTCAGTGTCTGGAGCTTTTAAAAGTCCCTTTCCACAGTGACATGCACTAGATTTAGGTGCAAATCCCATTTATCCTCTTTGCACAAATACCCTGTTGTCTTCCAAGAGATTATTCATTTGAGGGAAAAAAGCAGGGATTTGGCCTTGAGTGACTAGGAAGAACTGGTGCAATCATTACATTCAGACAAAAATAAAAAGGCCATAGAAGATCCATTTTTCATAAGATGAATTACAAAATGGCCAGCCCCACTTCATTCACTCCTATTGTATCCAGCTTCCTTTCCCCAGCACCCACTGCATTCAGACAAACTCTACCTTCCTGCCTCCCATGCATCAGACGCATAACTGCTAGTTCTCATGGCTGCTACCCAATCCATCTAATGATCCTGGCACTCAGCCTCCTGTTAGCTACAGTGGTCTCTTTTGTCACTTGTCAGCTAATTATGCCTAGCAGGCCCATTACCATCATGTGCAGACAACAAGGCCTAAAAACACAATTATGGTTTTTATTTAAAAAAGACACCAGATGTTTTCTGCCTTTTGTCCAAAGGGGTTTTATGGCATACATGGCACACCCCAACAGATTGGCCTCTGAGAGTTTCCAAACAGAGAGATTTCATTAATTGGCTAATAGACTTTGGTTTGCATTTGTATCATATTTTGCATGTTTCCCTTGTTGGTACAACAGAGCACATTACAGTTGGATGTTCCTTGAATCACTGCTTGGATAATAGCACAGTATTTTCTGGAAGTCAGAACAATTAGCAGCACTGTGGCATTGAAATTATACAACTCTAAGAGGTCAAAAAGAAAACTAAAGCTCTTTCAAGTGGCAGAATATGTATGTGCCATCCTGGAGTTAGGCATCAACATGGCTAGAACTACACCTACTAGCTTAAAATTCAAGCAATAACAAAGGTCGTAACCAAATCTATAAGAGATCTATATCTCAATATAGTACTTTTTTCAAGAGGGAGGGAAAAGAGAGTGTAAAAACATATTGCAGCCCCATGATATATGCTCTTTACTTTGGACTATTATCATGGCAGTCTGTCTTCACTAATGGTGCATTATTATACATTAGTATTCAACAAGAGTAAATAATCAATGGAAGACAAAAAAATTACATCTGATGGTGCAGTATATTTATTACACAAATAAACTATAATTTACTCAGCAACCAATTAATTTAAAGGAGGCACAATAGAAATGTCCCCACTATCTTAGTTGTGTGGCAAACCTGAGAACTGAAAAGGGAACACTCTCTAAGGCTAAGTACAGACAGTCAACAAATCTGAGGCTGAATCAATTCAATCTTCGCAGGTTAGTTTAAGCTGCATAGATTGAACCAATAAGCAAGCGAACAGACATTCACTGAGTTCAGAAATGCAACCACATACCTGCAGTGGCCCAGACCAGAAGCTGGGGCACACTAGAGCACATCTTCATGCTGGGCTGGAGCAGAAAGCTTGAGCCAAAGCTAGCCCACCCACCCTGCAAAGGGGGCAGAAGATCAATAAACCAATTTAACCTAAATCCATTACATCTCATATTACATCCATCCAGGTTTATCTTAAACCAGTTTGGGCCATTTTTAAAGTGGTTTATGTGCAGTGAACTTCTGTTGTGTTGCAGATTTGAAACAGTTTACGATCACTTATACCGGTTTCCATGTAATTTCTGTTTCTAGCCATAGTGTAACACATTCATATAGTTTCTCAAGTATAGTCAGTCCTCAACTGACTTTAATAACATGCTTATAAATTACTTCATATAAAGCTATATGTGTGATACTTTTCCCCCCTCAAAAATCTCACTCACTCATGTCTATTAGTCTACTGGAGATTTATGGCATTTTACAGAATTTGCTTTGACTCTCAAAGCTAATGTATATCATACACACCTGCACCACCCATTTCTCTAGTTGTGGTACAAACTTTAGTTCAGTTAAGTCACTGCAATGCTAGGCTATCAGATGTAATTTTTTTATGTGCTTGGCGATGGGCTCCAGAAATAGTTTTCAGGAAGTTTCATGCAAACTGCAGAAAGAGACTGATATTCCAACAAACTATGCCAGGTATTTCAAGTCGAATTTAACCATTTTTTCTTAAATAATATATTTAAGCTGTGCATTCCATTTACAAATCTGATCTGGTCTCCAAGCTCACCAAATACAAGC
Source organism: Gavialis gangeticus (assembly GCF_001723915.1). NCBI lineage: Eukaryota > Metazoa > Chordata > Crocodylia > Gavialidae > Gavialis > Gavialis gangeticus. Next base: position 60,218,566 of record NW_017729030.1, read on the forward strand.
ATTCTGAATACCCACCAGCACCCAGTTCCCTGTCACCATTACTTTTGGGGCAAAATGTTGTGCAACAAGTGTTGTTCACATCAAATCACTGTTACAACCCTAATTCCAATCAGTAGCACCTAATTCAAGAAATAGTACTGGTTAAATCCATGGGGATGCTCACTGAGTAATGCAACTCATAAAAACAATCTTCTGTGAGATTTTTCAAAAGCACTCAGCATTGCTTTAACTCTAAATCACACAGTGATTCCAACAGTGGAAGAGGTAGGCCAGCACAGTGCTTTTCAATATCCAACCCGGAATGAGACTGTAGCTACAAGGAGACAATTTAAGCAGACTGGAGAATAATGGCTATAAAGCTTAGATTCCAGCAGTGTCTTAAGTCATGAGCTGCACTAGAACTGAGTTTTTGGGCAGCTCCTCAAAGAGCATGCTTCAGAAGCTTATGCAAAATTAAGAGCTGTGTCATCATTACTCCAATTGATAGGCATCTTCCCTTGGACTTAGCTCCATGCATGTTGTAAGCTATTGATTTAACATGAGTCAGAGGGGCAGAATAGCTTCCTAACCTTAAGCAAATATAGATCATTCTTCCATCCCTATTTTAATGACAATCACTGCCACAAGAAAGGAGCCACATTGTGACAGTGTGTGGCAAGTTCCTGTCTTGTTTGCAAACGTAAAGGTTTTAATTCCTTGATATATTTTGTGACAGACAATATCGTTCTGTAGTAATTTATGCTTTTGTAGCCCGGGTACACCCAGGGGATGTGCCCTGTCCTCCGCTGACAGTGGTGGTGGTCAGGCAGGGTGCTGAGGAAGGGGTAAGCTACTAAAGCGGCTTCCTCCCTTCTCTATAGAGCTATGCCAAAACCAAATACTTAACAATGTACAATTTATTACAAGAAAAAATACAAACACTTAATATAACACATAGAAAATTTACAAGGCTTAACATATAATACTATATATAATATTCCACAATTCACATATAATACCAAATATGAACCAAATAACTTACAATGTATACAACACAATTAACACATAGGGATAGTAACTTAACCATAATATTTCTTTAAACCTTCACAAATAACAATACCAATATATACACTGAAACATTAAAACACATAAACCATATAACCCCCCTTAAAGAAGACCCCTAGCCAGATAGCCCTTAACATGCCAACCTCAAAACAGGGAGTGCATTCAGCACCTCCCCAAGGGGTTTCCCTGAAGCCCCTCCCCTTTAGGGCCCTGGGATGTGGACACACCCCTCCCTCCCACAATGGAGGGTGAAGGCAGCAGACCCTCCTCACCCATGTCAGCGTCCCCTGTGGGGCCTGCTTCCCTAGTAACTCACGTTTCCTCTCTGGAGAAGGCTTGCCCTCTGGTGACCGATCCCGCAAGAGCCTCTCCCCAGTGGCACCTTCGGCTCTCCTCAATGGCCCAATACCCTGCACTGGGCACCCAGGGCTCTCTCTCTCTCAAGGGAGCCAAGCCTTGCAGGCTCTGACTCCCCGGTCTCACACCAGGGGCTCTCCCCTTTCCCAGGCCCTGCTGTGGGCACCAGGGCTCTTTTAGTTAAAAGTGGAGCCGCATTGCAGGGCTCTGGTCACTCAGCCCTGGGCTGGGGCTAATGTGAGCAGCCATGAGCTGCTTCCAAGACAGTTCTCAGTGTGCTGACCTACACACCAGGTGAGGGTCAAGCAGCCACGAGCTGCTCCCAGGGCCAGCTCTCCATGTGCCAATCTGCACACCAACTGCCCAGCCACTGTCTAAAGCCAGAGGGGACAAGCTGCATAGACAGTCCAAAATTTCTCAAGTGCTTTGTGCAGTGGGAGAAAAATTCTAGGCTAGAGAAAACAGGCTGTTGATAAGCCTGTCCCACAGGAAGGGTTACTACAAGCCAAAAAAGAAACAGAACTTGGATTCTTTCTGTCCATAGAGAAATAACAATGAGCTTAGAGAAGCAGCAGGAGCGTGCCAGATATGGTAGCTTCTTTAATGGGTCAGTTGAGAAATAGGCATATCGGGTCAAAAGAAGGTGTGATCAAGTTCGCACATGCAGTCTTTCCTTTGCATTTACAGGTTTTTGAATGATTAGCAGTTTTAACAGCTTTCAATCTTCATATAAAATCAACCAGTTGGAGGAGTTATAAGTAACTTTCATGCCTTCATTTCTCCCTTTCCTTCCTGTGCCATATGATTGATGGGATTCATAAAATCAGAGGTAAATTACCTTGTCTTCCTTACTAGTCCCTCTTCACATTGTTCATCCATCTGCTCATGTTTTCCCAAGGCTTGTCTTCACTTAAAAGTTGCAGAAGATTAGAAAGCAATCTTGAGGAACTGTGTTTACTAACAACAGTGCTGGCCATGACCTTGCAGTCAGTATAGACCAAATCAAATACACATTCAAAATCAAATCAGCTAACAACAGGTGGTAGAAGAAAGTGTAACTCGCACACCTAAGGTAGTTTTCCATCATCTTTCTGTCCCATTCCTAATGTCCTAGGAAGAGCCCACAGCTCAGCTCCAGGATCATGACACTGGAGACCTGCCTTCTTCATCAGTCACTTTTCCACCTGGTCATCTACATAGACATTCATGACATAGGATTCAAAGAGATCTAATGGGTACATTAAGCAGGTCCCTGCTGTTGCAGGCAACCCCATATACTCCTGTTCATGAACTTATTTGTGGCTTTGATGACTACAGTCTTACAGAGATAAACAGGGGTGGATCCAAGGTGGGTGCTGGGTGCAGCAGTACTGCTGAATGCCCCTTTGATTTCTGGACCACCCAGAGCTTAAAACCAACTACCTGGCACTGGCAACAGCATTTCTATTTAGGCAGTAGTGAGGAGAAAAGAGCTGGATACAAGGAAAATAAAAATCCGGAGAAAGAGGCAATGGCTAGGAGTGCCTATCATAGCTGGTTACTCTGCAATAATCTAGCAGGGCAGAGCCCTGCTTGGGAACCACAGGCCCTGCTGCAGGAGCAAAACCAGCAGCAGTAAGCTGCACTGGAGGCTAATCAGCAACCTGCTCAGAAAACAATTGCAGCAGGGAAATTGTTAGAGACAATTGCAGCAGGGTCAGGGAACCCCATGACCAAAATGGGGCACGGCTTCCAGCCATATAAACTCAGGACCTGGGCCCGAGCAGTCAGTCTGGCCCTGGAGGCTGCAGTGGAAGCAGCTCCAGAGCAGGAGGGGCCAGGAGAGCTCCCATCTGACAGTGGGGCTACCCTGGGGGAAGCAAACAGTGCTGATGCTTTGCAGAGGAGTGTGACCCATGATAAGGGGAAGCCGAGTTATGTAGACAGGTAGCCACTGTTCACATTCAGACTCAGAGTGGGTTAGCTGGTGGTGTTATAGGCAGAGCTGTAAGTGGTGTTATAGCCAGTAGCTGGTGTTATAATCAGAGGGCTTATTGCTTCGTAATAGTTTACTGGTTGTCTGGAGATTTGAGGAAGGGACTAAGGGGAGGAAAGCAGGTCCCAGCTAGCCTCAAAGGGAAAGGAAGGGGGACCTGCTAGCTGTCAGACAGATTGAGGCTCATGCCAGGACCCTTAGGCAGCCTCCCTTTCAATCCAATAAGTGCATCAAGGCATGGCAGAACAAAGAAGAGGAGGGTATCCTGGAGACAAAGCATGGTACTGGTTGCATAGCCACCAGGGGGCATCACGGCTCGCGGCACAACCCAATTACAGGGAGTCAATTGACTTCATGGGTCACTGTAATGCACTTGAATCTTTCTAAGCTTTTCATTCCACATGTGTTAACAACTTGCTATCCTTTTCCATAGTCTTGATGTTCCATCAATCATCCTATCCTTTCTTTTGTAATTTTGCTGTCTGTCAACTGTTCCTGTTAATATAGCTCCTATTTCACAGTCCTACAGAAAACATGCTAGCTGAAAACATTAACTGAGGTATGGAAATATTATATCAGGTGAACTTTAACTGGGGTACAGAAATAACTTTCAGTGAAGCACTGAATGCACTGTCAAGATGCTCAAGAAGGCTAGCTTTTGTTTTATGAGTCTGAAGAAGAGCTGTACATTTTATTCTAATGACTACAGGACTAATGAAGCAACATCTTTTGATTATTTTTGCCTATTCTGTTGTGATTTTTATATATAATATAGCAAATTAATGCACATTCCAATAAAATCATATTTATTTTTTCTTTGATCTTAAACTGAATAATATAGCCCTAGGCCCCTTGCTTCTAGCTTCTTTTTAACTAGACAAAAATGTGTTGTGTTATGTGTGATGATGTATCACCATTTCTACCCCCCTTTTCAAAATCCTATATCCACCCATGGAGCTAAACAGACAGTTGGCAAGGTAAAAGAGGCAAGTTCTATATACAAATAACTAGAACACTGATTTTGAAAGTGACATTACATTTTGATTTTTTCACATTTATCAGCCAAAGGTTTCCCCAATATTCATTCAGACAAAAAAGACAAGGAAAGAAAAGGCTAGATAATCAAGAGTTGATGTGCTTCTTACTTCCAGTCAGCCTTCGAATTCACAAGATACTTCCATTTAGAGTTGGGAGACAGGGACTGGGGGAGGGTTGTTCTTGAACTGCTAATGAGTTTTGCATAGTATATTTGCTGCTCCGAGCACCATACTCTGTTCATCTACATTGTAAAGAGCAATGATCCTGGTTTTCTCTGTTTAAATGCCCAAATTCTCTGATAACCACACCCATTTCCTCCCAAATCCCAAATTCTCTGATTAAAAAACCCCAAATCTGTATTTTCCATGGTTAAAATGAAATACCACTATATATATACACACACACACACATATATACACGTGTGTGTGTGCACACACACGCATGTCCGTGCGTGCGTGCATGTATGTATCAACTGAACACAATGTTTTATGGATATATTTACAGTTTGGAAGCCTACCAGTGCCACAATCATTATAATAGAATATATTTTAAATACCTATTTGTTTTAGCATTTCATTTGGGGTTTTTTACCATAGAAAAATCAAGCTCCCCCTCCCCCATTCACTCACCAGGATGCAAGTCCAGTTGCTGCTGCCCCCCCAGTGCTTTGTGGTGCTTAGCAGCCATGATATGCTGATGCCCCTCCCCCAGATTTCTGCAGGGCACAGGGCTCAGCCTGGCTAAACCAGCAGACTCAGTGCTGCTGCCACCTGTCCCAGCTGGGCAGCGCCCCCAGCCCCAGCCTCCAACACTGCCCCGAGGGTGCCCAGCCTGCCAGGCACTGCTACCTAGGCTGGGCAGCACCCCAGTCCGAGCCCAAGCTGCTGCAGAACAAGGCAGCATAGCTGGGCATGAGGCGGCCCACAGTGCAGGACAGGATGATCCCCAGGCACTACAGCAGCAACACCCTGCATGCCTCAGTGTCCCTGAAGCTGCAGCACCACAGCCACCACAGGTATGAGACACTGCCTGCCCACTCCTACCCCCAATGAGGCGTAATGAGACTGGATCCCAGCATGGGGATGATGCTCAGGTTCCCCTGTGGCAGTCTGAGAATGCCCATGGACCTTGCCATGCTCATCCAGCCCCCACCCACACAGTCAGTCATCTCATCATAGAAGGCAATCTGATTTGTCAGGCATGACTTTCCCTTGGTGAATCTGTGCTGACTGTTCCTAATCACCT
>NW_017729030.1:60224528-60227989 GCF_001723915.1 Gavialis gangeticus
GCCTCTAGCACCCAAAAGCCGTACTTACCCCGAAGGCCAAAGTGCGAGACAGCGAGTCTGAGGCAGCCCTGGCTGATTCATTTTCTCAGGCCCCACCTCTGCCCCCTCCCCCTGAAGACACGACTTAGGGTCTTCTGCCCTTGTGCAAGCAGATCTTGCAGCTGGGAACTCTGCCAGCCTCCAGAGAGCTGTTTGCAAAAGGGGAAAGCCACGGTTTCCCACTTCAAAGGGGGAAATCTGTGTTTTTCCATGGGAAATGGAAAACCCAGATTCCTGGTAAAGAGTAAAATGGTCTCTCTAAGGCATGGTCCTCAGATGCACTGCACTTTTTTGCAATAAATGTAAAACAAAACCTACATTATGAGAAATCAGGTGGCGAGACAACCCTGCTGCCATTGGGATACTCCCTTTGAGCTCACTGGGGACAGTGTTGAGCCCAATGTGTTTATACATTGTAAAAGGGGTTCAGCTTGGAAAGATACATCTGCTAAATTTAAGTGCTAATTCAGGAGCTCAACACAGTACATGAATATCTGCAATCCAACTGAGATGCAAAATATGGATTTAGGGGCTGAAGTATAGGCCTTTTGTTTAGCACACAAGTGATTAAATGCTCTGTGACGGGCAACTTTTTTTTCTGAAAAGAATGGGATGATGGAGACACCAATCAAGTGTCCTAGTAAAACATGGGAGCATTCCAGAAGAGGAAATGCATCAGGGGGATGTTTTTTATGCCCAGCCCAAGTCTCTGTCCTTTTCCTTCTCTTCTCTGCTTCTCTGAAAGTTATCAGGACAACCTTGGGCTCATTTTGCACACCTAGAAATAAGGCATTTTCGGAAGGAAACAGTGACATCCTTTCCTGTGGTCTTACACCATTTCTCATGGTTGTTTTGCTTCCTTTGGACATTTTCAAGGTGTGTTCAAAACCTGGTCACTGTACATTCAGAATGACTTCTTCTACCTGAACTTACTCTATGGAACTTAAAGCACTGTTCTTCTTCATCCTTTCTATCAGGAAAAAGAGCTTCAATCCTATTTTTGTGACAGATGGTAGGGAAAGGCTGGCAGTGTGTTCCAGCAGATCCCCACCATAGCAAACTGCCATAACTCAATGGAAGGGAGAAAGGATAGGAAACATTAAAAGAGGCAAGATTCCAGTTCAGCTCAGCACATCAGGTTTCAGTTCCAATGCTCAGCTTCTTATTACTACCTGTATTATGTGTGTAGTGAGCAGTGTCTGACAACCTTAACCGAGGTGAGGGCTCTATTCCTGTTATGAGGGGGTAGGCACAAAGTAAAAGACTGTCTCTTAACCAAAGAGAAAAGGCCAACATCCTACTACACCCACTACGTGCTTAAGTACACTCCTGTTCCACTCCATTAAGATCCTGAGAGTCCTTGAATGTACATACTTTTGTAACATGCAGTCATCTTAGCCTTAAGCCTAAGTCACAGAGGGTGCGTCTACATGTGCACTTTAATGTGTATTAGCCTATTTTAATGCATATTAAAACATCACAAAACTGAGCTTTTACTAATGTGTATTAAAATAGGCTAATGTGCCTTTTTCTAGTACCTCACAATGGAGGTACTAAATTGAATGTGCATGAACAAAAGTGCATTAATGAATATGTAGACATGCCCAGAAAGTATCAAGGATGAGGAGGAAGAGAACCTACCCATCTTTCATATCAACAGTGTTTTAAGGTGGAAACAGGGTCCCACTTAGGTGCATAAATCCACTTAGGTGTCCAATAGGTGTAATATGATCTAGCTCAAGACCTCTCTTTAGTCTTTAAGTTCCTTGGGACAGACAAAGAGATGCAGAAGAAGCAGAACTGCTGAGGGATGCATGAATTTCCTCAAGGCCACACAGGAGGTGAACAAACAGATTAGGGAAAAAGAGCCCATGGGTATGTCTATACCGCATCCCCACCATAACGAGGAATGGGCACATGATCTTGACCATGCCTATCTCATCCACTTCCACTGGCTCAGCAATGATGCTGCTTGTGGGCATCCCTGTACATTTACTCTGGAGACCTCTGGAGTGCCTGTGGAAAGATGGCTTCAACACCCATTTCCATACTTGGCGTGGGCTTGGAGGTAGGTGGCAAGGGTGTGCTCCTGGCAGCAGAAATGTAGATATACCCTGGGTCTCCCAAGTCTTCTAGATGACTCTCCTCTGAACCACACCATTAAGAAAGGATAGATAATTCTAGAAAACCTGTGAGGATGAGCTTATTATGATTAACCTTTAGTTTGTTAGAGGCTGATCCAATCCTCTGAAGCAAAAAGCCCCTAAACAACCCAAGTTCTGAACAAATTATATGTGTGTTCTGCATATGTAGCTGACAATGGAGAGGACAACTCTGAACATCTAAAAGCAGGATTTTGCCTGGAGAAAACAGCTTTATTTCATGCTTCCAGCTGGTATTACAAGCAGGGTAGGAAAATAAAATGGGGTTGAAAAAAACAGTAAAAAAATATCATTTTTCTGTCCCAGTTCTCCAGAATTTGCCCAATGGAGTAAAGATTTTTCCCACAGCTTTCAACTCTGTTTCATTTTGTTTCAGTTTAAATGTTTCCAATATTACATGAACCCCACATTTGCCCTTTGTATTTCTGTGGTTTGTGGAGGCATTAATAAAAGCTGTAAAAGTAATCTGAGATGGGGAGGGAGGGTAGGACTCCCAGAGAGGTATAGAAACCTTTAGACAACTTGCATATCTCTAATGCTACCAGAAAATGTTATTAATAAAGTATCTGTTCAAATCCCATCATTTTTCAGAGCTTTGGTATAAGAATCATAATTTAGGGACAGGAGAGGCCCAGGAGCTCAACTGGAAAAGATCTGGTTTCTTTGTGTTAGTGAGGAGATGAGAAGAGACATGATAAAAGGTAGAGTCAATTGTGTCACGTAAAGAAGATGGGCTAAGGGCTGCCCTTCATTCTCTTGTAATGCAAGAGCAAGAGGGTAATTCAATTTAATTTGAAAGATAGCAAGATTTGAATCCAATAAAAGGAAAAACTTTTTTTCCCCACACAATCAGCTTGTGAAGTTCCCTACCCCAAGATTCAGAAAGGATTATGCCATTTAATCATGGGAACAATACTCTCTTGAGTTTGAACATCCAGGGTTGTAAAATGCTAAGGGGCAGGTTGCCAGCTGGTATAAAGTGGTGTTGCTCCATCACCTCCTCACTGTCTGAGGATTTGTTCCCCAGAGCCCCAGGATCCAGTATAATCTCATGATTCGGCAGACGTGCCAGGTTCATATTATTGGTGGTTTGGAAAAAAATAATCTTGGCATAAAATTCTTACATCTGCCTTCTACAGAATTCCTTTCATCCTTTGTGGAAGTATCTGGTGCTGGTCACTTTTGGTGACAGGGTATTGGTTTAGCTTAATCTGGTGGGATGTGCTATGCTAAATCCAATGGTCCCAGTCCCTTTCCCAT
>NW_017729030.1:60232989-60235877 GCF_001723915.1 Gavialis gangeticus
TACCTGTTTGTTCACTGTAACTGAAGACATCGTTTCCTACGCATCTAAGCGTAAGTTAAATAAATTCCATTTTGTTTAAGGAACCATTACGCTTCCCGTGCCGCTCAGACTGCATCGCCAAAACTCCCACCTGTCCGTATCCAATTTGCCACCACCCGGCCGCACCACCGTGACCAACACCGCGAGCTTGGCTTCCCAGCTCCGTGTTGCCCGACAAGAGGGAGGGGTGTAGCAAAACAGCATTTTCTCTCCCTCAGCAACTTTCACACACCCAAAAGGGGTGAACTAGAGTGGCAGAGAAGCAAGTGAAGAGCACTGAAAGTTAATGCCAACTTCAGCCCTCTCATCAAATCTCTCCTCTTGGTGGCTGCCTAAAAGCCAATCAGCTCCATTTGAAAGAAACTTCTCACTTAGTCAGAACTGCTGTCATACAAAAGAGAGGCTGAACCTGAAGCTCAAACATGCCACTGCCTAATTCTAGCTGGTTGCTCAGGTCTGAATTAACTGACTGAGGGAAAATGGTGGGATGCAATTTATATTGTTTGGAACCAGGTTCCAATCACCTTCCTCTGAATTTCATTGCAAGAAAAGATATCCTTGGTACAAATCCTGCTTTTCCCCTTTAGGTAGAAAACCGGGCAGGGTGGCACTTTTGAGTTAGTCTTTAAGGGTTCGTATATACGTATTAACTTTCTCACAGTTAAGCTGACTTAAACTTTATAAGTCAACTTAACTGTCAGAGCATACACACATATGTGGAACAGGGATGTATTATTCAAAGTGTATTAGTTAAGTCAACTTATCTCACAAAATGGCTGCCACCATGTCCAGGAGCTCTAGTGTGTTAAGTGGCCTCAGTTACGTTGACTTACTTAAGTCGCCTTAAGTCAACTTGGAATGTGTGTACGCACAAGGTGCCACCCTGCCCTGCCTTCTGCCTGGTTTCTGATTAACATGGCTAACTACCTCTCTCCCCTTTAGGTTAGTATGAACCAGTCCTCTCCTCATGAAGGCCCCTGCGGTAGTACTCCATCTGTCCTTTAATTCTTACCTGCTGCATTACCAAAGATATTTTAAATTACTTAACATGGTCCTGTTACAATAAAGTGTAAATCCCTGCCAACATCCATGGCTGCATCTGCTTTAAAGCATGGTCATTCCTCCAAGGGGATGCCATTATGAGAATGGAGGCTCAGATTGAGAAATATCAACTCCCTTTTCAATGCATGGGAAACCAGGAACTGGAGCAGTTGCAGTAGATGTTTGTTAAACTGTGTCACAGCATAACATGGGGTGTGGAGTCATGTCGTACACCTACATAGCAATCACAAGGTGTGAGTGCAATCTGGGTAAGCCTACCCACAGTAGCTTTAATTTAGCAAGCTCAGGTAACAACCATGAGGAATTTCAGCACAGTCCAACAAACAAAGTATACATTCTTGTCCTCCCATTGCTTACCTGTACCATTCACTGCCACTGTTAGTCAACCAATTAAAGCAGGTTTTGGTATACCTACACCTTCTGGTGTTATACCTCCAACTCCTGTGTGATCACACCCTGTCCAACCACATGGAAGAAACAAAGAGTAGATGAATCTGTCGAGGAGTAACCCCAAGAGAAGAAGAGCTTTTGCTTCAAAAAGCTTTAGGTTATCTATTGATTTGATTTACAAAGGTCCAATACCAAAAGTGATTTCTTCATAAAATCCAACTTTTAGGCTAAGACAATCTCTGAGACTAAGTACAGACAGTCAAATAGCCCAAGGCTAAATCAGTTCAGTCTTTGCAAGTTAGTCTAAGATGAACAGATTACATTGCAACAGAAGTGAACAGACATTTACGTTTGATTCAGGAAATGCAGCCACACACCTACAGCAACTCAGGCCAAAAGCATGGCTCCCTGGCTGTGTGTTTACTTCGTCTTCCTGCTTCCAGGTGCCACTAGGATTTGTAGTCCACAGTTGCAGCCAGCAGTAAATTTGAGCAGAGGAAGGGGTGTTTAACCCCCCTGCCTAGCTCCAGACCCCAGTCAGGCTAGCCTAGGTTACATCCACAGGTGGGCTCCCCACCTTGTCAGGCAGCCCTCACTGTTTCAGCTAGGGAGAAGAGGGCTGTTCTGCTCTCTGATGCAGACAGCACAGATCAGCCCAGGAATGGAAAGCATGCTGGGATGCTGAAGGACTGTGATTTAACTGGAACCAGGAAAGGGTCTGGGACAGAAGTTTCATAAACCAGTTTGACCCAAATCAGCTACTTTGAAACTGGTCTATGTGCACTGCACTTCTGTTCTGTTACAGGTTTAAATCAGTTTCTGATCACTTAAACGAGTTTATGTGTAACTTGTGTCCCTAACTTGATAAATACCCCTGCATCATATCTGAATCAGCCCTAGATTGACCTGTCAGGGACTAAAATTATGCTTTATACTCTTCTGGGTCCCACCTCTTCTACATTTCAAACAGCCTCTTCCCTCCCCTTTTTGCACGTGTTTGTCATTATTATGTGATTATAGTAAATTCCAAAATCACCATTATACTTCTTCTGCCAAGGGGAAAGTAAATGATTCAGAATTAACAGGCCACCTGTGGAACAAACACATCAACCGAAACCCTAGAAATCCCTCACTTTCAGTGGGAATATATTCTGCTGCTTTCCTTACAGCACTGCGTTCCACATACCATACCATGGTCTGGAAAGGTATAAGCACCTGCGCTTACAGGCTGCACCTCATTTGACTCAAAATGGAGTCTTGATACCTTAAACAGTTCTGTGGATTTTTCTGATTCAGATGAAACCATTGGCAAAAAATATTGCACTAAATCAGAAATGGCCTTCTTTGATCAAGGATTTTAGAAGAGACCAACTCTGCTGTTTACGTCTTGCAGTTAG
>NW_017729030.1:60240877-60268883 GCF_001723915.1 Gavialis gangeticus
AGTGGGAATATATTCTGCTGCTTTCCTTACAGCACTGCGTTCCACATACCATACCATGGTCTGGAAAGGTATAAGCACCTGCGCTTACAGGCTGCACCTCATTTGACTCAAAATGGAGTCTTGATACCTTAAACAGTTCTGTGGATTTTTCTGATTCAGATGAAACCATTGGCAAAAAATATTGCACTAAATCAGAAATGGCCTTCTTTGATCAAGGATTTTAGAAGAGACCAACTCTGCTGTTTACATCTTGCAGTTAGGTTTCCCTTCCTTCTCTGCCCTTTTGAGGATTTGCTTCATAAAGGTTTTAAAGATCCAATAATGGGTCTAATCTGATTAACACCTCTTTAAAAAATAGCTCCTTGGCAGATGTAGCCTTTGAACTTGTAATTTTTCCTCCAACACAAACTAACGTAATAAACACTTACTGCAAATTCCTTGTAACTCTAGTCCTTAGTTTTACGTGTGTGTTCATGTGTTTGTGTGTAAAAAGTATATGTCTTAAATGTATATAACATTGACTTTGTACAGATCCACACCTACCTGATTGCAGCTTGCCTCACAGCTCATTGTTCTTAATGGGAGCTGCATGATGTCAAGCCTTTTTTTAAAATCTTGCCAGCTTCTTTGAACTGCCTAAACAGTAGCTGATCTGGGCTGAAAAATCTAGCTCTCAGTATAAATATTACTTTGTGAATTTTCCTGATTTTTAACATTAATAATAATTCTAGTAGAGGAACATATTCCTATAACTGTTGTTGCATCCATTAACTTTATTAGGGTGTATACACAGCATGTAATAATGTAATTACATTTCATAAAAATCTTTATTACACATTGTGAAAAAAAACATTTATTGCACATTAGTAAATGGAATTAGCTTCCATTATGGAGTCAGCACAAATGTTCGGCTAGGGCTCCAGCTTTCTTATATTGGTTTTTAGGCTGGCATTGCTTCAATGAAGTTTGCCTTGATGTCAGAACACTGAAAAAAAGGGTGGAGTCAGTTCTTTTATTTTGACAGAAGCCAAACCCTTCTATGTGTAGTGTAGGGTAGCTGGGAAATTCCAGCTGTTATTTCCTCACTTCATAACTGAAATGTGCTTAACTGTTAGGCCTGTTTCTAATTGCAAGGTGTTGAGTCTGTTGGGAACCAGGCATTGCCCAGGGAGTCAGCTAAAAAGAAGGGCACTTTGTTGAGTCAGAGGGAACATTTTTGGTTTCTGGAGGCAAACTTATTCACGGTCTAGGTTGTGCTTATGATGCATGAACTACCTCTCCAGGTTGCCAGTTGGCATCTCCATGCTCAAGTTAGGAGCACTGAATAGGCGAGTGAGTTGTGGAGGTCAGAGTAGAGATGGGAAAGAACCAGTCTGGACTGTAATCAGAGGTCAGGCTTAGCTAGAAGCATAGATGAGGTGTACAGATATCTTGAACATGGCAATGGGGAACACAGTGGTCTTGTGTTCCAAGTTAGCACAGACAAGCACATGGTGGATTTTGACTGGGGTGTGCCAGTGCTCCTGCTGGGACTTAAAGCTGGAGGTTCCTGGCTAGAGGGTCTTGCCTCTCCACTCTGGGTCAGACCAATCACCAAATCTGGTGTCAGAAAGGAATTTTATCCCATGGTCAGATTGGTATAGACTGGGGGGTGGGGAGCAGGGGGGGGAGAGATTGCCTTCCTCTATAGTAGAAGGCATGGCCCTATACCTGGGATCTCTTAAGTGTATATTAACAAGATTTACAGAAGCAGGATGTTGGCTGCTGTGGTTCCCCTGCTTTACCTGTGGCAGATTAGAGTGTTAAGTCTTGTGTTGTGTCTGGGTTGACATTAGTTTTACAAAGAAATTAGATTATGGATTTGTATATGACGGTTTGGATAGGGATGATCCTGCCTCAAGCAGGGGTTGGACTAGAATACCTCTGGAGGTCCCTTCCAGCCCTGCTTCTCTGTGATTCTATGAGCACATGCAGAAGAAGTAGAATGCCTAGATCAGTAGAGTTAGGGAAATCAGGGAAAGGGACAGCTTTATTAATTACAAGTCCCACAGTGAATAACACTAATTACTAGGACCCCCACTATATATTAACTGTCAGATGACACTTTTTAACCAGCAGATTGTCATAGGCACTAGGCCCCCTAATTTCCTCCTGAATATAGTAACAGTTTTGCTGTATTGGTACTATGTAGCCAATTAATCAGCATTTAAGAGCATGTAGTGCTCTAGAAGATATTCGGTTGTGCTTGTCCATTATGGAAGGAACCTCCTTGCCTGTAACCTGTCATGGTGGCTTTCCCTGTTATTTTTTATTACTGCAGTGATTCAAAGCCCCACATGTGCTAGGAGATACACCTACAATAGGGTAGTGAGAAACAGCCCTTGAACTTGCAAAGCAGATCAGATAAGGATTATTACCCCCACTTTGCAGAGGGGGAACTGACGCATAAAGAGATTGAAGGGTAGATTTTGCAAGTTATTACAAGGATTTTGAAGGTGTGGATAGGCACTTGCTGGTACTAGTAAAACTGTCAAAGCAGGTTGGCTCCCTAAATGCCAATGAAGTCAACATGACTAAGGTGCTGTTGGAAATCCCAGTGTGCACCTTGCTGGCCCCTTAGATACATAGCTCCCTTCCAAAATCTACTAAAGGCTTATCTAGGCTGCTGCAGCAGTGGGTCCCAGAAAGGACAGGGCCAAGCATGCTGTGCTTACCCATGAAGGCGTGCATAAGACCTGCAATTCTATCAGGGAGGTGGTTCTGGGCTTCTTGCCAGCACCCTCTCTCAGGCCAGCCAGAGACCAAGGGCTTCAAAGCAGCAATGGGGATGAGCCAGCAAAGCCCCAGTAGTGTATTTCTGATCTGGAGTGTGCATGGGGAGTCAGAGGCATGTGGTGTGTTTGGTCCCAGCCTCACTGGGGCCTGCTGCTGAACCCTATGTGACTTGCTTGAGACAACAGAGAAATCATGTGGAGGAAGAGAGAATCGAACCCAGCTCTCTTGAGTCTCACTCTAATGCCAAGATGCTGCTTCCTCCTGTTAATTGTGGACAAGGGCCTTTTAGATACAAACAAACTATGCCAAGAGCTCCACATCCCTTATAGCAGGGTAGAGTGCGGATTACTGTCTGGCCTTACAGGGGAAACAAGTTTTTAAAGATGGAATAGAAGTGCTGCATCATAGGGCACTTTTACATGTACTGCATGGGTTGAGGGGAGTGGTACTTTAATTAGAGAGGCTCCGCCTCTGCGTCTCATGTATCAATGTCCCCATGCTTCAAAATACTGCTGGGGTGCTTGAACTAAAACTCATTGAATGCGCCCCCACCACCATTTTGAAGCACAGGGCGATGATACACGAGATGCAGGAGGCTGCTGGCGTGTGGCAATTGTTAAGCTCCAGCAGACTCAATTAACTGAGTCTGCTCTGACATGCTGGAATGCCAGGGTGTATGAGCAGCCTGTTGTGTCAGATTGTGTTTTCCTTGTACTGTCCCTTAAAGGCCAAAGCCCGCATGTTCAGCACTGCAGGGTTCAGTTTGCTTGTGGCAGTTTTGCAGCACTGGGGACTCCATTGTCTCTGCCATGAAGAGACAAAGACATTCTTGGTTCCTCTCCCTCCACAGGATTGGATTGGTCAAGTCAGAGGCAGAGCAAGTATACATTCTGCATACATATATTGAAGGCCATTATTAAGATCCACCCTAGATATGATTCCAGAGAATTATAATAATAAATATTTCTTAGTTCAACCCAGGAGTGTCCTAAGTATTATTGCTAAAATCACAACATATTACAGCCTCCCTGCTCATGTATATGCACCCATAGAAAGTAACCCTGCCTTCACTCATGCAAAACCTAAATAACAGGGGCTTCCTGTCCAAGAAAGAGATGTAAGGTAAAGGAGGGGCCATGCAGCACTCCCTGCACACCATCCCACCCTCCTAAAGCAAAGGCCAGGAAACTGAGCCTCTTGTGAGGTGGATCTTCCACTGCCCTTCTCTTCCATCTCCCTGCACCACCACCATGTCCTGCTCTCCATGCTCACCCACCCACACCCCACTGCAAATTGACCAATGTGAGACTCAGGCAACATGGGTACTTTGCATATATTCCTTGCATTAAGGTCAATGTGCCAATACAGGATTCACACAAGCACATTGTAAAAATTGTGGCATTCTTGACTGAGCTGAGTTTTCTTTGTATGTCCCCTGTTAAAGCAGATGACATCTCTGCTACCTAGATTAGAGTCTGATTGGGCCTATGTTACAGAACCTTTTGCTGCCTGAGCGCAGCTGGCAGCAGTCAAAATGGGTGACATGATGTGGAGCACTGTTTAGCCCCAAGTATAGAACAGGACACATGGGGCATTGTGATGCCTCCTAATGTGGGCCTGCCTGAAGGGTTCATAATTTGACAGCTGGGATATTTAGAAAGTCTCCCAACTGCTGCAGGACAAATGCAGCCCTCTGTACTCAGGTGAATTAAAAAGCCTTTTAGTTTGTTTTATTTTTGCATAGGAATGACATCTCATACCAGTGGAACAGATACTTTGAAAGCTGATTATGACCAAAACATTTCAAGACTTTAAAATAAATCATTTTTCTTTCAACATTAGCGAAACTGTTTAAATGTTACTACCCCTGTCTGTGATGTTAATGAAAGTGAGTTAGCCCATTTATACTACCTACACTTTATGCAGCAAATCACAGGTAAATAGCTCAAATGCCTTACATTGAAGCCACTGCTTGGTTCACAGACTACTTGTATGTGAACCCATTAGTACCTTCCCAGAAGTGTTGTTATGAAGGCTGATTCTTCCTGCTCTACTTCTGGCTTTATTGAATAGACATGAAATGTCTGAGGACTTAACCCTTGAGCACATGTTCCTAGTACAAAATCTGTGTGTGTTCACAGAGCAAAGATATATGTTAGATAAACAGCTCTGATGACATCATGCCTCTGATTTCTCTTGGCTAATCCAGATGTGTGGACGTGCATTCAACATGTGTGTAGTAAACTTGTTCAACAACAAAGATATAATTATATTTAAGACTCTTCCTAATATTCAGCATATGTATAATACATCAGCGGTATGAGTGTTGATTTATATATTTGTTTACCTTGAAACATAGTCAATTTAAAACACACTGGGCACATCTACATGTGCAACTGATGCACAACAATAAACTCTGGCATATATTGTGCCAGAGTTTATTGCTCCAAGGCTCCATGTTTACATGTGCACCCAGAACTGCAGTATGTTGAGCTGGACCAGAGCATTCCTAGCTGGCGGAGGGCCCAGGGGGTAGCCTACCAGCCTGGGGGTACTCCAGCTGGGCTCAACGTGCTGTGGAGGGGCTGGCTGGGGCATGAGGGTGCTTCAGTGTGGAGCTAGTCAGCAGGCAGCCCCAACACTGAAGCACCCTTGTCCCCCAGCCAGCCCTGTCAGCATCAACACGTGTTGCTGCAGAGTAAAAAACTTGATAATAGGATAGTACTTGTGTTTACAAGTGCTAACCTACAGTGGAGTTAATTAATTTACTCCATCCTAATAACTCTGCATGTGTAGATGCTGTGCCATTTACTATGAAGCTAATTAGGCAATTACACAGTCAGCATCTCATGTAGATGTGCCCACTGTGAATTGCTTTAGCTTTGCAAAGATATGGCTATTATCAAAGTCTGGGTAGTAAGTTTACTTCAGCATTTGTGCAGTGGAGATGAGGGGGGATAATGTTACTGAGTATTCAAATAATAGTATGCATCAAAAGACTTTGAGCCATTCCAGGGATAGGCTGCCTGTTGTGCTTGGTCTGTTGTTCAAAGTGAATTGAGATAGAAGTAGATAGGGGGAAGTGGAAGACGAATGTCTGGATCAGGATGAATGGGAACTGGAAATAAGGTGCAGGATTGTAAGGTTCTGAGTTCAGTCCATGAAAATGAGTGAATGATGTATGTTTGTAGTCTGTAGTTTAGCACAACTCCACAATAGCCCTGAAGCCCAGGACTTTGGAGCAATTTAAGTAGGGACCACCCCCTGACAGAAGCAACTTTTCATACTAAAATCAGTGGAAGGTACTAGAATAGAGAGTTTTTTGAGCAAATGTGCAGACAACACGACACTACGAAGGGTTGCAAACACACCAGAGAACAGAAGTGCAATCTGGGAATACTCTGATAGATTGGAAAACTAGACTAGAACCGACAGGATAAAGTTCAATACTAACAAATACTCACAGTACCACATTTTGGGAAAAAGAATCAAAAATACAAATAGAAGATGAGTGATGACTAGATGGCAGCAGTATGGAGAAACATGTGGAAGACTTGGTAGATCAGAGTCTCAATATGAGTCTACAGCATTACACATTTGCAAAAAAAATGCATGTGGCTTTGGGCTGCATTAATTGGAGTATTACGTGCAAGACACAGGCGATGATAGTCTCTCTTTACTCTGCACTATCTAGGCCTCATCTAGAGTACTATGTGCAGTTTTGGACATCATATTATTAAAAGGATATAAAGAAGTTAGAGGGTCCAGAGGCAGGCAAAAAGAATGATGAAGGGCTTGGAAGACAAGTCATAGTAGGAAAGGTTGAAAGAAATAGGCATGTTCAGCTTGTGGAAAAGGTGCTGAAGAAGGCATTGAAAGCAGTCTTCAAATATCTGATGATCTGTCATAAATATGAGGGAGAACACCATTTCTTTTTGCTGAAGAGAGAAGGACACAACCCAATGGTTTGAAGTTACAGCAAAGTAGGTTTAGACTGGATATCAGGAAAAAAATCTTCACTGTTAGAATAGTGCAGCAGTGGAATAGAGTGTCTAGGGAAGTTGTGGAATCCCCATCACTGGAGGTTTTCAAGGAGAAGTTAAATATGCATTGGGTGGGGATCATTTAGCAGTAGCTATGCCTGGAGATGGCTGGAAGATTATGAGAAGAGCTCTGTCACCTAAAGCAGAGACAGATATTGGAGAGAACCATGCTCAGCTGCATGAGAATGAAGCAGAGCTCCACAACTAGCTTAGTTATGAAAGAATATCCAAGGAGCTGGGGCAAGTTCAGAAAGAGGACGTAGAAAGGGAATTTCTGACTGTCTGGTAAGAGGGTGTAACGGTTGCTGTCCCCATGGCACAGAGCATAGTGAAGGGTGCTTGTTTTTCCCCTGCTTCTGAGTACTTTTTTCCCTTCTTCATGCCACATGTGTCTGGGGGTACTTGAACACATGACGGGCATCATGATGTACACAGGACAGATCATTTGCATGGTTTAATGGCATTACACATTACACGTGCACCAGTTTGGGGGATTTTACGTGAGTTTGCATTGTTGCAGCTGTCTACCCACCCCCTGGCCATGGAAGAGGTGGGCAGGCACTGCAGAAAAAAGGGTTGGGCCTCTCACCACTTCTGCTTTCAGCAGGCGCCTGAACTTAATGAGGGGGTTCTTTTGTCCAGTACAGGCTACTGCTACCATATACCAGGGGTGGCCTATTTTGTAACATATCACTAATATTTCTCAATCAGAACATTCCCTTTTATAGTCCCTCTGTGCCTAGGCTTGAAAAATCAAAGTAGCTTCACTGCATACTTTCTCCTGCTCACTTTGAGGGCAGGAAGATGCTGGACAAGCCAATCTGTTAGTTGGCTCACTTGTGTGTTTTACCAACCAGGCTGGAAAGTCCCATCGTGGTGTTTGATATGAATATAGCATAAGGTATACGTTAATTTTTAGCATTGGCTGGCGCTTTTCAAAATATGTATAATCACTCCCTTGTGTGCATCTGTTGAACATTATAAAGTGCTCTTGTTTACAATTAGGGTGATTCCAAGAGCTGTGAGCAATATGAGGAGGAGGACATAGCTCAAACCCTGCATGAGGGCCCTCCATGTTGCCTGAAAGAGGTGGGAAGGGGAACAATTAGGAAGCGGCACATACTGCTAAAGAGTGGAGTTACTCATTTCTTGTTTTTCCTTTCTTTTACAATGATGGGATGGTAACAAAATTCACCACTGGCACTGCTTGGAGCTGCCACAGGTGGGTTGTATAGTAGGGCTGTGCAGAGTTCCGGTCCCTAACTGGATTTGGCAGGGATTCAGCCTAATTTGGTGGCCAAATCTCCAAATCCAAATCAAATCAGGAGACCCTTTAATCTCTCTGAATTGAATTGAAACCCTCTGAATTGATTTGGAGAGATTCGGAGGTTTGGACATAGACACAACTTCAAATGTTTCTTCTACATACCTCAAGGTACCAGGCAGCTTGTGAATGCTGCAATGCTGGGGAAAATGGAGTGTCCCACAGGAGTGTGGGGGGGCTCCCCAGTGCACTTG
Organism: Gavialis gangeticus; assembly: GCF_001723915.1. Lineage (NCBI taxonomy): Eukaryota > Metazoa > Chordata > Crocodylia > Gavialidae > Gavialis > Gavialis gangeticus. Next base: position 60,249,214 of record NW_017729030.1, read on the forward strand.
GCAGGAGACCCAGAAGTGGACCAAAAACACTTCCAGTCCACTTCCGGTTCCAGTGGGGAGTAGGCTGGAGGTCCCCCTTGTTCCCCCCCCAGCTCAGTAATTGGTGCCTCCTGGGTCTGAGGGGGGGGGGCGCCTGGGGCCCCTCCATGGCCAATTGCTGATCCAAGGGGGTGCAGGGGGGGACCAGAAGTACTTCCAGTCCACTGCTGGGTTTGCTGCCAAGCACATGCCTCCCCTCCCCCCACCCCGCTCCTGTGGGATGTTCCATCCACCCCAGCATCACAGCATCCATGAGCTACACCTGGTACCTCAAGGTATGTAGAAAAACATCTCAAGTTGTGTCTACGGACGAATCACTGATTCTCCAAATCAGCATCAAATCTTCGGATTGGGCTGAATTGAATCAGGGACAGTGATCCGAATCAATGAACTGAATCACTGTCCCCTATTTGGGCTGAATCCAAATCCAAATTGAATATGGCCCATTTCACACACCCCTATTGTATATTCCACACTCATGGAAATCATTCTGCTCCACTGCTCTCAGAATTCTCTGTATGTGTAGCCCTGAGATAGCAAAGCTGCAGTTAGGGCTAAGGATGCAGCTTTCATTAAAAACCCAGTATGTGTATATGACAATTATTATTATTTTAACATTAAAATGATAAAAAATGTGTCTATCCAAGCCTCTAGAGGAAAGATTTTTTTAAGGAAATTTTCAAAGCAGACAAGTACCTCATTTGCCTTGATTGTAAATGGAGTTAGCATCTAAGTGCTTTTGAAAATCCTGCTAAGTGCATATCTGCATTTTTAGGTATGCAAACACCTTTAAAATCTGGCCCTAGGTGCCCTAACCACCTCACTTAAAGAAACAGTTACATTCCAGAAGGAATTCAGCCAACCAGATACCCAAGGGGTTCACATCAACCTCTTTATGTAGGATGAAGTGCATAAATAATTTGTGCACTAATGACAAAGACAGTCCATTTGACCCAGAGGTCTCTCATTATAAAACTGCAAATATCCTCACCAGTGTGGCTGACATTTTCCAGGTTTGGTTTCTGCCTAAAGATCAACATTTCTTGGAAAGTTAGAACAAAAAGCTATTTTTAAGAAGAGGAGACCACAGGTGGTGGAGGGGGTGCATTTTCCATTATAGAGACAATATTGGCAACTGCTAACCATAATGATTTATCTTGAAGGCAGTATCCTGATGTTGTAAAAAACCGAGACCACCCCAGGATTTGCCTGGAGACATTGTAGAATCTCTTCAATTGAGAGTTTCAAGCAGAGGCTGGAGAAGCATCTGGGATGGTTTAGGAACAGCAAATCCTACATCTGTTGTGAGAGTTGGACTAGGTGATGATTGGAGGTTGTTTTCAACCCCAAGATTCTATACCTTTAGGGAAAAATAATGAGAAGGAAGGATGCCCAAACATTGCCCTGCACCTCAGGAGAAGGTGTTCTGAATTGCACCACAGGAGGTTAAGGGTTGTACTCCCAGATCTATCACTGACATTAATGTTTCTATATTTTCTATGACTTAATAAAGGATACATAAAGGATTCATAACCACCATCATCCCCCTAGGGAAATTAACTCTTATTCCACCATGTCAAGGGGAAAACATAAGAGGCGGACCCCGAAGGGTTAATGAGGGCCCCTGGGGGCCGGCACACCCCAGGGGAGATGCAACGAAAGGGAAAACAAATGAAAACTCCTTACCTGCAGCAGGAACCACGGTGGGACCGGAAGTGGCGGTGGGACCCGCATGGCTTGTTAGCTGCATCTTTTTGAAAGTGCAGCCAGCTGGAGACAGGAGGGGGGAGAGCCGGCACGGGGGAATAAAAGGTGTGGCCTGTGAGGTGGAAGGAGAGAGGAGGCTAGGAAGGAGCACGGGGGAAGTACCCCCAGGACCCCTCTCAGAGAAGGGGGAGAGCAAGAACGCCTCCCACAAGGCAGGAGGCTACCCCAGAGGTTGTCAAGAGAAAGACACCGTTGACAGACCAGGGGAGAAAGAGGTGGCCAGGCTGCAGCTCAACATAGGACCCCGGGAAGAGGCTTCAGAGACCAGACAAGTGAGTGAGGTACCCTGGGGGGAGGGGAGAACCCTGAAGAAGAAGAGGGTTCTAAGGGATGCAAGGTACCAAGTCAAGAGGGACCCGCAAAAGTGTAGCCCAGCCCAGGGATCTTCCTAAGTGGGAGGTGGACGGTCACGACAGCAACTGATACTGCAAAAAAACAGAATTGAGGACCCAAGGTAACCCTTCTGAGAAGAGCTGATATTCCGAGCTAGAAGGGACGTCGAGGGCCTGTTTAACGTATTTAGCACTAGTGTGATAAAAAGGAGGAAGAAGGTGGCACAAAGGGGATAGTCTGTTGTGGGGCCAGGTGATTTACGGCACATTATTACCCAGCTGCCTGATGGTAGTAATTAGAAGGTCACGGGTATTGTAGATACTTTTGGTTATTAGTTTTCTTTTCTTTGTTGTTGGTTCCATTTTGGAAAAACAGTACAGGGGGCAATAGAAGGCCGAGGGCTCACCTGGCAAGAAGGAAGTTTCTGCCAAAATATAGAACAAAGATGGGCAGGCAGGCCCATAATGGGTAGCTCAAGATTCCAGAGAGACCTGGGGTAGACTCCTGGAGAAGGGAAATCTAGGATACCGCGCAGGGGAGGGCAGGCCGCAAAAGAACATCGGCACTCTGTCGTGGCTGGGTCAGGGCGAGGTACAGGGGAGGTTGGAGCCTCACAGAAGACTGCCGCCCTAAGGCCTTGGATAGACGAACCCTAGGGGTCGGACCCCACCACTGAGAGAGTCATCAAAGTCGTGGCAGGCGGGACTGGGAATAAGACTGCCCAGGGAGAGATATCGATGTCTTGAGACCGGCGAGACGGAGCGAAGAACCGACCTACATATCCAGATCTAAGCGGCGTGGGACCGAATGATCAAGGCCCGACGGGTGCACACCACTTCACAGAGAGACATCTGAGACCCCAAGACCACTTCAGCCAGAGCTGAGAATAGATCATAGGTGTCACACCCGAGGCTTTGCTAATGAATAAACACATGAATCCCTAGGCTGGACCCACCCCTACTTTCCTGCCACATCTTGATGGTACTTCGGATAAGGGGGTTCAGTGGTGTATTTTATGGGCTTCCATAGGGGTACTCACATTACTGCCGTGGTTGACTTGGGGCTCCACCTCCCCTACAACCTGTCCATTTGCCAACCATGGGTATTGGCACTTCTTTGAACTCTGCCACTGCCTTGTCTCACTGGCCAGGCTTGTTCTATGTCAGCTGAAGATGCACAGCCTGCTCCTGCATTTGTTCATCTACAGATGCAGGATCGGCCCATCTGGTCTTTCCCATTACTGGTCTTCAGGCCCTTTCTAGGGGCTTGTCTCTTTGGGCCTTCCCTTGCCAGGGAGGTGGCCCTACCTCCTTGACCTGGAAAGTCTCAATACAAGAACAAAAAAGAAAAGACAATAGCTAAAAAGAAAAAAAAAAAGGTACAAAAGAAAAGAAATGGGCTGCCTCTCCTCCTGCCCTCCCCTCCAGGATAAAGAGTGAGGGGGTGGGGGCTGGGCAGGTGCACCCAGCTCTTGCCTGCTTCCCTCAGGGCCCATTGTGGCCCTTAGGGGGTTGGGTAGATGCACCCAGCTCTCACCACTGCAATAGCTCTCACCTTAGACATTTCCACTCTACCGTAGAGTCGTCCAGAAGAATGCAGCAACCTGAGAACTTGTTTAAGTTGCACAAACACAGTGGGGTCTGGTCCTGCCTGATCACAGCTGCTTATCTTGATTTAATGACTATATTGCCATTTCTGTGCTAAGATATGGTTTGTAGCTCAGATGGCAGAGACTGACTCTTATATAGAGAGCGGCTTCCAAGTTAAATCCAGCAGGTGTTTTGTGAAAGGGCATTGTTATAAACATAATCATAGTATATTTCTTTGGCTAGGAAGAGAAAACAAGAAGCTTAATACCCAGATTTCCATGAATGGTACGTGTGTTGGGTCTCCCTGGCTGGCCTAGTCAACAGAAAAGAAAACAGTATGCTCTCTCTCAAACCTGAGCCAAAACAGAAAGAGGTATGTTATTTTGAAGGTTTGGGGCTAGAACTATGCTGCTGATCTAAGTGAGAGTGAAAACAGAATAATATGAAAGTTACTATATAAAAACCCAAGAGTAGTTGTTGGATTTTACCTGCAGTTTGTAGAGCTGAAGTGTAGATATAGACCTCATATTTGTTTTACTCTTCAGTTTTCTAGTTTTTAGTGTTTTAGTTTTGGTTGACCAGAACTTGTCCCTTCAGGAATGGAATATGACAAACTGTATTTGGAAGCAAAGGTGGAAGGTTTTTGCCTATGTGTCCAGAGAGTACAAGACACTGCCTGAGTGAGTTTCCAAAAGGGCAGAGCCTGATTTAATAAGGTTTTTCCCCCCAAAAAGTCTCAGTCTCAAAGGTAGGATACTAGCACCTATGGAGGTGCCTCATAGTGTTGCAAATGAGCTACAGAGACTTTCACCTTGACATCACAATTTTCAATCTTTTTCCAGATTGATGAAGGTTAATGGTTGGTCCAGTAAAAGTAGAAGCATCGCCATCCCAATATGCGATGATTTTTGTGAGTGCTGGTGATAGGTTCTATGTCATAAACTTTTGCACTGGATTGTAAAAATAAACTCGTTGAGCATGTCCCCATGAGCAGGAACATGTGTTTCCCTAGGGACAAATACATGGCACAAATTTGTGCTGCTGCTAGTTGTCTCCTGGCCTCTGCCCCTTATCTGGAGCCCTGGAGGCCTCCCAGGGCTACAGCGGCAGTGATCCAGGTACACAGAGCCTGGCTGACAGCTGGAGCGTGGCTCTGGCCACTCATGCTCTGGTTTCAGACACTGCAGTCACATGCGCTGCCCTACTTTTTTTTTCACACAGTTTTGTTTTACACCAGGGTCTTTCAGTGTGAAAAAAAACTCTCCATGCTGCAAATCAGCAGTGTGGTGGGTGTGTGCATGTGCAGTGTGTGGGGTTAGTGGGGCTGCAGATGGGTTTGCAGCACTGCAAACCACATGTGTGAGCTCATGGGGATGTGCTCATTGTGGGTTTGTACAGTACCTCACACAACAGGGCTGTGAACTTGATTGAGTTCTGCTTGAGATTTGCAAGACTGTCACAGATTTTGGGAGTTAATGAGGAAACAAAAAAAAATCAGAAAAGAGACCACTGTTTCATCCTTATTGCAAATGTAATATGACTTTTTTTTAATCTCATAATATTTTGGGTGTCTGACTCATAATTTTTGAACTTTTGGTGTAGCAATTGTTTTGGCCCTTTTAAATATATAATGTAGCCAGGGAAAATTGACATTAGAGGAGAGAAAATCTCAAAGTACAAGATGTTTTCAAATGTTCCAATGGAAACTGGAGTGAATTTGACTGAATGAATAGTTGTTGAAAATCATGGGTATGCAAGAATTTTTAAACAATATTTTGAAGGACCACATGTGCTGAAGGTAACTCAGGTATGAGATGACTGCTATAGTTCCTCACCACAGGTGGAAGAGGAATTGTGATAGCTTGTTTACCAGGAGTGCACAGCTCCCCGAGTAACAAGGTATGGCACATCATAGGCAACAGGAGACAAGAAGGGCCCCCCCCGAGAGCACTGGTGCCCCTCCTGAGAGCGAGCACTCCAGCTGGTAGAGGGGTACAGAGAACACTTGTGCCCCCCCCCCCCCATTTGGCTCAGTCACCGTCTGGCTGCTGGGGCACTTCCCCTCCCCCCTTCACAGTTGTGCCCCACTGATGCCCCGCAGACTCGGGAGGCACCAGTCACCCATGTGACATATTTGGGGTGCGCAAAGCAGGCCCTGTTCTATTCAGATTCAGCCTGAACCAGGGTCAGTGATTCAACTCGTTGATTCGGATTACTGTCCCTGATTCGATTCGGCTGAATCTGAAGATTCAATGCTGATTTGGAGAATCAGTGATTCAGACATAGACATAGCTTTAAATGTTTTTTCTACATACCTCAAGGAACCAGCAGGCTTGTGAATGCTGCAATGCTGGGGCAGATGGAATGCCCCACAGGAGTATTCCATGGAAGTACTTCCAATCCACTTCCAGTTCCACCAGGGAGAGCATGGGGGGCCCCTGCTACCCCCTAACTCAGTGATCGGTCACAAGGGGACCCTGGATGACCCCCCTAGACTGAGGAGGAAGCAGTCGCTGAGCCGAAAAGTGCAGGGGGACCCCCAGCATGCTCTCCAGCGGACCTGGAAGTGGACCAGAAGTCATTCTGGTCCACTTCTATGTCTGCTGCTGAGCAGGCTGGGGAGCCCCCCGCACTTCTGTGGGATGGTCCATCTGCCCCAGCATCACAGTGTTCATGAGCCACCTGCTACCTAGAGGTATGTAGAAGATTTAAAGCTGTATCTATCTAACATTTAAAGCTGTATCTATGCCCAAATCTCCAAATTTTTCCAAATCTCTCTGAATCGATTCAGAAGGTTCCAATTCAATTTGGAGAGATTAAAGAATCCTCTGATTTGATTCAGATTCGGAGACTCAGCCAGCGAATTGGGCCAAATCTCCACCGAATTGAATCAGGGACTGAAGCTTCGCACAGCCCTATGACATATACCCCAATGTCTGCTCCTTTTGTGCATCAGTGTAGAGGCCATGCATAGGGGTGAAAAGGTACCTTTCTATGTATTGTGTCATTGGCAGTTAAATGCATGCAGTTATCTAGCACTCAACAGGAATACATTTAGCCAAATGTAACCATTAGCTAAAATCATGCTTACTGGGTGTGCTCATAGCAAAGGAGAGGTCCTCCTATTTTGCCACTTACAAGACTGACATTATTGATGCGGATATTTTTAAGCTTAAACTAAATCTGTAGTGAATAACATGAAGCTTCTGTGGCAGGTGAACACTCGCTTTTAGTTTGAGCCATACAATAAGTGAAGCATGGCTTCAAGGGATAAGCCTCATGATGGAAATTTACAAGAAGGCAGAGCAAAGGTTGTGCAACATTGACCATTTCCTGACGTTTTAGTGTTTTCTCAAGCAGATCTAATGCTGTTGTAACTTAGGTGGGTGAAATGTGTGTGTGAACACACACACATCCATACACATAAAAACTAAGAATAAAAGTTTAAAATTTAAATACAGAAAAGAACATTTTAGCTCTGAAACTTCAAAGCTTGAGAACTCATAATAATAGGAACATACCAGTTGCTATGTGGGATAAGACCTGTGGTTCAACTGGCCCACTGTTGCCTCCATTTTTACCTTATAGATATATGAAAGGAAGGCACAAAAATACCCCTCACAATACTGCACTAACAGATCAATAGGGGGTGTTTCTTCCTAAGCCCAGCAGGGTTGCCATGAGTCTTGCAACATTAAGGGTTTGTGTCCCAGATAACTTGTTATCTTTGTTAATGTAACTACAGATATTCTCACTTTCCATATAATCATTTAGTGAGTCACCATAAACTCTGTCCCAGTGGCATCCTTTGGCAGTGAATTCCACAGGTTATTCCTTTGCTGGGTATAAAAACATTTCCTTTAATTGGCTTTAAACACACTGAAATTTCACTTCACTTAGTATCCTTGTTTTGGGGACTGTCCAAGAAGGTCAATATAGAACACACAATTCACCTTCTCTATGCCATTTATTAGATTAGATAATAATTATGGTAATTATATTAATTAGTTTAATATTATGGTCATATTCCTTTATTATGTCACTTCTTACTAGTCAGCAGCCTAAAAATACTTGTAAACATGTTTCATTCACTTAACAATTTCCACTGCCTTTCTCATTCTTCAGCCATTTTGGGGACAGATTGACTAGTACTTAAGATAGTGTCCCATATCAATGTGTACCATCAATTTATATTGTGATAACACTATAACACTTTTGAGGGCTTTGCTGTTGAAACAGCCTAAACATCCTATTTGCTTTTCAGCGCATGCTGCACAATGAGCAGGTGGTTTAATTGATCTCTTCACAATGATGACCAATTTTTTTTTTGAGTCATGGCAGCTAATTTAGACCAGACAATCCATATAGCTTTGAACAAGTCAAATTGTTCTTTCCAGTGTATGTGACCTTGTATGTGTTTTCACTGAATTTTGTCTAGAATTGGTTGGTACACTTTAAACAGTTTAAGAGTCTACAGCTGTACCTTGCCTTGTCTCCTATTAGAGGAGTTGCCAGAACCCAACAGAGCTGCATTGTCCATATGTAGTCAGGCCTTGTATGTTTGTCTATAGCTGGCAGACAGTTATTTGAAGCCCATTTTTACTTTATGGTTTCCTCATGTTTTTTACATCATGTAAAAAAGTGAAAACATGACCATTATTCATCTTATTTTGTACTTGCCTACACTGAATTGTATCTGCCCTGGTGTTGTTCATCTTTTTTTAACCTTCCTGCATTCCAGTCTTTTGTAGTCCTGACTAACCTAAATAATTTTCTACCCTTCACATATTGTTAACTCTCACACACCTTCTTTCCCAGATAATTAAACACTAGTTTCTATATGGCTCATTTAGGTCACAAACTCTGTCTGTGGCATATTGAAACTTGATCCATCATTTTAAATATAATTGTTTTAACTATAATTATTACTACAGTTATGGCTCAGCCAGTTTCTAGACCACAAACAAAAGGTCACCTCTTACTTTGTGGGAACTTAAGGTCAGTTTCTAGTCCAACCTTTGGGTATCTAAGTGAGTTTAGATGACTAAGTTTAGTTATATTTCACTTTTCTCAAGTCCCTGAAAATCCAATACTGCATATCTATCTATCTATCTATCTACTGCATCTGACTGGAGGGCCGGGTGGTAACGTGGTAGAGCTACTTGTGTTGGGATAGTTTTTCTAAATTACCACAACGTTGCAACCTCCAAAGTAAGGCAACTATAGGGTGCCTCAAAACCCTAGCCACCACTACCTTGTGGGTATTCCTTGGTTGGAGAAACATCACCCTGATGGAATCATGCCCTTTCTCAGGCATTAGGCAGTAAGCAACAGTTCTTATCTTTGCTTTCTGGCAGAAGCTAAAGTAATGAGGCACTGAACATCTGGACTCAGTCTGGGCTTTGGATTCTATCTCCGTGGTTTAAAGAGGGGATGGTAAGTCTTGGGCAGGCTCTGCTCCTCTATACTCTTCTCCACATATACACATTGAAGGTCTTGGTATGATGGTTGCAGGACTTGGTACAAGTGTTTTCATCAGGCACCTGACTAGACCTCTTAGGCATACACCATGATCCAGAGGATCAATGGCTGTCCACACACACACACACACGCACACACACACACACACGCACACACACACACACACGCACACACACACACACACGCACACACACACACACACGCACACACACACACACACGCACACACACACACACACGCACACACACACACACACGCACACACACACACACACGCACACACACACACACACGCACACACACACACACACGCACACACACACACACACGCACACACACACACACACGCACACACACACACACACGCACACACACACACACACGCACACACACACACACACGCACACACACACACACACGCACACACACACACACACGCACACACACACACACACGCACACACACACACACACGCACACACACACACACACGCACACACACACACACACGCACACACACACACACACGCACACACACACACACACGCACACACACACACACACACACACACACACACCATCATTTGACCCTTAAAGTTTAAAAAACAAAAAAGGCATGAGGAAGAGGATGACCCACCCACCTTTTGTATTAATAACTTTTCAGGGACTTGAGCAAGGTGAAACAGATTTGTACATAGGTGTCTACAGCCGCTTGCATCCATAAATAGTGGAATAGAATCTGGTTTTTAGTTTCTTAAGGAACCTCTTCCTAAGGTACATTTCTGAGCTAAGTGAAGGTCTGAATATAACTGCATCTTCTAGTTCTTCTTTGTTCAACATTTTGTTGAGTTACTCCCAAAAGTCTTCATGCTCTCCTATCTGGCTGTGTGTCTATATCTGTGTGCAGTCTCTTGCTTTAAGCTAAGCTCTCTGGGAAAGGCCTATCTTTTAGTTTTGTGTTTGTACACATCTTTGCACAATGGAGGCACTACCCTGTGACTGGAACTTCTAGCTCTCCCCCCTTACCTCTCCCCAGTAACACAAATAATCATAAGCTGAAATTTTCTTTTACAGAATCCAGGCTTTTTTCCATATCACATTTTGTTTGTCTCTTCGCAATGTATACTTCTGTATACATGATGCTGCTTTTAGTTATTGTACTCATTAAGCCTGATAAGTAAGTCTGATAGTTTTGTATCTATAGCACGGCTTCCATGTTCTGCCATATATGTGTTGACTTATACACACTACCACTCAGATCTTCTGTATTAGGACTGTATTTTATGTGAGGTATCACAATAGGTAATTGCAATTACCAGAAAGCATACATGAGAGAGTTTTCTGATTGCCAGGAGACAAAGACACTTTGGAAATCTTGAATTTTGCTACAGATGAAATTCTATAAACTTTAAAAAAGAAGACATATTGCTATTTACAATTTCTTTTCACTAACAAACTCTCCTAAACAAAATTGGTATATGATTAAGTAAACATTTATACATAAATAAAACAGTGACGATCTCTTCAGTTATTGAGGAGCAGCCAGTTCAGTCTCTTGTAAATAATACAGTGATGAATTCTGTCATTACAGTGCAAGATAAACCTAACTTAACCTCAAAGTCTTAAGCAAACTAATCCATATGCGTGAATCAATCTGTTCATTTTAGTCATACCAATGTTATATAAATGCCACTAAAATCAATGCCTGAAAGACAGAACAAATTAATAAATCCTCATGCAGTACATCTAACTGGGATGCAAACCGACAGTACATAACTTCCCACTGAACACAACTATACAAATAGTTTGAATAAGTCATTTTAATAGAAGATTCAAAGGCAGGTCTGTAATAAGCAGGAGCAAATGAAAAAAATCTAGTGGATTATTAATTTCAGACAAAACCAATACTTTTAAAATAATTTTATTAATGCTCTCAATGATAGTTTTTCATACCATTTCTTCCATTGGTGTACAGTAATTACAAAGCGTTAGGATTTATTCCATGCCTGAAGACAGAGGAAGTTCAGCTAAGATGTTTAAAGTAAATTAAACGTAAATCGCTATTGATTTAGAGCTGGATTAAATAAAAATTCTGCCTCGAGGGACTGAATGGATAAGGGATTTCGAAATTGGATACAGAGCCTTTTCCCAATTAAAATCTTTGATCAGTTCAGAAGTGGCTGGTTGTCTTTACTGTTTGAGTGCTGCTCTGAGGCTTAGAGGACATGAGCTAGTAGCATCCATCTGGCAATTCCTTTGTGGATACTATCATCTACATGAAGTAAACTATCACTGCAGTGGGTATGCCAGACAGTGCCACAAGAGGGGTAATGAATGGACTGAGTGAGAATAGGTTTGAACTGTAGACTTTGGCCCTGCCCCTGCAGTTGAATGCATGCGAGTAGAACTTCACATGCATGGGTGAGTGGGTTTATTTAGTTTGGAGAAGGGAAGACTGAGAGGGGGTTTGATAGCAGACTTCAACTACCTGAAGAGTGGTTCTAAAGAAGTTGGCGCTAGACTGTTCTTAGTAGGGGTAGATAACAGAACAAGGAGCAATGGTTTCAAGTTGCAAGGGAGGTTTAGATTAGATATTAGGAAAACCTCTCTCACTAGGAGTGTGGTGAAGTCCTGGAAAAGGTTACCTGGAGAGGTGGTGGAATCTCCACCCTTAGAGATTTTTAAGGCCCAGCTTGACAAAGCCTTGGCTGGGATGATCTATTTGGGGATGGTCCTGCTTTGAGCATGGGGTTGGACTAGATTAAACCCTAATTTTCTATGAACTTTGTGTCAATGAAGATGCAAGAGTAGGACTAGGGAAATGGGTCCAACAGGCTGCTCATCCCATTGGTCATTTCTAACCATGTTCTCATACTTGCTCAACATCCAACTTCCACTGTTCTTCAAGGGTTCTGCTGTGCGCTGAGCTCTTCTGATCACCAGCTTCCTATTTCCCAGTGATTATTAGCTCGCACTCGCATGCATCTGCATTTACCTGCCCATGGCATAGGGCAGTAGTTTTCAACTTCCTGGGACTTGAGGTACCCTTCTATAAATTTTGTGAATTGGGTGTCACCCAGTTCCAAAAACATATATATTAATTACAATGCTTATTTCCTTGCAGAAGGACTGGGAAGTAGAGGTGGGGGATCATTCAGGCAGGGACAAGCCTGAGCCTGCATTTATCTACTTGGCTTATCTGCTTATCTCCTCACACCTTGACCACCCTTCAAAGGATTTGGCATGACCTTGGTTGAGAATCACTGACATAGGATATGAAAGTGTTTGTGGGTGCTTCTGAGATGGTTGCGGTACTGACAAATGCTGAACCTACATATGACTTACAGAGGTTTCCTGAAATCAGAAGTGATGGAATGCACCAATTTCATCATGTAATCTGCATGTGCTATGTATTCAACACTGAAAATACATGCAAAGGAAAAGCCGAGGGCAGGATTTATCCTTTTCATTCCTATTAGTTTGTTTTTGATCATCTTTATAGCCAGGCCCCTTTGGGTATGTCTATGCCATCCTGCACTACTAGTCTGGATGAGAGGCAGGGCATCACTCTGGGGTCACTTTCCAGGCCTCTTGTCTCTGGCATGCTTGAGACTGGCCATGGAGGATGTCCCTGGAGTAGCTTCACTGCTGCTTTTCCAGCTTGCTTCATGCAAGTGAAAGGGGTGGGGAGGGGCTGGAGGAGGAGACTGGGGCAGGGCATTACTTGGAGAGCTGAGAGCCCTTGGTTACCATGCACCCAAAAGGAGAGAGTTATAATGAACAGATTGCATGTGCCACAAAGAAAAATTCCTCTACACACAGTGTTAGAGGTCTAAGGTTCGATGCAATGGGAACTTCCAGGGATAGACACCAATTTTGAGACCTGTAGAGAAAAATAATGTGAATTTCTGTTCTCTAGTATCATAGAGTTTCCATCTATATACCTGTTTGTTCCTAGATCATAAACCTGTCCCTGGCTGAAGACCACCTATATATGAGGTTTAATGTTGCCAAACTCACCTTTCAAAAATCACGTCAGGCCCCAACACAATCAACATTTTAAAAAGTAATAAATCAAACTGTGGTAGGCACAGAAGCAAATAGCATTTTCAAGATTTCCTCCATGAGTAGGAGTTTTGTCATCCAGATGGAAAACCTGACGGTGATAGCATGCTTCAGGAAGACAGGAGATGTGGATTTGAAATGCCATAGGCCCTACACCACAAACTTCTTGGGCAAATGGAGATGGGTACAACCATCAGTTAGTGAGACTCCTGCCTATGAAAATGGGAGCACATGTGAACAGAAATACCTGATGGCAAGTACTAGTCACATATTTAAGTCCCTGGCTGGGGTGTGAGTTCAGACATAACCCTGTGCTTAGCGTTTCCTATTGGTTACCTGTAAGCACTTCAGTACTTTCTGGATTGCTTTTCAGAGGCACTTAAGGGCAAGATTCAGGAGCTTGAGCAGGCTCTGTTCACTCACACTCATAGACACACCACTGAGGTTACTGGGAACCTCTTTCTCTGTGCCTTCCCTCAAGCCCTTGGTCTTCAGAGTGCCTGGGAGTGGCCTGTGTGGATGTATTGAGAGCAGCCTTACTGCTCCAGGTTTGTAGAATGGGTTGAAAGGCCTTGAAAAGGCTGTGACTCATCACTGCCATGGTATATATTGGCCCTACATCTCCCCACTGTACGTGATCCTGTACGTGGTCAAATCAGATCATTGTCCTGGAGTAACAAGCCTAAGCTACAGTATTCTAACAGCTAACACTGGATTTGGGCCTACATTATTTGTTGCTCTAATTGTTAAATACATAGCAGATGAAAAATTCATGATGATACTACATAAAGCAAAGATTTGCTTTGTATCTGTCTGTTTTCTGGCTTGCACATCTCTCTTGTGGCTGTCCTTCTTAAGTACTATGTCCATCAGTCCCGACTCATGTGGCTAAAGTCTGACTTCTATTGCTTCTGTTATGTGTGGCCATACATACAAAGGTAAGTATAATATATAGACTTGTTCTCTCTCTCTCCCTTTCTCTCTCACGCACACACACAAACACATTCTGTCTACCCAGCCAAATTAGTTGGCCAAAAGCGATGGCTCTGCCTTGAGGGGGCGGGTTTTGGAATGCCTTCATATTTTATTTTGGAGGACCAAACTGATGAATATTCTTTCCCCTTTCTCAGATAATTCTGACTTTCCTGTATCAGGGTGATGGGAAGGAGTCCAGCTGGTTTCAATTGGTAGTTTCATTGCTTTATGTCATCTGCAAGTCTAGGCCCCAAAATTCAATTCTGTTAGAAGTAATGAAGGATAAATATCAACAAAATTATCTGCAAATAGCCCTGTCTGTTCAGCCTCTTCACAATTCATGCTATGCTCTTTTGTGGGTTCATATAACTTTAGAGTGTCAAAGCTAATCCCTGTGAGGCTTATGTGGATTTGGACTCTGAAAATACCTACATTCCTATATGAAACTCACTGGAGATGCAGAAATGCTTGTTGGGGGCCTGGGCTCATTTCCCAACATTGAATTGGCAAAAAGAAATCAGTACACTTAAGATAATAAGGCTCACTTCTTATTAAAAAAAACCCCCAAAAAACAAACAACTCCCCTGCACCCTGTATTTACATATTACAAGGAAATCTGATCGGCATTGATTCAGAAATTCTCTGTTTACCAAAGCTGTCAGAGAAGATGCTATTAAATGTGTGCCATTTTCTATTTACACCTCACGATTGCCCTCTAAAGTACCCTGGTAACAAGTGTATCTTGCCCTGAAATTAGGGATATATCTTCCCCTTGTATTATCTCTGTTTATACACTGGACTATAGCTACAATAGTGGCCAGTAATTGGGATGCCTTTGTTTTGCAGACCAAAATGAGGTACCCTAAAAAGGTCCTGATTTTTAGAGGCAGTTTTCAAACACTTCCTGCAATTTAAGCCATTTTCAGGTGCTTTGAGTTGAGAATCCCAAATTCCTAGCAGTTCTTCAACATGGAGGCCATTGGTCTCCTCTAAGAAAACAAAACAGCGTCCCAGAGATCCTTGGTATTTCATGGCTCTGCTGTGTGGTAGCCTGGACAACAAACCCTCCTTAAGCATAGCTCTCAGCAAAACTGCTTGCACTTTGCAGACTTGTTGGCCATAAAATGCTTTGCAGGTTTATTGGTCTGCATCACATGCCCTGCGAGTGAAGGATTACTGTCTCATTTAGAGGTGGGAAAATTGAGGCACAAAGGCCTAAGCCCTGTTCTACCTCTCAGATGTCTAAGTGGTGCTTATACTGTTTTGGGTAGCTAAGGTACTATCTTGTCCCATGCAGCAGCTACAAAATCATTACGATACCTAGGTTCCTTATTCACCAGCATTTTGGGAAAGACTTCTGGGTGATTAGACCTGGATTACTTGGCATCTTCTGCAGCAGTCCAGAACAGCTGCCACAGTATCTATCTCCACCTAAGCACTGTTGCAATTCAAATCTGTCTGGAAAGTACACACAGACCTCCAAAGTCCCTGACTCCTTATGAGGAGAAAAATGACTGCTTCATGCTGATGGAGGAGGAGAGCTCATCCACCTTTTCCCAGTAGCCTTGTGAATAAAGCACTTGTCTAGGGAATGGAAAACTTAGGTTCTTAGCCCCACTCAACTGGATGGGACTGGAACACACACCTTACATGTCCAAAGAAAATGCACTAGTGCCCAGGCCAGAAGCTGGGCCAGGCTGAAAGTATCTTCAATCACTACTGTTGAAGCTGGCCAGCTGGATGGAGAGGGATGCAGGAGTCATGGGGCCAGCAGGAGAACAGTCACATGGGAGTCTGATTGTGTAGCCCAGTGAAACAGATGTCTTTTCCATGACGAAGGCAGCCCTGAGTTCTGCTCCCATTCCTGTTTATGCATGTTGGAGTTGCCTAAGTTTTAACATCCCCAGAGCAGAAGAACACTCCCTGGGTGGAACAGGATCACAATCCTAAGGGAAGACGCATGCTTTTAGGGACAAACGGTAGCAAGGACCTAGGCATCTTAGAGGTGGACTAGAATATAGGCTAAAAGGTCAGCGCAGAGCAGATCCATGGGTAAACCAAATACAGAACCTCTCAGAAGTACTGGGAGTCCTTCCACCAGTCATTAGATGACACTGTCTTCCATTGGGACCCTTCTAAAGACTGGCTCCTGCTTTGGTGCTCTTACACTGTCTGTGAAAAACAAGATAAGATAAAGTAAACTGAAACGAAATAACGCCATTTGTCATACATTTATAAAATCATCCAGTGTTAAAACTCAGCAAGGCTTGCTTAATCCTGACAACCAAGAATTATTTTTACAATCTTCAATTTAAACAAGGGATTGTGAATCTATCTCGGACAGCAAAATAGAGACTAGTTGGGCACGGTTGAAAGTTCTTGGTAATTCGCATCCAAGGGCAAACCCGCCACCCATCTCCTCCCATTAGCCTACCTTGTTAGTGTGGGGTCAGCCAGCTGCCTTGTTTGCCATACTGTCATTCCATATTTTGAAAAGTGGGTAAGCTAGCCTCTATGACTTCCAGAGGACTACTGCTCTAAGAGTGAGTTTTATTTGCAAGGTTTACGTGAGTTATCTGCTCTCGTGTCGTTCCTTTTTTGGTAAGATCAGCTATATTGCAAAATAACATTTGAACTGCTATGTTCACATGGGTGTTGTCCTCCCTTGTCCATGACACTCAGACTTTTGGGGGACATATCCCCACTGCAACTGTAAAAATTGTGTCCAGTGAACTATCAGAGAATATGTCTTCCTTTTCTGGGCACATGGGGGAAACTGTGGGAAGGTTTTGCAATGTGGGTAGAACTAGCGTGGATCCATAATACACAGCAGTCATGTTTGCACAGCAAATGAGTTGTCCTCACTTGAGCATTACCCTGATGGACCTGTCAATGTGAGTTAAGAGTGCTACTACATTTGAGTTCAGGGACTTTTGTGTGGAACAGAACTCAAGTTTGGGGCATCATTGAAGATAACTGCAGTAGAGACCAGCCAGGGTGAAATTCACCTTTGTGCACCAGTAGGTCCTATTTAGAGGGTTTAAGTGGAACATAGGCCTCTGTACTGAGATAACTATAACCTCAGGGTTGGTGAAATGGACATTGTGCATACACAATAGTGTTCCTTCCCTCAGAAGTCAGGAAGACATCCAGAAGCTGATTCAGTACAAATAATAATCCCCTTTGGCTTTAGCCAAATTCTCCATCTGTCACTTGAACTGCAATTTTATTTCTCCCTTGGAGTACTATCCTTAGTGCTTACCTAGATGAACATGAAATACACCATGGGCACAGCTACATCAGATGGTTACTGCAGAGTAGACTAATTAGCTCCACAGTAGAGTCTCAGTGTCTACATGTGTGGCCCTATTAAGCCACAGTAAACTAATACATGCTGCCATAGGCTAGTATTTGTAGATACAAGTACTCTCCTGTGTCAGTGTTATTTACTGTGCAGCAGCACATACGTAGATGCTGCCAGAGCTGGCTGGGGCATGAAGGTGCTTCAGTGCAGGGGCTGCCTGCCGGTTATCACCGTGCTGAAGCACCCTTGTGCCTCAGCCAGCTCCTCCACAGCACATCAAGCTGGGTCAGAGCAGCCTGGGGCTGGCAGGCTGAGCCCCCGGACCCTGTGCCAATGGGGCTGCTCCAGCCTAGCTCAATGTCCTGCGGTGTAAACATGGTTCATGAGAGCAATAAACTCTGGTGCCATATGCGCCAGAGTTCATTGCTTTGCAATAATTTCATGCGTAGTCACGCCCCATGTGTATTTATTTTACTACAACACTCTTCTCAGTCTGACCAGTGCATGCTATTTATAATTCCGATCTAATCTGGTGTTTATTTAAGCAGGTTTTATCATAAATAGAAAATTTGTATAAATCATTGCCAAGTAAACAGATTTGTTTTGATATCAGATATTAACTGAAGGGTTCTTCACAGATTTTTCCTCTGAGTGCTGTATTTTACAGCTGTTGCTATAATAATTGCAACCTTGAAAGGTTGAAAGGAGAGCCTCTTTTTAATAGATTTGGATGGAAAATAGGGAGTCATCATGTATTAGGGGCAAAAATCATTTAGGCAGTTTTCTTGATAAATAACATGCAGGGAGAGATTAGGACAGGTTGAACTCATTCAGGGAGAATTAGAACTCCCCAAAACCCCTTCCAAAGTTTCAAATCAATTAATTCTCCACACCTTTTGGTCCAGCACACCTCTCTTGCTTTCTATTCCAGGGTAAAAAGTAGCACAAGGAAAGCTAGTTGCATACTACTGCTCATCTGGCCAAAATAAGGAAGCCAGGTGCAAGAAGTCAGCCATGCCTGTACTCATACTATTTCTTGTAGCAAATACTTGCAGTTTGGGAAGTACAGAGTGAAGGGAGGCTGTGGTTCTGGCTGGAGGAGATTTTATGCTTTCATAAGGAAGAGACAGACCTCCATAGCACGAGGGTTGTTCTGTCTTAAACAGGCTGAAAAGACCCAGAGGAAGCTAATAAGGAATTCATAGATGGTGAATAAACATGTAATTATTACTGAGCACAGAAATAAGTTAGAATGGACAGGAGCAAGGCACATCCTTGCTCATGTTGACTAGCAACCTACTTTTTGACTTATTTTATTGATTACAGTAGGATTAATTGCAGAATAAGGTGCTATTTAGTGGCAGCAAAAGTGGCAGAATTTAGCATTAAGAAAAGTAGAAGCAACCAAACAACCTTCATCTGAAAGAACCTGCCATGAAAGTAAAAACCTCTCTCAAATGAAGGGAGTCTCAAATAGCAGGTGTTGCAAATAGTTAAAACTCTTTGGTCTCTGATGTCATAATATGTTCATACAATGCTGCGTTCAATCAGCCAATGGACGAATCAGCTCCAACAATCCCAGCCGAGTGCTAAGGCGCCAGGGCAATGATCAAGATGATTTCTTAGCTTCTATTTGCTGTCTCTGTATAAAGATTTTTACCCACTCAAGCTAGTTTATACAGAGGAAACCTCATGTATATCATCATAGCAGCATCTGAGCTCTGTAGAGTTTTAGCTTTTGCTATCCTTTGCATGCTATTTAATTGCTGTTCTGAAATAATTAATGGTGGATGCTGCTGTGGAAGTAGTAGTGATGGACACAAGTGAAAATCTTAGGCCTGTCTGAGATGCATCTTTTTAATGGCCTATGTTGCACAACCAAGCCAGGACACATTTCCTCCTGTACTGCCCAACTCACTAGGCTTTGAGAGCGGTGGCTTCTAAATGTTGTGACTGTGTCCAACCCTAAAAAATACCACTGCAGTACCCATACACAGCAGTCTCACTGATGTCACTGCTAT
Organism: Gavialis gangeticus; assembly: GCF_001723915.1. Lineage (NCBI taxonomy): Eukaryota > Metazoa > Chordata > Crocodylia > Gavialidae > Gavialis > Gavialis gangeticus. The sequence continues at coordinate 60,268,786 of NW_017729030.1, forward strand.
TGGCAATTTGCAAAATGACTCTGAATTGCTGGGCCCAACTCTATTTAGAATGAGAAATGCTCTGTTTACTCGTGAGCTTTTCACATATTGCAAACCTC
>NW_017729030.1:60273883-60274946 GCF_001723915.1 Gavialis gangeticus
GCTTCTAAATGTTGTGACTGTGTCCAACCCTAAAAAATACCACTGCAGTACCCATACACAGCAGTCTCACTGATGTCACTGCTATTGGCAATTTGCAAAATGACTCTGAATTGCTGGGCCCAACTCTATTTAGAATGAGAAATGCTCTGTTTACTCGTGAGCTTTTCACATATTGCAAACCCCTTGAGGCCCCTTCCACCTCCAGTCCTGGAAACCCTTATTTACATGGTTATCCTTGTACAGGAGAGCAGAACCATTATTCACTCACACATATAAAGAGATTGAGAGAAGGATGGGAATTGAGAAGACACATTTCAAGAAGCTGATGAGTTCAGAGTAACAGGGGAGGAAGCAAGGAGTCAGGGGACCTTGCAGGGACACATGGAGCATAGGGGTAGCTAAGGAAAGAGAAGAGGTGGAGAATTAAGGGCAGAATAATTGTACCGATGTCATGGGAGGCAGGAAGAGAATGTACTTGGGGAAGAAGAAGAGGCAGAGGAAGGGGTGGAGAGCAGGTTCCTTGGGAAAGAATGAGAATTGTTTCTGGAGTGAGGGCTTTGGATGGAGAAGATGATGGGAGCTTAGGCCTGGAGAGATGGGGGAGAGGAGAAGGCAGAATGGGGAGGAGCTGTGGGTGGGGGCTTTGATGGATACTTCTCAGCTTCTGACACCTTGAAGAAGAGTACCTGTTCCTTTACCAAATAACTGCACACAAGGGTATACGCTGATATGCTGGCCAGGTGGGAGGCATAAGCCCCTGCATACACCTACCACTGGAACTGACCAGTCCCCCAGAAACTCACTCTCCCCCAAAACCTAGAGAGTCCCGAAAGCTTGAGGAACAGGCCAACCTTCATTTCCCATGATCTTGACAGAACAACTTTTTTCCTTGAAGTAACCTCAGATTGCCCTCAAGCAGGAAACCTCAGCTTATTTGTCTCACTTCCCCCTGAGCCTGAGGAAAGAACTATACAAGCTATCCACACTATACACATTGCAAACTCACACACATACACACACACATTGCACCCAACACATCATTGCTAGACTTCTTTCCTCCCGT
>NW_017729030.1:60279946-60291034 GCF_001723915.1 Gavialis gangeticus
ATCTTGACAGAACAACTTTTTTCCTTGAAGTAACCTCAGATTGCCCTCAAGCAGGAAACCTCAGCTTATTTGTCTCACTTCCCCCTGAGCCTGAGGAAAGAACTATACAAGCTATCCACACTATACACATTGCAAACTCACACACATACACACACACATTGCACCCAACACATCATTGCTAGACTTCTTTCCTCCCTCTCCTCCCTCTTTCCTCCCTCTCCTCCCTGCGTCCTTTTATGTTGGCAAACGTGGAATTGAGGAGAATTACATGTACAACAGGGAATTTAATCAAGGTATAGGAAGATACATGTAAATATGTTGATTCCCTGCAGCCTTGTGCTTTCCCCATCTAGTTGTATGGCATTTGGATGCTTGGGATTTCTTTCTGTTTTTTTCTTTTTATATGTAACTGTGGGATGCATTTTTTTTTACTGAGTTTCCTCCTCCACTAGCGCTGCAGGTTGTACTGTTTCCCTTTATGATGTGATGCTTGTCAAGGCTAAGTGCAGCCATGTGAACGGTTATCAGCTATAATGCTGGGGTGCATGGTGTACCATGGCAAAAAGTCCCTGCTGTTGAATATGAAGAACTGACTCCAGCTGATATGAACAGCCACTTCTGTAACAGCCCTTTTATGTATATGCATGAATCATAGTGGTATGTCTCTCTTGGGCCAAACTTGCAGCTTTGTTTGCTGCCAGCATCCCTGCTTAGCCATTGCTAATCATACTAAAGCAACAATACAATCACTACCTTTGATCTTCCAGGGAAAATAGTTTTGCTCAAGACCATTTCTGGCCCCTCTGGCTTTAATTATTTTTGCACTATCTTTTGCAGCCTTTTGAGACATACATTGCTTTACAATTTGAAATGCTAAATACTTAAAGAGCATTGTAATGATTTAGTATTCCTGAAGGCCAAGACAGTAGCTCAGTGTCTGCTGTTTGAACTACAGACAAGAAAAACAAGGCCAAATTCAGCCCTGTAGAACTCTTGGTGGTGACTCAGTCCCTTCACTGAGCTACATGATTACTGGAGCTGAATGGTCAAGCGCTACAGGAAATCTCTTCCTGAATACCTTCTTATAATTATAGGCCAGAAGAAATACTGTTTTAAAGGTTGCACTCTTCTCTTAATTTCACTTGAAGGGGGTAAATCTCGGTGAAAAAATGGACCAACCCATAAGTTTTTTTTAATGTTTTAAGGTCTTTCCAGTGAAGCAGTAATTGGTATGAAGCTGTGGCTAGTGATAATATAGCAACAGCAACAAAAAAGGCCAGTTCAAAATAGGCCAGTGTTCTGAGATATGAACTCTGACTTTCATAAACCACCTGAAATTTAGACAAATCATGTGAAGACTTGAACTGCTTATGCTAAAAGTTGTAGAGTATAAAATGCAACAATTGGTCTTGGACCGAGTAGTACAAAAGGAAAATCTCAAGAACCCACAATTACCAAAATTAGGCTTCAAGAGCTAAAAAAGTGGCCTAGTGTGTGTGTGTGCATGTGTGTATGCACGTGTGTATGTGCACGTGCATGCATGCACAGATGCACGTGTGTTTCTTCATGTGTATACAGCAACTCCCCAAAATCAGACCTCTTCTATGCCCAAAGGTTGATTTAGCGTAATATTAGGCACTTAATTTGGAAATCTTCTGTCTCTGAATAGCAACAAATTCACTGTATTGACCCTAATGTTGCTTTGCATGTAAATCTAGATTAGCTCAACTGATTTACATGGAATTACTCTGGATTTAAAATAATGTAGCTGAAATCAGACTTTTGCTCTATCTAGCTTGGCCTAGGGAAGATGACATATGACATGATTCACATTTAAGTAGTCTCCATGGCCAGCATTTCAGTTGCTTATGTTGATACCTAGTGCAGTCACATGCCCCAGAATAACTTCCCACTGGGAAGCAGTGCCTTTTGCCCTCAGACTGTGCCTACCTGATGGGTTGGGAAAAACAAATACAGGAAATGTAGCATGCCAGCTGGCAGAAGTTGTCAATGAACTAGATCTACTAGTAGATCCAGAGGAAGAAGGGGCACAAGCAATTACCACCAGTTACCATTCCCTGATACTTGGCTCTCTCAAGAAAAGAAGATGGAGACGCCTCTAATACGTCACTTTGGATGGGGGAACCATGAAAAACAAATGCATGTCTTTCAAATGACAAAGAACACAGGTTCCATCTTAAAGCAGATGGGAAAGGTGATTAGAAGCATGATGATCTACCTGTTTGGCTTGTCCATAAATATTAAGAGTGATCTTTCAAACCATTACCCAAGTAGTCCATGCTTATATCAGTTTGTCTTTGCTTCCATGGGGTTACTTGCCCAAAAAAAGATTCTGCAAATTGAGCTTCAGATCTCACAAAGGGTATTACTACTAAAAAGGACAGTCACTATTTTACAGAATGGTCCAAAACCCAAAGGAACGTTTTAGATCTACAAAGGTGAATTCCCAGAGATATCTGGTAATAGACTAACCTATCTGGGAATCTAAATGATGAATACTGTTGTGGTACATAGCCCTGGAAGGCAGAAATCCAGAGGAGATAAGTCTGGGCACTTTGCTGGCTCAGGAAAGGAAAGGTAAAGCAGCAAAACTCATTCAGTTTACAGAGGTGACTATTTATTCCAAGTGTCTTAAGGTTTAAAGGTTGAGTCCCGTAGACAAAGAGCAGTTGGTAAGTTGGAGACAATTTGGGCAAGGCACAGAAGGCAAATATTAAAGACCCAGAGGGGAAAGGCAGTTAAAGGGAAGTCTACAAGTCCCCAAGAGGCTGTGAGGATGACTAAACAAAAATTAAATTAACGATTTAGCAAGGAGAGAGCGCAAAAGACAGATGCCAGGGAAACAGATGAAGTGGTTCATAACTACTTTGTTTCAGACTTCACTTAAAAAGCATAAGAGTAACAGGCATCCTAATGTAATAATGAGGAAATTGAGAAGTTACAAAGCAGTAAATAGGTTAAAGACAAATGGCTGGAAAATATTCAAGTCATCAGGTAGCCAATGACGTTCATCCTAGAGTGCAGAAGGAACCAGCAAAAGGAGTGTGGGAATCACGGGTTCCCATAAAGGGAAAAGAGAAAACAGAGAACCTTCTTTTTTAAGAGAGAATTCACCCAAGCAGTGAACTGAAGTCAGTTACATTTAGTGTCAATGCCCAGTGCCCTTCTGGTTCAACTGGAGCCTAATGTAACCCACACCAATGTCAACAGGGCTGGCCTTTTAATACAGAAGTCCCATGATAAACACAAAAAGCAAAAATGAGATTCCACAGTAGGTGAAATGGGTTTGCAATAATTAATCATGATGAATTAACTCACTTTTCTTTCCCCTTATAACAAGCTTAATGGATAAAGGAAATGCTGTGGGAATAATATATCCACTTTAGATGGCATTTGATTGAGTTCTTCGTGGCTTTCTCTTAGGGCAAACCAGAGGAGCACAGATTAGATAGAACTTGTAACATAGATTTTTTTTAAAAAATCAGAGATTAGATAGTCAGTGCCTGAGTCCAAAGCTTTTCAGTGTACAGACATCACTAATTCACTTATCTGGAACTGCTTTACCTTTGTCCTTGCATGAATCTCATTTGATAAGTTTCAGACTATTTCTGCAGGCAATTAACTTCATATTTCATATTATTGCAAGTCTCCAGGAGAACATACCATAGACTTGCTTAGCTGAGGGACAGTCTTAAATGTATAAAAAGAGATCTATGCAAGGAAAAAGGTTATGGACTAACGCACTACACAAAAAGGGAATGAGGAATATGGGTTAGAAGGCAGAACCCCAAAGTAAGGTCTGCAGAGTCAGGAGGTTTCAAACAGAGTATGTTAACAGAGTGACAATATCTCAGATTCTACTAAACACTGACTAGGTCTCCTTTGGGTTCAGCGGCAGATATCAGCTGTCTAAAAGAAACAGGCTGCTTAACAAGAAAACCGATTAATAGTTTAGAAAAGAACATGACCTGCGAAGACACATACAGTGAAGGAGAACTTGGCATACACCAACTACAGGAAAGAAGGATTTTGCAAGATTCTGCTCCTCAGCAGTCCATCGTGTCACTGAAAAGGACCCATGTATAGTCCTTTATGAAGACAGCAAGGACAATACATGAAAGTCCAGTGGTTTTCAACCATCTTAGATTCAAGGTACCGCACTCACACATTTGTGGAATTTAGTGGCACCCCATTAAAAAAAAAGAAGACTATGATATGTCTATTATAACTGAACCACTGTATCATTGATTAATATGATATTAATTAATTGTATTATTATAACAGTTATCCCTTCAGGCTGTTCCCACTGGTTCTGCCTGGCCCCATACATGTTTGCTCTCAGTGTGGCACCTGAACTTCTGGCACATGGGTCCAGGTCACTGCTGGGTCAGGGAACCAGTGAGCCAATTTCTGGCCTTGATTATTGCAGAACATTCCCTCTGATCTCCACCCTCTGGGCCAAAGCAGACAGAGCCTGGGGCACCCAGCTGGCAGGGACAAGGTGCCAGGTGCACATGAGACACATGGGGGAGTGCCGAGAAGGTTGGAGGGGCAGCAAAGTTGGGGCAACAGAACACATGAGGTTTAGGAAGGGAGAGGGGCAGGAGGAGGAGGACCCTCTCCCTGTCCCAGTTGGTCCCTGAGGGGGCAAATGTGGTCTCTGCTGCCACTGCTGCTTCTTTAGGGAGTCCCATGCTAGGGTCCAGATCCACCTATTCCCACTGTCCTCCCCACAAGCCTGGGGAGTGTGCAAGGAACTGGGGTGTGAGGTGGGATGAAAAGCCTTGAGTCTGTGTGTCCATGCATCAACCCATGGCAGAGCATGCAGCTTAGAGCATTCAGCACAGGGGCAGCTGGAGGGTGGAAGGGGACAACCACAGGTGCCCTTTGTCCATGGGACTCTGGGGCAAGCAGGGGGAGGAGTCAGCAGTTTTCTTGCCACCTTGCACAGGGCCCAGGCACTGTGGCACCCCAATGGCATCTTGCAACACCCTGGTTAAGAAGCACCGTCACGGACTTTTGAGAAGGCAGGGAAAAGAGCACCTTTTTTTTCAGGTCTGAAAATCTATGTTGCTTTTCAGTTAAGCAAACAAGGAAGACCCATGGACCTAATGCTTAGTATACAGGACTTGCAGGCTTTGCTGCTGACTTTCTAAGAGCTGGGGCTGGTAACATCTCAATATCTGCATTTCCTGAGGTGTGCTGTCAAACTGAATTATGAATATAACAATGTGCTTGGAGTGCATTGGCTGGAAGGTGTACATTATTATAATCATTTTTTAATCAGTAAAGAAATTAATTCAGTAAAGAAGTTAATTCTTTGGGGAATGCACTATGGTAACTATATCATTTAATTTATATATTTTGGATTTACACTTTTACAGTCTCTCTTAATGTTCCAATATCTGAGACTAGCTGTCACCTTACAATTATTTCGTGGTCCAACATAGAGGGGAATGTTGTGAGCTTCCTACCCGTATGTGGGAACAGCTGGCAAAGGCTGTGTTTAATGTCTGTGCTGTAATAAATTCACAATGGGTCAGGGAAACTGGAGGAGAAACTTTTACAACAGCTTGCTTTCTCAATTGTTTAACTCCTTTACACTTGTATGTCTACCTGTTTTGGGGACCTGCCATCCTTGCTGCCATAGGTCTTACTATTTTTAGGGGGAACTCCTTCACATATTCAGGCTTATCTCAGGACTTCATGGTCCTTATATCTTTATGGTAACTCAAACCATTGGTTTCCCCCTAGAGAAATCACATGTATGAAATCCACCAGGAACAATAGGACCAGTGCTCTCTTTCAGCAAAGGGAGAGGCAGTTCATTTCTACCAGTATAAGTGACATTGGTTTCATATCCCAATGTAGGTTACACTATGATCCAGAGAAGACAGATGACCAGCTAGTCCATTGTAACTGCTTCAGGTTGTACATAACATTGTAAAACCTCAGGAGCAAGTAACAGCCTGTTTGCCTGGAGCAGTATTTCTCAACATTTTTGGACTTCTATGAATCGAGTCATACCCATTTTCAAAAATTAATTCATATATTACAGTGCTGACTTCCTTGTAGAGGGGCCAGACAATATGGAAAGGGGATTGGCTGGGCTGAGAAGAGCCTGAGTTGGCACTTATCTGCTTATCACCTCACACCTCACTTGTCTTCTCACACCCTCAGGCACCTGTCAGAGGATCTCATAGCACCCCAGGGTGCCACAACACCCTGGTTGAGAATCGTGGACCTAAAGCAAATGCCTATGCAGTGATACCTCTGGATGCACAACACTTAAACAGGCTGAGTTTTACCGCTGATTTTTCCTAATATGATTCTACATTGGTGCAACTGGGTTTGTGTGCGCAAACCTTGATTGAGATGGATGACCAGAGAAAAAATAAGCATGGTCAGAAACAGCTAGAGTCAAAGGATTTTCCTTTCCAATCTCAAATGGCTGGCTACGTGCAGCTATTTTTTAACAGACAGGTTGGGATTTTTAAATTATTTTTTATTGCTCCTTCGATGATTTGTTAAAAATTCCAATCTGGTTGATTAATAGTCTGATTTCTTTTCTTTCAGCAGTCTCCCAAAGTGCTTTCTCCAGTGGCCATAATAAAATTTCACAGCCACCAAAGTAGGCGAGACCTTTTGTTGTCACTGGTATATAAGATCTTCAGAGTATATTAGCATTGTACTATGTTTTGAGGCAGATGTTTAGATTTTCTGCCGCTGGGACCCAAATTAAATTCTGAAGTTGATGCCTCAAAGGTAGGTGAAGGGAGACAGGTTGAAAACAGTTTTATTACAGCTATAATTTACTCATGAAGTATCCTGCTGCTGGTAATAACCTTTTCAGAGCTGCAACATAACATGTAGTAGATTATAACTGGCATTCTAAGATATTGGGTCATCTGTACATGAAAAGTTCAGAATAATGTTACCACCTTAGTGTTCCTTTACTGTATCCTTACAACTGCATATAAGGCTTCACCCCCTGGACATGGATGTGGGGAAGGTTGATGCTAAAATGGCATCATATATATCATGAAGGAGAAATGAATACTGCCTGCACTTAGAGGAGGAAAAAATCCTAATCTACACATTTACATGTTGCTTTCCAGGACAAGATTATGTGTAAGGGATTTCTTGTCAGAAAAAGAAGTGGCTCACCAAACAAAAGCAGACATATCTTCTACTTAGCCATAACATTCCCTGTAAATTGCGACTTGGCTTTTGTTAAATACATTACCCTCAGCACATGTAAATCAGTGGCTGTTCTAATTTAAACTGGCTAAGGATTAAAACTGGACTCCCACTGAATGTGATGGCTGCCCTGTGATTTTTAGGCAGATTGCTTTATTGAAAGCTCTGTCAAAATATCAACCAGTATTGTTTCCTTTACATAAAAACTTCACTGTTTCATTGCTTCATATTTACTAATATTTTTATTAAGGTTTTCACTTGGATTCTTACATGTGATTGTACAGAGCATTTAAGGAAGAGAACAGAATAAGAAAAGAATATGCATGGAGGAAAAGGAAACCAAATAGTTAAGAGAAGGTTTGTTGCATTCCTGGATAAGAGGATCACCAGCTGAATTCTGTTAGACAATATGATAAATAACAGGCACCTGATGGCTATTCCAATTTGGAAATGAAAAGTTTCCAAATTACAACTACCTTCGCCAGTCTATAATAGTTCAGTGTTAAGTAGAATATCTCTCTTAGGAAGTGAATACAAATTGTTCTTTTTATGGTCCATGTGCTCCTAAAGTTTGCTATGTAGGCTGGAACCTTTCATGAATACCTTTTTCCCCTTGTTTTTCTGGCAGTCTCCAGTTATGTAGAAGCCCACAGTGAATCTCAGGGTATATTTTATTACATACAGGAAGGAATTTCAGGCTCCTGAGTGGCTAAAAGCATTTGCTTGGCAAGTTTGTTAATTCCAGGGGGTTTGTCTGACCAGGAAGTCAGTCGATCTGAATTCATGTGTAAATTATTCTTCATTGACAAGCTCCTCTCGAATAGTAAAAAGAATTATCTATGCCAGCTAGATGGAGAAAGCACATTTCTTTCTGATTGGCTCATCCTCAGAGGTGACTTAATGGTTCTGTTCTTATCTGAACCTTTATCATCCTTTTTTTGTTCAGAGTGTGTTTGAAAGAAAAGTGATTACAATTGATTAAGCCAGGGCTATGGTTCAGAGCTGCCCAACCATAGAAATTCTGACGAATACCCTCCAAATGTATGTAACAATGCAAATGCTGATTTCATCTCTTGTTAAACATCAAGATTTACTGTCCTCCACATAGGGAAAATCCTATGTTTTGCTTCAATAGAAGTCAGTGTCTGACACCAAGCCTTGATCAGATGCTGCTATCAAATATACAGCTGCACAGGTAGTCATCACTGACTCAATGTCTAGTTGGGAAGAGGTGTCAAGTGGAGCTCTCCAGGGGTCTGTCCTGGATCCAGCATTGTTTAGCATTTTTAATAATGATTTGGACGATGGGATTGAGTGCATGCTTAGCAAAGATGACACCAACTTGGATGGGCTTTCAGATACTGTAGTGGGTAGGGCTAGGATCCAAAATGACCTGGATAAACTGAAGAAATGGTCTACATCGGTCAATCAGTCAATCAAATTCAACAAGGACAAGTGCAAATTTCTTCACTAGGAATGAAATAAGCCCATGCACAAATACATGACTAAGCTGCAGTACTGCAGAGAAAAACCTGGGTGTTATAGTGGACCACAAGCTGCATATGAGTCAAGAGTGTCCTCTTTTTGGAAGACAACAAACAGCATATTGGGTTGCATTAGTAGGAGTGTCACTTGCAAATTACAGGAAGTGATTCTTCTACTCTGTTCAGCACTGGTGAGGGTTCACTTGTAACACTATGACTAGTTTCAAGAAAGATGTGGATGGATTGGAAAGAGTCCAGCAGAGGGCAACAAAAATTATTAGAGGCCTGCGAAGCAAGACTTATGAGGAAAGGCTGAACAAACTAGGGTTATTTAGCCTTGAGAAGAGAAGACTAAAGAGGGATTTCATAACAGTCATCCAATACCTGAAGGGTGGTTATAAAGAGGATGGAGATGACCTTTTCTCTGTAGCTGAAAGGCACAGGACTAGGAGCAATGGCTTCAAACCGCAGCAGAGGAAATTTAGGTTGGAGATGAGGAAGAACATTCTGACCATGAGGGTGGTCAAGCACTGGAAAAATCTACCTAGAGAAGTTGTGGAAGCTCCATCCCTGGAAATTTTCAAGAGTAGGTTAGACGGACACTTGGCTGAGACAGCTGTTAGGGATGCTCCTGCCTTGAACAGGGGGCTGGACTAGATGGCTTCACAAGGTCCCTTCCAGCCCTATGATTCTAGGTTGGGTGCGGGGACAGATCTTGCCCCTATGGCCCCAAGGACTGAAAGGCAATGCACCACACCCTGCCCCCACCCCAACAGATTAGGAAATCCAGGATCCACCCATGGTGGGGTGGCTGGTGTAATGACTACAGCTGATGTTGCTAGGATGCATCAGAGGTTGTACAATCTACATGGACTGCCTGAGAACCCGGGGGGTTATAACTCAAAGCCCTCTGGGATCACATGTTCTCTCCTTTATGATAGCTATAGTTGGGACCAGTCATGGGCCTCATTCATCTTTTTCCTTCCACTATGCCTCTAACTATCCAACAAACACACTTAATACAAATGTTGCCAGTTTCCTCTCCTCTGTCCTCTCGTCTTCATAGCTGGGCTGACAGAGAGAGGAGAAAGCAGCACTTCCCTGATTCTTGGGTATTGCTGCCAGGATGCGAGAGCAACTGCCTGTCTTTGAAAGAGGTTCCAGACTTGTTTGACCTGGCCTAAGGTGTGTTTTGTGGCATTGGTCCTGCCCATACATTTTATTCAACATCTTCTGAGACAGGGACATTGCATGCATTCTTCCCAATATCCATCTCTTTCTCACCTGGGTTTGTCATGTTTGTGGCATGCTGCATGCCTGTACATAAGATGGGCAGCAAACCCTTTGCTCCTTTCAGAGATAGCAGGAAAGGACTTAGAGAAGGTGCCAGTGACTTCAGATCCTTCCCCACTCTACTTTTTAAAGAAGATGCATCCTTTTGGCTGAGGTGTCTGGCCCTTTCTCCTCACTTGGCCAGTTCTTAGTATGTCCAGAATTTCCTAGGCTTTTCTGCAGAGTAAACAGGAAGCAAAGGACTTGCCAGGGCCTTGTCACACATTCACTTGCAACATTTACAAATTGTTGGAATATACTGACCTATTAAAGTTAGCATGTGTCAGGAGATAACAGTTGCCTGAAAGGGAACAACTTTACAACGTCACAAGGGTGCTTAACACATGCTGAACTGATTTACTGTGTGTCAGCTGGCATTCTAACTGCACTTAGTAAGCATTATGTTGAATGTATGTCACCACCCTCAAAAAGACCCTAGGATTCTGGTTTGAAAAGATTTCATAGACATTAAGGCTGGAAGGGACCTCGGACAATCAGAGTCCAGCCCCCTGCCCAAAGGACAGGAAGTCAGCTGGGGCCATAGGATCCCAGCAAGATAAGCATCCAATTTGCTCTTGAAGGTGTTCAATGTAGGTGCTTGAACCACCTCTGATGGCAGGCTGTTCCAGACCTTGGGGGCTCGGACAGTAAAGAAATTCTTCCTTATGTCCAGCCTGAAACGGTCTTGTTGTAGTTTATGACTGTTTGACCTCGTCATCCCTTGGGGCGCTCTGGTGAACAAATGTTTCCCCAGATACTGGTGGTCACCCCTGATAAACTTATAGGTGGCCATCAGGTCACCCCTGAGCCTGCGCTTTTCCAGGCTAAAGAGCCCCATGGCTCTCAGCCTGTTGTCATAAGGTCTGTTCTCCTGACCTCTGAGCATGCATGCGGCTCTTCTCTGGACTCTCTCATGCTTCTTCACATACTTTTTGAATTGTGGAGACCAAAACTGGATTTAGTACTCTAGCTGCGGCCTCACCAAGGCTGAGTACAAGGGGAGAAGGACATCCTGGGATTTGCTTGAGAAGCATCTATGGATGCAAGCCAG
>NW_017729030.1:60291669-60292170 GCF_001723915.1 Gavialis gangeticus
TTGTCCTTGATGCTTGAAGCTAGTTGGAGTTCAGTTGCAGCCTTGGCTTTCCTGGGTTGGTCCCTGCAGGACCGGACCAGTGCAGACTGCACGTGCTATTGTCCTGCTATTGATTCTAGACTTTCCTTTGATCTCAGTGTGCTTTATTCAGATTTATTGGCACATTGGCTGTGGCACACAAAGCAGAACAAGTTTGTTAATGCCTGTTGCATTATTCCTTGTTGCTGTCTTGTGTATTCAGAAGAATGCATGCACTTGTCATGACAGTTCAAGTTAAATCTCAAGTAGAGCCAAGGAGGTGATCCTCCCCCTCTACGTGACGCTGGTCAGGCCACAGCTGGAGTATTGTGTCCAGTTCTGTGCGCCCCATTTCAAGAGGGATGTGGACAATATGGAGAGGGTCCAGAGGAGGGCCACCCGCATGATCCGGGGACAACAGGGCAGACCCTACAGTGAGAGACTGCGGGACCTGAACCTATTCAGCCTCCACAAGAGAAGGCT
>NW_017729030.1:60292336-60297468 GCF_001723915.1 Gavialis gangeticus
AACTACTTCACAGTTAGGGCGGCTAGGAGCTGGAACCAACTTCCAAGGGAAGTGGTGCTGGCCCCTACCCTGGGGGTCTTTAAGAAGAGGCTGGATGCCTACCTGGCTGGACTCATTTGAGTCCCGTTTCTCTTTCTGGGGTTTTTTGTTGTTCTCCCGCCCTGGCGGGGGGTCGTGCTAGAAGATCTACTAGGTCCCTCCCGACCCTTAATCTATGAAATCTATGAAATCCTGTAAGTTCTTTAAAAAGTCAGTAAGGCCATAACCTGAACTGTAGCTGAGAGGTGCTCACCAAAGGTACGAGCCCACTGTTTACATTCTCTCCTTCCATAGCCAATTTGTGCCCTGCCTGTCCCTGCATTATAACCTCATTATTGCTGGCTGCCCACATTACAGCAACTGGAATTATGCCCTTTCTCTCCTCAGACCTGGCACTGGCTGCAAATAGGAGGATTGCATGGAAAATGCTATGGTGAATCTCTGTTTCCTGAGTAAATGCCTCTTCCGACGTGATTCCCCTGCATCTAGACTGTCTTTATGGATGAATATTGAGATAGTCAGCCACAAATAAATACAACACACTAAGAATACAGGATTTTAAGACAGACTCTCTCAAGTAACTAAAACCCACAGTGCCTAGTACCAAAGGGTACTGGTCTGTGGGAAGAGCCCCTGTTTGTTTTGCAATATGAGTATTTAATAACAACTGACCTCAGCAGCTAATCATTCAAAGTATTCTCATTTTTATGGTACAGTATTTTTACAGTATTCTCATTTATTCTCATTCTCTGTAGGGTCTACAGAGCTCTACAACCCATCATGATGAATCCTATTGGATAATCCTGAACTCCTGTTTAAAAAAAGACAAGACTCTGGAAGTGTGTACAATTTTTAAAGCAGAAGAGCCATCAACTAGTGGCCCTGATAATGGCAGGTGTGAATTGCATGGACACACAACAAAGAGAGGAACAGAAATGATTCAGGATTCTCTGTCCCACTGTATTTGAAACAACTACACAATCAAAATTTGTCTAATGAATACTGACAAAAAAATCAGAAAAACAAATTTTGAGCACCTATACACATGCAGCGAGGCTGCTCTGAGGTGCTGTAATTACAGCACGTTGGATCAGACTTGATTAATTGAGTCATCTGGAGTGTGGTAATTACCATGCTCCAGCAGACTCCAGCATCAAGTGTATCAGAGTCCCCATGCTGAAAAAGGGTGGCAGGGCACTTTAACTAAAGCTCTTTCAACCTCTCTCAGAGCCACTCTAATTAAAGCCCCCCACACCCCACTCTGGAGCATGTATATAAATGTCCTGTGTCTCTTAACAACTAAGCTGCAAGAGGCTGGAGTAGCATGGGTGCTAAAGCGCACAATGGACAGTCCAGAGGTTCCAAGTTTGAGGTCACAGCACAAGTGTTCATGGCTTAGCCTGTCAAATTTCAACAAATTTGTGAATTCTGTTCAATACCTTATTACCTTATACCTTTCGTATCAAGGACGCAAAAAAAGAATGGATAGGACCTCAGCTGGTATTGGGTAGGCGAGGGGAGGTCTGTCTAATCTTTGTGAAAGCACCTGAGAGTGAACTGTTAACATGCTGTGTATAATTCCAGCTTTTCATTGTCCTGCAAATAAAAAATATATATCCACTGAGCAATGCTTGTGCCTGATAGAGAATGCCTTTCCTGACCATAGCACTAAATTGCTTTCACTGATTTTTGCCCTTTCTGTATGACACAATTACACAGAGCCATTTGAAAGTAACTGCCCTGCTCCCAATCCTGTAAGCATGCTTACATGGCATCCCACACACATAGCACTCACGATAGCAGTAGGTATATATAATATGGTGTGAAGGCTTTTGGTTTTACCCAGTTCCTAGCAGTGCAGCAGTTAATACTCAAAAGTCTACAGACTAATCAGGCACCATTCATTTCACTGCTTGTTAGGCCTGTTAATGATCTGGGCCATTGACTGTTCCCAAACTATGCAAACCTAGTTATTTTGACTCCCAAACACCTGCTTTTACTGAATCTGCTGCACCTGGTCCAAGCTTTGGTGACATACAGTGATTAGTCAGAATGTTCCTCAAACACAAAACTATCAGCCAATGTGTCTCTGCTAATATCCACATCAAAGTGTCAACCAATAATACAGATGAAATAGGCTTCTCTTGTTTAGTTAATCAAAGATTTTTATCTGGTTTCAGTTTTGTGCTGCAGGGTGTTCTGAATTTTATTAAAAGAGCAACTGGGACTGCATGACATTTATATAATGTTCATGAGCACTGAATATTTAAATTTTAAAATATTCATTAAACAAAATTAGGATAAAGGCAGGTTAAATGCTGGGGACAGCTAAAAATAAATATGAACCTTTCCCCTTTCTGGTTTTTTCTTTTCTTTCTTTCTTTCTTCTCCTTTTTTTTTTTTTTTGGTGGAGAAAGGACACAGGAAGCAACTCTACTCCAGGCTTATGATCTCAATAATCAGACCTCTAGCAAGCTATTGTGCCTCTTTATTCTTGATGCCTGTGAAATCTGCAGGGCTTGTGTTCTGTGTACTCTGTTCCCTCTCTCTCTCTTCGCATGTGAGAGAGAACGATACAGCCCTCCCCATTCCTTCTGCAAACACTATTTGATTGCTGACTTAAGTTTTCATGGTCAGAAAGGTTTTTCTAACTTGGTTTTTACAAGGCCAAGACATGCCAACTGAGTTCCAGTAACCATGTTAAATGGGCCAAAGCTACATGTTTGATATGCTTGATGATGTATGCTTTTTACATAGATAGATTACCTACATATTAAATTTAGGGGTATATTCCTGCTCTCCTCTGCTGCAGACTTCCTGCTTTGGATCACCAGAAAGCACTTTAGGAATTCCTTTTAGAGATTCCCCTGGTGGCATAGACTAAGCATGCTTACATACCAACCCTCAACTAGTTTCTTTCTAAGGGGCATGGTCTCGTTGTGACTGAAGGGTAGGCAGGAGGTGGAAGGAAGTTGTTGGTACAGTACTGCTGCTTACTGCTGACCTCTGACAGCTCCCTGGAAACCAAAGCAATTGGATCTCACTCAGGAGACAGCTCAAAGATCTTCTAATGCTGTAAAAAGGAGTTAACTCGCATTACTGCCACCCTCCAGCCCAAACTGCAAAGAAAAGAGTGCTGGCTTGTTGGCAGGAAACAGTTATATCTAACCACTCATGTGCATAACACAGCAACATAAGTGCCTCATGGCTACATTAACCTGCCTCTGGATCTGTATTGGTCGGTGCAGCATCAGTGCTGCAGTCACTCGGGTTCTATTAAAGAAAATGTTAGTGTTGATTTAAATGGCACTTGCTAAGGAGGTGAACATCAACTCAGTCAGCATGAATTTGAAACAAGAAGCCCTCAGTTAACACAGATAGGCTGCTCATGATAGGATGATCCCTGAAGATAGGCCTTATGCCTACTTGCTCTGGAGGATGAGTCATTGTATATATCTCCCCACCGTTCTCCACCTCCACTCTGAGGAGTCCATACTCTGATCTCTGTATTGACCGTATCTCCTGCCCACTCCATTATGTGGGAAATTCTGTTCCACTGGGAGAAGAGTAAGAACGTCATGCACTTTGTAACTCATGGTGTTTTCTGTCTCATCCATAATGGCATACGCCAGGGCTTGACTGGGTTGACAGACCAGTAGAAGCATACCAGCATATAAGATGACAGCTGTTTCCTTGCAACGATGAAAGAGATTTTATGAGTCCAGAACACATGGGGTGGTTTAGACTGCAACTACAGCTACTTGAGCTGCTTTCCCCTGCCCTGCCACCACTGTGCATCAGTGCACTTTTCTTTGGAAGCATTTTGCTTTGTGTGTGTTTCAGGGAAACTTTCAAAAACATCCTAAAGTGACATGCAGCTGCAGTGGCCTTTATGCTTATCAGGCTGAACAGAAAAAAATGAACAGAAAAGATTCCCTATAGGAATTGAGGCTTCATTAAACCTCTGGGCTTTTGGTAAATGCCCACTGAACTATTGCAGGAGTTGTTTACGGCACGAGTAAGAATGAGTAAATGCTGCCTGTCAGCTTCTTACCCATCATAAAAGAAGGATGGGAGATGGGTGGGGTTGTGGTTTGTTCCCTAAGGTATAGGCTAGTAGACTCAAACCAGCAGCAAATTATAAGAAGCAAGAGGAAAACTGGATCTTTGTGACAAAACACTCTTCTCCCAAGGCCACTCCTAATGCCACGTAGCATGTCACCTTTTGCTCAAAGGTACAGCTAAGCTCATAAGATATTGCTTTTCATTCTTCTCTCATTCCCAGCAAAGAAAGTGGGAGAGGGTAAAGAACCAGTTTTCAAAAAAAGAATGCCCAAATTAAGCACTTAAGTACTCTCATTTTGAAAAGCTTCAGAGCAGCCAATAACCCTCAAAATGTCAGTAATTAGACTACAGTTTTCCAAAAAAAGATAGCATATCTTCATTCACTAATTGTGAGCATTAAGTCATTTTAGTTATACCTTTTCACCCACAAATCCAAAAAGCAAATGTTTTTTCAAGAACACATGGGGAAAAAAACATCTTTCTCGTAAAAGCCAAATTGCAACCCGAACCTTTTCTCATTCAGAAAAATGATGTGCCTCTTAAAATGGAAACTAATTCAAACCATAATGACAGCACTGCCGGCTCTTGGCTACTCCCTCCTGTCTCATGCATGCTCCCTTCAATGCAAGGTGCGGCCCCTTGTATCTGCCATTCTTTCAGAATATACTTTTAGTATTAGAAATATTCTGGTTGGCACACTGGGAAATAGCTTGAAAACTCTGTATTTCTCCCTGTAATTCACAGAGTTAGCCTCAGGGACACAATTCATGAACTTGCTCAAAATTGAATTTCACATATTGTGGGGTACTTGAAAGACATCAACCTACTGTATTTCACATAAAATGAACATCTATTGACACAAGGCTATATTTGTACTGTGACTATTGCTCACTATTCAGTAATTTCTGCTGGCCAGTGCCCATATTTTCAGTGGACTATGGGACCTTAAATAAAGGGCAGAAAGTAAAACGACATGGCAGAGACTTTAAAAAGTATTGAATGCAATTTGTATTAATACAATGCGACTC
>NW_017729030.1:60302468-60304112 GCF_001723915.1 Gavialis gangeticus
TCAGTGGACTATGGGACCTTAAATAAAGGGCAGAAAGTAAAACGACATGGCAGAGACTTTAAAAAGTATTGAATGCAATTTGTATTAATATAATGCGACTCTCCTTATTTTTGTGATTCCATCTTTCCAGTATCTATAAGTGGTACTATTACCAATGAAGTACTGGAATGCCAGGATCACATCAGATAGAGATTAACGGTTTTAAAGTGAAGACTGTCTTTTGCAACCACCCAAGAAAAGATAGAGGGGACACTGTGAGTTAACAAACAGAAGAGCTAAAAAACAGCTAGAGGGCAGAAGGGAACAAGGTTGACCAATCAATGCATTAAAAGCACATATGGGAAGTTGAATGGATAAAGATGGGAGAAAAAGACCTTGCCAGCATCACAAGGATATAATATTTCACTAGGATACATTTATTCACCAATGTATCAATCATATATACTCTCTTGTACAATATCAGGCACCCTCGTAGATACTGTCTTTATCAACCACTGGACTCTTATTAAGAAAACATTTACTGTGAAGGATCTTACCCACTGAACGAGTTTAGGTCTGCCACCTCCCTCTAAGAGTATTTTTTGAACCTTCCTCTAAAAGTATTTTTTTGAACCTGATGCAGTGGACGATTTTTGTCCTTTCCAAAAATGTATTCACTTCACATATTACAGATTACTGGCAGTCTCCATTTAACTACCTGCACTAGCTATGCCAGTAGAGGCTTTGAAGTTACCTTTCTCTTTGCATGCCTAAATCTACATGGTGCTGGTGATGTCCATCACAGTGACACTTAAAAGATTAAAATAAAACAGAGAAGGTGTGGAGGCAACATGTTTTAGGGCATATGAATGGCAGCATCAAGACAAGGAGTACAAACAGTGAGTTTTAGTTTTTTCTCATTGGGCTACAAAGACAATTTGTTCTCAACCCCCTAGTTATTGAATAGAATCTTTCTTTGTTCTTGTCTAAAATGTAAAACTGCATTCAGCGTTGTGCAGTTACTTTGTGCACACAGAAAATGAGGTTCCTTTCAGAACACAGTTCAGATCTGAAGAAGTGCCGTGCCATCCCTCTCTCCCCCCTCCCCCCAGGTAAACAGTACTGTACACTGTTGTATAGTTTTGGGTTTCTAACAACATTAAATCCTCCTGTTAGGTAGTACTTAATTCTACAACAAGCTTTGTTGCCTTCAGTAGCACTACTCAAGGAATACCCAGTATTATTCAGTGTAAAAATATCAAAATGTGGTCCAATGTCAAGAACCATGTAGCTAACGCATTTATTCTCCAACATAAGGCAGTCATCTTTTACTGTAGGCATCACCAGCCCATTTGAGGACATCTGGCTCTTACTGAAGTTAATGGGAGTTTTGCCACTGACTTGTACAGAAGCAGTATCAGACCTCAAGAGACAGATGTAAGAGTTAGCATCTGAGATGCTTTATATTCAGTACAGGGTATGTCCTGAGGGCAGTTATTTTTGCTGGCAGGCTTTCTGTTCTATGCTGTTGTTTTTTCTATTCTGTCCATTAATCCTTTGGGAAAGATCTATAATTTTTCTCTATCCAGAAATTAACCACAAGATGAGAAGGAGAATAAACACACCTGCAAACTATACAAATAAAGAAGACATGCCAAACTGGGG
>NW_017729030.1:60309112-60314536 GCF_001723915.1 Gavialis gangeticus
GATGTAAGAGTTAGCATCTGAGATGCTTTATATTCAGTACAGGGTATGTCCTGAGGGCAGTTATTTTTGCTGGCAGGCTTTCTGTTCTATGCTGTTGTTTTTTCTATTCTGTCCATTAATCCTTTGGGAAAGATCTATAATTTTTCTCTATCCAGAAATTAACCACAAGATGAGAAGGAGAATAAACACACCTGCAAACTATACAAATAAAGAAGACATGCCAAACTGGGAGGGGAAAAGGAGGGTGGTAATCAATAAATATCTTTTCAGTGAAATGCTTGGAGGTTTTATTGGGCTTCTCATGGAATATGGGGGTCTCTTGCAAAATGGCTGAAGATGAGCATGACCAGAGAAGACCCAGAAAAGGCTAACAGTTCCTTTTCAGGTAATTCATTTCACATTGGTCCAGAACATTAAACTGAAAAGACCACAAGCAATGACAGGGGAGGCCTACAGTGGGCTTGCTTTACTCCTTGCCATAAGCCAGCTGCTTTTAATCTCAGAAGAACCAAAGTACCCAAAATACAGAATAGTCATTACAATGACAAGCAGGAACAACACATGAACCACCTTCCTTAGATCCTTTCATGTCACAGGCTAGCAGTAGATGCAGGAGTTCTATACAGACCTATAGGAGCCTACAGTAACCTGCTAAAAGGAGATCCACTTCATCCCTGCCTCAATACCAATACAACTAACCTCATTTCCTAGATCCTCAGTCAGTCACAATGCTCATGCTTAAATTATTCGGGTAGGGATTCTTTTTGTTACCATTGGTCACTTGTACCCTAAAGTAATAACAATTTTTATATTGAGGATAGCAAGGGAGAGAGAAATGAAGAGAAAGCTCAATTGTACGGTACACACAGACTGTGTCTTCTAAATCTTAATCAGTTGTTTATTGGTTGGCAAACAAGTTTCACTTTTACAACAAATATTAGTAATGAGGTCATTCAACTTTGAGACCATACAAAATGGATCATAAATTAAAAAAAAAATTATAATCTGTGCTGCTAATTTACTTCTGGAAAGCCTACATTACTTAAAATCCTGTCAAATAAATAAATTTCCTGTTAGGAAAATAATGGAACAGAAAATTTTCTTTTCTTTTTTATCACTTCTAAATAGTTTGCTTTTAAATTCTTGCTACGAGTCAATTCTCCTTTTAAACACTGCAGTACAAATGCCTAGATCAGGGACCAGACTGAGCTGTGAAGACTCTTAACTCCTAAAGGGATATATCCTTTCACGTGCAGAAGTCCCACTATGCCTATACAAGATCTCCTGGCTTCTAGAACCATACCTACTGCCTGGCTGAGGGACTGCTTGCCAAATGTTTCATAGTATTATTATTTTATTATTATTATTGTCAGTTGTGCACTGTAAACAAAGTTTGTCCTGCTCTAATCAGAGAGAGTTCTGTTGGCAATACACCAATCGAAGAAAGATATACAGTGAGAAAAAAAAAATCCATTGGTTCAAAAGAACTTGCGATCGCATTACTAAAAATGATCCTTAGAAAGTGACCTTTGTTTTTGCCCGGTGATTTTTTTTTTTAAAGGAAAAAAATAATGGCAAAAAAAAGACTTATGAAAAAACCTTGCTCCTACTGGTAGACAAACTTGCAAGACCAGCACAACAGAAAAAATTCTTTTTTTTTTCCACTACATGAACAGGGACGCCAGTTCTGGAGGAACAGAAAGCAGACTATATGTGCAATGCTAGTATCTGTACATTACATAGAAATTGTTCCATTTTTTTCTGCCATTAGTTTTTATCGTCAGTTAATACAGCAAAACATAAAATATGCCTTTAGCATACACTTCTAGAATTCCCTTCCGTTTCATTAGATCTTTTGTTTGCTCCCACAGCTAAGCGTGCTGCAGTTAAACTGAGTTGTGAGTGACCGAAAACCATGATGTGATACAGACTCATAATAAACAGTTTTGCTATTTTGTTGTTTGCTTTTTGTTTTGTGCAGCACTCCCACCTAGATGCATCATCGCTACTAGTTGCAAATGCATGATTTGGCCTTTCTTTCTTTTAAAATCAGGTCCACAGTAATAATAGCAACTTAGCATCAAGGATGTTTAAACAAACACATCATAACTCAAGAAGGCCACAAAGTGTGCCGTTATCTGTCATATCTCTTTCATTAACATAATGAAGTCTGTCTGAGGAAGGAGAGAAGAGTGGGTGGGAACTTCAGCGGTTCTTGTTCTCTCTGGGCTGGCCTAAAAATTCCAGTAAAAAAAGTCTGAGTTTGTTTGCTTTTTAGAACAGCATGAAGATTTAGGAGTACACACAATATTACCACTGCTTGTATTAACTCAGAACAGTAAACCAGGTGTTACGGAGGGGCGTTTGTTTAATTTTTTCCTTAATCTTCTATAGACTAGTGACCAAGTGAGTGGGTCCTTTAGAACTTCCTTCAGGAGGAGTCCCATCTTTGTTTGGTGGGACTATAAAACCATCACTGCTGCCTCGACCTAGCTGATAGTAAGTGTGCAGCTGATGGACGTGGTTTCTGGAGCCTAGATTTGGCATGCTTTTGTAGTAAACATCGTCGGCATCACCACTTTTGGCTGGGGGGGGATCGGTCTGGGTGCTGGTGGTAACGCTCTCTGTGGCAGGCATGCCAGCCAGTGCAGGCATACTGGTGTAAAGAGAATCCCTGTTGGGTGACTGGAGGTCTTCTGTGTGCTCGTTTGTTAGCAATGGGAAAAAGCTCTCACTGTTGTCTTGGGGGATCCGTCTCCTGGTGTAGTGGTGAGGCTGGTGGTTCTCTGCGGAATAAACTCTTGGCGGCAGCAAGGGGGCGTCCGACTCCTCGTGGATGAGTTCCAGGCCCAGGCTCTCCTCATGGTTGAAGGAGGTGGCATCATCAAGGACGATGGCGTCATCCTCGCTCCCACTGCCGATGTTGTTGACGAGTTTGTTCATCAGGTTCCTGTTCTGTTCACTGGAGCGCTCATGGTTGTTCAGGTAGGAAGGGATGTAGTTGGAGGTGAGTTCCTTCAGGATCTTTTTCTCTAGGGCAGTCTCGTTGTGGTTATATCCACGGTCAATGAGTTGCACACAGTTGCTCAGGTACTCGCCGCTGGCAATGCTGTAGCTGTTGCCGTGGTTACCATTCAGTGGTAGAGTATCCATGACACTTGTATCCCTGGCATTGTTCAGAAGCCCCTCTGAAAAACATTACACAAGAGAGGGTGACTTGTACAAACAGGACACTCACGCAGGACTTGCACAGCCAAAACACTTTTTCTACACGGTAACACTTTATTGTGTCGCTATGCTACCCAGTAGCCATGTAAAAATAAATAACCAATCAGATAAAAATTGGGGCTTGATAGCAGGAGTATCACTATGGGATAAATAAAGGGACCTAAAATACTTCAATAGGGAACAAGAGCACTAGCTAATAAGATTAAGCTTTTCTCCACTGAAAATGATATCGAGCATTGTGCATTGTATACTTGGTTTGGAAGCAGGGTGTCAGAAAGAATGCCCCCTCCTCTCTCGCAAACACCTTCTACTGGTGTTACACAACGTTGCTCCCCAAGGACATATTGGCTTGTTTTACGTGTTGTCTTAGAACTGAAAAAAAAAAATCAAAAAAATCTACAGGGCAGATCCTTGGCTGGTATAATAGATGTCAATGCAACTATGAAAATGCAGACCAACTGAGGATTTGAATTTACAAAATATCAATATCATTCCCAAAGCACGGGAAGCCATTTAGTAAATTAAGGTGATACACGGAAAAAAATGTCCTCCCTTTCACCTAGAGATGCTACTAGAAGCAATGAAATTGCATGTACACAGTTTAAAGGCAGAATTTGTTCCAGCTTGAATGGCTGTGATTTAAAAAGAAAAATCACTTTCTGCTTTGAAATTGTATTTCCAAAGAAATTAGATGCCGTATATCTTCTGTCACATGGACATGACCAAAATGCTTTGCACAATGCCAGCCAGCATGGATGGGTATTACCAAATGTTATAATACAGTCATGTCCTGGAGATTATTGGGACATAGATGGGTGGATATTCCTGATTCTTTCAAAAATGTTTTCTGCGTCCTTTTCTAAACCATGCAGCTGTGTTCAAACTACAGTACATACTGTGCCTGTTACAGTACTGTAGACTATAAGGAGTGGATTTTCATAAGCGGGGCCATGGGATACCTCCCATTAACATGATCACTCGATTAGCACTTTGCCTGTCTTTTTTGAAAATGTATCTCTTTCTGAATTGCAAAAGGAATATACCATAGAAAAAAGGCACATGACTGTTGGGGATGAACTGGTCATGTTGAAATGACTGAACTAATTAATTATATAAATTTCCATAAGTGTGTTAACACCATAAATAAAAACCTGGCTTTGATTCCTCATTTGCTTACACTAGTGAAGATGGGGGATAGCTGCTTTGAAACCAATGGAGTAAAACCAGGGTAGATGAGAGGAGAGACTGGTCCCTGGGATGTTAAAGTGCCATGGTTTCCTTATTGGTCTCTGAAACCCAATGAATGAGCACAAACATGAGAATTCATTAAATTTTTCCATTTAATTTCTCAAGGTATTCAGATGTTGTCCCACACAGTAGACAACCCTGAACAAGCAGCGGTGCGTTAGAGCAGCTGTTTATTGACAAAAAAGATTAATGGTCTTTCACATCAACAAGAGAAAAAAACCTTAGTACACTGCTAGTGTACCTGCTGAAAATATGGATTCATCTATATCTGTGATGCAATATTTGTAGCAAGACTGCTGAAGCCTGGAAAGAGCTACTGCTGACTTTGTTCTTTCTTTGACTGAAATGTCCTGAATATGTCACCCCTCTTTTGGATTTCTGATGCATAATGTAGATTTCCAAACAAAACAGAAAGCTATGCATAAAATAAACTAGCCATCACAGACATAGAGCAAAGCCATTTATTTTCATGTTGGAAGGGCTGGGTAAACAATCAACAATGTTTAAGGAAAAATAAAAAGCAAATATTTTAAAGGGACTATGTAATGAGTGATTGTTACTATAGTGTCTGTTTGATGGTCATGGCTGGGAAACTTATGCATTGAGACACTGATTGTTATTTCTGCTGCCAATGCATAGAATTAGAGGCTGGAAGATTCTGTAGGAAAATAAAGTGGATGCATCACATTGGAAATAGAGTTGGTTCCACAATGAAATATGCCATATAAAACAAAAAAAAAAGGTTACAACTTTGCAAATAAAAATGTTTAAATTAGAAACAATTTAACTTGCACATACAGTTATATGAGACTTAGGAATTATGTTGGGTAAAAGACACACAAAAAAAGAAATAGACAATAAAAGCATCTACTCTGTGTATGTGTGCATGTGTGTGCGCGTGTGTGTGCGTGTGTGTGTGTATACACACACACACACACACACACACAC
>NW_017729030.1:60314547-60333310 GCF_001723915.1 Gavialis gangeticus
ACACACACACACACACACACACACACACAAACACATATACATATAAATCCATGAGTTTTACTCTTTTGATTTTAAAGTTGTGAGAAATGAACTTCTTTTTTTAATAAACTACATCATCTATATGTGATGCAATAAAAGTGAACTAAAAAAAATTACATTTGATATGCAATGTTTAGCTTTACTCCCATACTTGTCTCTCTGTAGGGCTCTAAACGACAGCATGAAGAAAAGGAAAGAAAAAACAACAAGTAAGCTTACAGCGACAGTAGGAGGAACATGAGTAAAAAGCAAATTGATGATATGCAGAAAAAAGAGTTAACGGAAATAATTTTCACTGCCCAGAATACATGAATCTGTTACATGGTTTATTTCAGGTAAAAAATATTGACATTTTAGACAGAAAAAAAAATTAAGCACAACAGTAAATACACTATATTTTTTTAAATAAATCACTTTTGAAACTTTTCCCCAATATTGTTATAAACGTTCAGGGTGCTACACAAACCAAGAAAAAATGTCCGGAAATCTTTAAGTTGGTAAGTGCTATGTTTAAAGAGACAGCAATGTTATTTCTATAGTTTTAAAATGAATGTCTTTACTTACTGTTAGTTATAATAACCCTGGCAGTTGCAATTGAAATCCGTTTCCTTGCTACAATGTTTTGTCCTCCGTCTTTTGCCACACTGCTTTTTTAGTGATTTTGATCATCATGGGGCTGCTGGCAATTTATAAATTTTGTAAGGCGGCATTTGTTTTTCCTTTTTTTTTTAACCAAACACATGGCAATTACATGTACTTTTCAAACAACTATAAGAAAAGGTAGTAGATCCAATTATGGCATTTCTCATTGAAGCTACTCTGGGAGACAGGAAATAAAAGAAACAGCCAAAGATGTGGATAATGTGTCATTGTTCACTTTCCATTTCCCAGTTTGTATTGGTTTGTGGCACAGTGTCACTTAAACATAGCTGGTTATGTTATTTCCATCTTCTCTTAAAATTACCTTCAATGAAAGCAACTGTAAAAAAATCCATCACTTATCCAAGCGGCCAAGACTGGAATCGATCCTTCATTCTATTCAGTGAACACAGATCTGTCCGTTCCAAATTTCAGCAGTTTGGCAACCCCTTGAATATCTGTTGGGCTCAGTGAGCCCTTGGATTTCTCAACTAGTATCTTGTTTAATCTTTCTTGGCCAAACTCCCGTTCCATGGACAGAATCAAGAACTTTTTCCTTGGTCACAATGGGCCTGACTGGGTTTTAATTTTTAAGTCCTAATCCAAAGGGTATTTCCCTTGTTTCCAAGGGACTTCAGAATCTAGTATCAGGCTCTTAAATTCACCCAAAGCTGTGGCTCTGTACAGAGTAGAGCATGGGCTCTAAGGTGTGCAGACATGAGTAATTCACACCCAACTTATACTATAGTCAAATACTTGAAAAAGCAGATTCTTGCCCTTAGTGCTCAGCTTTGCTTTTGCAAGTGAGAGCAACAGCAGGGATTCTCTTCCCTGGAAATACCAAATCCAAAAGGCTTGTCTTGACTAGGGTTTCAAAAACATTTTGCTAGAATGTACCAACTAATACATCATGAAAGTTGAGTGCAGACAAGGTAGCCACCATGTTACCTGCTATCACAAGTTAAATCCATGCATGAGAACACAGGAATATCCAGAGTGGATCAGACCTGAGGTCCATTTTATCCAGGATCCGGCCTTTGACCAGCCAGAAGCTTCAGACAAAGTGCAAGGGACCATTCCCTTATCTATGTTAGACGTGCAGAATGTGTGTGTGTCATGTGAGACTATTTTAGCTAATGTGTTTGGATCCTAGTCAAGACAAACCCCAAGAGATGGCAATAGAAAATATATAGGAAAGTCCACTGCCTGTGATACAGGCATCGAAAAAATGCCATGCTTCAATGATACCAAGCAGTTATTTCTAATGAGTTATCAACCCAATTAAAATAACTCATTCAATTGGCTGTTGGGTCTGTATGCTTAAAACTCAAGGATTTAATAAGGCCTCTGGTGTAAATCCATGTCTGCTGAGGTTAGCTTCTTACAGGGGCTCTTTGAATGCCCATAGGGACATACAGTAGATCAAACTATGAAGTAGTTAATCCCCATTCACAATATGTACTTCGGAAAGCGATGGCTACAATACCTTATTTTCTGTGATATTTTTATGGATGTTAATGAACTCCTCAAGCAGTACATCTGATTCTGCTCCTTCTGAAGTCAATGGCAAAACTCCAGTGGTTTAAATGGAACAGTATTGGTCCCATTCTCTTTTAGTTAGCACAAATGAAGCCTAACCAGCTCTGTACTTGGCATATTTACAGACATTTGGGCCCTGACTCTACCCCCCGCCCCCCCTGCATTGGGTAGTAAAGATACAAAGAAGCTCCTTATGGGAAATTAGAAAAAACACATTAAAAAATTTAAGGCACTTTCTAGAAAAAAACTTTTCTGACATTTTTACCAGAGCACATTTATACAGCAAAATGCAGCCCTGAAAACCAAGGTTTAACTTAATCCAAATGCTAACTCAACATTACCTTCTATCATCCAATTTTAAACTTCCTTCCCAATTTCAAAAACACACATAAAATTATCTTAATCTTAAAGCATAAGGTACCTTTTAAAACAGTGACAATCTGAATAGTTTATTACTTTTGCAGCTAGAAAACATAAGTATTTATATGCCAA
The DNA here is from genome assembly GCF_001723915.1 of Gavialis gangeticus. Lineage (NCBI taxonomy): Eukaryota > Metazoa > Chordata > Crocodylia > Gavialidae > Gavialis > Gavialis gangeticus. The sequence goes on from NW_017729030.1 coordinate 60,317,257, forward strand.
AAATTGTACAGATGATCAAGTCTCTTTTCAACGTTTGCGATATACTGAACCTCTTAAAATTCAGAACAATTTCTGCTTAGCACTGGTCCTTTTAAAAAGAATTAGTGAAATCAAATTTATTGCAAAAAGTTAGCATAGTTTAGGAGATTTATGAACATAAAAAGGTCAAGTCTGGATGATTTCCTCTTTTTGGTATGAATTAAAATACCCTAATGATACAATTTGGTATCTATTTCTATTGTAAATAATGCACTGCTGTATATTACAGCATGATTACACTGCTTGCATTATCATCATTATTTATAAACCTTCCTTGGAGAACTCCTACTGCAGTAGGATATCCTAATTGGAAGTGGTACAAATAACGAAAGTGGATATTTTGGAAAATAGTTGGGTTTGAAAACAGTTACCCTATAATGATTCAGTTGCACTTGGAAAAAAAAAAAAGAATCACCAAACTGAACAGAGACAAAGGGTCAAGATTCAAATTCCAGATTTATTCCCAATGTCATTTGTAACTAGAACTGTTTGTTTATAACAAAAGTATCATGACATTAATTTACAGACATGATCCATTAATTCAACCAAAGTAAACAAAGAAGACATACATATTAGTTGTAAAGGAACGATTTTTGTAGTGGACTCTGTACAACTGACTGTATTTACTTCCATATTTAAGAGTAACAGAGAGAGTCTCCAGTTCTGTGCTTTTTTTCTGGTCTTTAAGGTCAGTTGTAGAATGCATTGACTTTAGTATCATGGCCCTCCAAAAATATAAAAATATTTGGAACTAACTTAGATTTCTTAGTCTAAATCCAAAAGTCCTTCTTCCCCCTATGTAGCTGTAGACAGACACATTGATGAGCTATTGACAATTTATTTTTCCATATGCTATTCCAATAGCAATAGCATCTTTGGTATCAAAGGCCATTTTGGCCTCACTTACCTTGAAGGTGCTTCTGTTTCTAATATGAATGACATAACAAAGAAATGCACTGACAACAGTGATGGATATGCCAACAATATACATACTGAAGACTAAAACAATACAAAATGAAACAAAATCGAAACCACCACGCATGTCTTGATGGATCTGATGAATCTCTATCCAAGTGATTTGGGTCATTTGTGGAGAAAGCCTATGGAGAATGGAAAAAGGTACTAAGATGAAAGGAAGGGAGGATTTTTTTTTTTGTGCCCAGTTTCAAAAAACAAAGGGAGGAAAAATGAAGAAAAAAAAGAAAGAAATGGGCCTAAAGAAGCCACATAAAATGGAATTCTCACTAGAAAAATTAGAGAGAAACTCCAGCACACCTTGTGTGTTGTACATGCTGACAGAAGGGTTGTTATAGACCGCCGATTCCCCGAGCAATGTATTATAAGGGTTGTTAGTGCCATGAGGACGAAGCAGAGCATTGGTTATAAGATGATTAGCCATGGCTCCTGGAGCAGCCCGATAGAAAGACAGAGAAAAAAAGGTCAATCAGGCAAATGTGGCATAAAAAAAAGGAAAAAAGAACATTCAGAATGACAACAGTCAAAATAGTCCTGATTACAAGCAGCCAGCTAATTAGACTTGAAAACTTATAGGCCACTAAAGCAGCACAGATGTTACTGACAATGCACAAATCCAAGTCGATGCGAAAGAAAATGGATTGGGAAGCTGATAAGCTCTATTTATGGTGGTTCCCCAGTTGCTCAGTGGGTAAGCAAGAATACGCTCACATGCTTGCTACAAATAAATAAAAGGAAGTGACAGTCTACACAATGGGAAAAACTCTCCAGAAAGTGCCAAATGAATGAAATAATAATGACTAACATGAAACAATACATTCAGCTCTCAGTATGGACTCAGGATTATTTATTGGTCTCTTGGAACATGTATAAACATAAGGGAAAGATGGAAAATGAAAGCCCTCTGAAGATTCAGGGTTCTTTTTTTTTTTTTGAGAACTCTGACTCAGGGATGAACAATGCGGGGTGGGGAGATGCAGTTTTATGCACTGCACTTTCCAACTACTTATTAACATCACAATGTGCAGCAAAGCTGACTTGGATCTGCCACAGAAAGTGAGAGCATCACAGCTCTTGCCAATTTGTACAGACTGAATAAGTGCAGACCATTTGGACAGTCACACTTGGTGGTTCTCTTTTTCCTCAGACCACACAATTTTTCACACACGTCATCTTTCTTTCCTACTGCTTAGGATCATACAAGCCACAGCTGAGTGGCCAGTATTCAGATCTGTATACAATGCAATTCTCTGTGATGCTGAGCTTCTGGCCTCCTGCTCTGCAGGACCAGAGCAACTCAGCCCATATCGGGAAAGACCTACCTTATCTTGTGTGGGGTAACAGCCAGCCCTTGTAACCAATACATTACTCCCTCCACCCTTAGCTGATTTGCAGCAGGTCAGAAGCATTAAATGCCACTTTTCAAGGAGGGTTTGGAACTATGGAAGTGGTTGGTGCCATGCATGTGTGTTTATGGGTGGAGACAGCAGATTGGCATGACACTGAGAAGGTAGTGGTAAAAGGGAGAAGACCACAAATTAATAATTAAGACACAGTCAATATCCAAGGTAGATCCTACCATAGTTGCCTAGGATTAGTCCTCAAGCTAGGGGCAGGAGTGGGAAGCAATTTTCTCTGTGGCTGTCAGAGGGATAAAATAAGTGGTGGATTCAAGAGTTAGGGGACACTTCCCCACCAGGCCAAAAGCCCCTAAAGGGCTGGGGGGGGGTGGGTAGATGAAGCCAGGAGGAGGGTGCAAGAGGGTAGAAAGAGGAGGGAAATGGAATGATCCCTATTCTGCAGCCACTCTTTGCAAACACGCTGCAAAGGCTTCATTAATTGGCTGCTCCCATGCCATTCTTCTGCCCTATCTACTTCCATGGGATTCCCAACGCAGGAAGCAGCCTCGGTTCCTGCAGGGCTCAAATCATGCATAGGAGTTACCAAGGGGTACCTCCAATTACAGTGACATGAAGTCACCTGGTGAGTGGAGTGATGGGGCAGGGAGGACGGGAAGTCAAAACCCAATTAACAACAAAAGGAAATAAAATAAGAAAACGTGCAGAAGAGAAGGGGCATGAATAATATACATATGTAAAATAGTTATCCAGATGAAAACAGGGGCAAGTAAGAGCTTGGGCATGGCTAAAGTAAGGTAGGGAGCTCTGTGTTACCCTGGTGTTGCTGCTGTGCCCCTGATGGGTGACCACAAATCTTGAAGTCACTTTTGGATGGAGCTGATTTTGTAGTGTGTTCCAAAGAGCTGAAATATTTCTCCAGACTGATGCTTCCAATTTAGCACAGGCTCTTCCATGGCCCCATGCTCTTTTCAAACTGCACTTGGCATGCAGAATGGTACCACTCAACAGGAAGCACTATCTGGAGTGTAGCATGACCTCTTTACTGGTCAGGATGGGGACAGTGGAAAGCCAAGGCTCTGCTCTGCATTGTTGTTTTTGGCTCGTCTTGCATGGATGGGGCAATTCTTGAGATGCACGGTGTATCATTCCTTGCATATCCCAGGGAAAGTCAAGCACCCTGCCCCTATGTTTAACACTCTGATTACTTTCCTCATTTTGCTGGGTTCTGGAGAGGATACATGTTGTACTGTAAGCACACATAAGTCAAGCATAACCACTCCACATGAAGTCCCCATAAGAGAAAGCGCTGTAAAAATACCCTGTTGGCTGAACACTTGATAAATAACCACTGAAAACCAGTAATGGAAGCCCTACAGAGCTGTCTCCAACCTACACAATACATTCCTACATCATTCATACACTGGTATGACTCCTAATGGCTCACAGTGGAGTTATTTCACATTTGCATAGTGGCAAGGTTGAGAAGAATCTGGCTCCTAGCCTCTTTCAGCAGGCTTCTCCCATAAAGGCACATGGCATTAGTAGATAACACTGTACTTTGAAAAAAAATGTCCATTGTCCATAGAAAAAATCAAAGTGGTGCTATGGTAATAGGACTGCATTTCAGATCTATTCCTAGACACCCACAGAGCTTGAAAAAAAATAAATATTCCTTCACCTGATATTTTTGGCTACACTGATGTAAAAGAAAATGAGCTTGGGTTGGGAATAAGGAAACAGTTTTGTCTCCTGTAAGAAATGACTGCATGATTGCTTAGCTAGGAGAAATCAAGCATAAGTAACAGGCCAATGAGTCAATACTGTATTGCAAGTAGTGTCTGGATCTATCCATCTGATGTGCATCTAGTAGGAGAGATTTGAGGCCTGCTTCTATTTTCACACAAGTTTTATACTGATGTGATCTATTGATGTCAGTGAAGCTGCTCCTGATTTTACTTAAGTTTTGAATGAGTCAGGGCATAATCAGTTAGGAACATGTAAAAAGGAAGTGGGTGTTCATATGGATAACAAGAACAGCCAGAGCTAATCATAACCAAAACTTTTAAAGTGACTTCCTGCATGCATTTGGGCTACTCTTGTCCAATTAGACCTCAAGAAAAGACAAATTAGAAATGTCTTATTCCAAAAGACAGGTTTTGGGGGTCATAGGTTGCATTTCCTTATAGCAGATTTAATGCCTATAAAAGGGGCTGGATTGAGAAACCTAAAGACTGAAATCTGTCTTTCTGTCTAATCGAACAATCTTCTCTTTCGTTCCCTCTCCCTCCCTCTCTTTTTCCAGAACTTCTGCAGCAGAGCATTTCCAACTACAGTGCAGGTTATCCACAGACTTTTCCACTGATACAGCTCTCCAACCTCAGAATGAACCTCCCTAGGAAAGACAAAACAGTCAGCCTCAGCAAACTGGCCCCTCTGCCAAGACCAGCTACATGTGTGCCAACACTGACACCGATTGTAAAGGTGATATGTCAGTAATGGTGTTTGCCCAGTGGATCCTGGGCTCTACCCCTAAATGGTACCAACCTCTGAAATTTACTGCATTATTGATATTCCAGAAAAAAAAATAAAATAAAAGCATGGTGCAATGTAAAGCAAGCATCAGAACAAGTCAGGTTCTAACGGGCTGTATACATTATGGATCCACTGACAGCTTTTAATTTAAATAAACACCTGAACTGTGATGTAAATCATGGGATTCGGAGAGGGATGGATATATTTCATATACACATGGGTCAGACCTTCAAGCCTTACTCTCAGTAAATAACATCTTACTTTGTGAATAGTTCTGTTGTAGTAAAAGGATTACTCGATCCTGAAATGGTAGAAACTGGCTCTGTACGTCATGTGTATTTATGTACCAAGAAAAAACAGAGCATCTTATTTTCTACCTTTCTCTTCTTTCAGTCTTCATTACTAAAGATATATTTATTAAACTTAGATCATTTCAGGATCAAAAACTAAATCCCAGGTTTGGGGACAGTGGTGTAAAACCATAATAGCTCCCCTAAAGTTAGGAGGCTTCTTCTTGATTTACAGTGTAACAAATTCAGATTTGGGATCTAGATGCTCCTCAGATTCTGCACCTGTTTTTTGCCACTTTAAACACTGGCTGCCATCAAAGACCTTCCTTTGTTTAAAAAAAACAAAACAAGGGTCACAGCAAATAGAAAAATTAACATGAAAAGAGCATAACTCACAATAGTATTATTAAGTAGCTTGGACACAGCCCTTAACTTTGCCTGCCAGAGCTTTCCTCTTAATCAATGAAACAGGCATAGTTTTCACAGCCCTGGAGAGAGACCTGAGAGGGGAGAACGGCAGTCAGGTTCTGAACTGCCTATATTTAAAGCTTTAATTAATAAAATAAATAAATAAAGTCCAAGATCGTGCTCTCTTTTTTGAAATGAGGGTCAGTGAGGGAAAAAAAAACCCTGACACCTGGCATATTTTCAAATTATCATCCTGCTTTCTTTGTGACATGATATTATCACCATAGCAACGATCAGGGCTATTAGAAACAGAGGCTTAGGACTTCAGAGGAAGAGTGAGCAGCAAGAGCAGGTGAGCTAGCAAACAACAATCCTGCCTACATGAAAATGTCTTTGGTAATAAGTAATGAGCAAAGTCAAATATAGGAAATGTGATCTAAATGGCACAGTTGCTAAAAATATCAAGGGTTTCTGTAAGACTCCAACTCCTTGGTAACAACTGGCTGTGAGCAAAAAGAAAAAAAAAAGAAAAAAGAAAAAAGATTAAGTAAATGAGTAGCTAGTGAAAACAGTATTACTGGCCTCCATTGAAACAATGTGACAAACCACAGTGTTTAGCAACAGGGTATGAGAGACATTATGGCAACAGAGAGCAGAATGTGATATAACATCAAAGTGTGGAGGAGCCGATGGAAGCAATGAAGTTTGGGAAGTGTAGGTCTGAAAGTTGCTGGTGAGCAGTACGGTGTATCAGTAGATTGACCAAATGGAAATCCATGACATCATCTGGGAAATCCGGGATACTGCCGCTTCCCTCTACCCTGCCCCATCGTGCTCTTACAAGTTGGTGGAGCGGCTGGACTGCTCCCCATGCCCCTCCGTTTCTGGGATGCCCATTATAATTCCCAATAGCCAGCCAAGACCAGCTTCTGAAATCCAGGACTGTCCTGGCTAAAGCAAGACATTCGGTCACCCTATGTATCAGCCAAGTTTAAGAGCAGAAGGAGATAAGCCTTGTGCACAAGTAGACTGCTCTGGAATGACTCTGTGTGTGAGGGGCTTCCATCAGTACGTGCATTTGTATCTGTCTGACTCGCCCTTGGCAGGCTGCCTAATATGTTCAGAGAGAAGCATGTGTTGGTTGTTTGTTCTTCTTTTATCCAATTATGTCCTGCTTCTTAGCTTCACCCGGGGACTGCAGCCTGACACTAGCTGAAGATATGGCCTTGCCTCTTTTGCACTTAGAGTTTAGGGATAGTCTTTAAGATCAAATGTCTCTCCCTTCTCAGCTTCCTGGACTATCCTCTTATTCAGCAAACTTAGTTTTGTTTCCTTAGTTATGGTGCCTGACCACTACCTCTTTTGACTGGAATATTAGTTAACGAGAAACTCTACATGAATTCAAGTTGCCTATTCAACCTTCTGTCTGCACTCTGTGTGGCACATACATGTCCCCCAAAAATCAAGGGAACCATTGCTGACATCCTCTGAAGTGTCCTCCTCCAGCCACTTGAACCTAACAAAAAACAGGTCCAGTAGCTAAAGACTAATACTATTATCAGATACAACATGCAGAAACTATCACATTTTCTACTGTACAAAACATGTCTCCCCTCAACCTGTCCCCAAAAGGCAGTCTAAATTACCCCCAAAAGATGTGTAACAAAAAATAATTGGAATGACTGTAATAAAAGAAGATCCCGTTTCTCTTTTTGGGGTTTCTTTTGGGGTTTCTTTGTTGTTCTCCCGCCCTGGCGGGGGGTCGGGCTAGAAGATCTACTAGGTCCCTTCCGACCCTTAATCTATGAATCTATGAATCAAAATTCCATCAAATTTATTCAAAAAAAACCCCAAAAAACAGTTCCTTGCCATATTACCCTTTTTGGGGGTAAATCCTATACACTGAAAAATACGGTAAATCTGAAGAAAATAATGTACAGACAGAAGTGCATCCAGAAGAGATGCAGTGGTACAGACGCATCCTCCTTTCAGTTGATGCTACCACAGGAAAAGCTGACCTTTTCAAAGTCCCTAAATTGGGCAAGACCCCCACCCCATTCCTCTTCATGCTCACCATCACCTCCCCTCTCCCTCCCAGACCCACCCACCCACCACTGTGCCCCTATCCCTAGTTGCCCCAGGGGCAAGGGCAGGGGGAGTCTCCAGAGCCACTCCTGCTCACTCTATCTGGGCTCCAGGAGGAGCAGGCTCATCTGGGAACAGCAGCAGCAGCAGGCAGGTTCCTCCTCCCTACCTTGTCCCCCTGGCTGTTCCCTGCCAGCCTGGGAGCAGGTAAAGGGGAAGAGAACCCACCCACTGTTGCCACTGCTGTTTCTGACCAAGCCTGGCTCTGTGTGCAGCCCAGCTTCAATGGGGCAAGCATAGCTTTAAAACCTTCCCCCACTTCCCATGCATCAACTAGGGACAGTGGGGACCAGGACAGTGATGAGCAGGAGGTTAAAATGGGAAGAGACATGAGGGAGGGGGAAGAAAGGGGAGGGGAAGAGATCTGCCAGTAAGGACAACCACTGCTCTTGTACCCACCTTTACAAAATCCTGGATCTGCCTTTGCAAACAGGCAAAGGCTGTTAAGCTCAACACTCTGATTTATATTTCAATAAACAATCTGTAAATGGAATTATGTTCAGTCCAATATGAATCTAGATTTAGGTTCAGATTTCAAGTCTGAAGTTCAGGATTGTTCAGTTCCAGATTTCTGATGTGGACTTAGCTCCAAGTGGATATTCCCTGTCATTATGGGCAGGGAAGAACCCTGTGAACACAGCAATCCTTTTCTAAAGACTAGAGTCAGGTGAGTAATTTATAATGAATAATTTATTCAACAAGTGTAACATGTAAAGCCTCATTAAGATGACAGACACAAATGGGATATCCTGGAAAAACCCACGTACCTGTAGAGAAAAATAAAAGTTTGAGTCACCTGACCCAGCCACCCTGGTTTCAGTTCAGAGTGAGGTCTTCCTGAGCAAAGTATTTTCTTCTTAGGACAATTCTTGTTTTGTGTGCGTTTGCCCCAAGCCTCCAGGCCCTTGCTTTGTGGTACCTTGTCTTGGGAAAACTTGTGTAGACCTGGCCATAGAAACGCTTAGATATAATCATGGTGACCAGTCCCTGGCAGTGGGAATAGTCCCATTAGTTTTTTATAGCATCACTTCAATGATGGAGTATTATTTAACAAGTAATGCCAGAAATATTGGGTGGGGCAGCAAAATACTTACAGTCCAGTATTATGTGTTCGGAGCCATGACTTCAAGTTTCACTCCACATTCACACCAAAAACTGCCCATGGTCTGCTGTAAATCTAGTCATTTGAGCTTGGGAATCAAAAGTGGACAGATGCGGGCCTGCCATCATCATTCTTCTACGGCCCATGCTAGCATGGTGGACTGTTGAGGGTCAGGAGACTTTTGACCCTGAATTTTCATTAGAATCAGGTTTCCAGAAAGAATCTTAAAAAAATGTGACTTGAAACTCACTTTTCACAAATATCCTGTTTACATTTGGTGGTGTGGCTAAAAGGGCTGTTTGCAAAATCACCTGCTAGAAAATATGCTAAAAAATAAACTTAGAAAGAACAGCCAACAAATTCCAAATGAATTCCTGCTATCACCAAAATAGTCATAGTCCTTTTTCTTACAGTACTCAACTTGGTTCTACTCAACGTATGTACTTCCTGGACTGAAAGTCATACCTGCTTATTTCACAGAAGAAAACAAGTTGGACCACAGTTAGCAATGCAGATCCAACATATCCACAAAGCAGTGAGAAAAGTCTAACACATTATCAGTAAAACTGTGAGCTTACATTCTGAATGTCCCTATTAATGGTGAATATTTAAGAGGCAAGCAGAACACACAGCTTGATTTTCACATCATAGGCAGCAGGACTGGAAGTTCAACTTTTGACTTGTAAACTCAGCAGATCTGATACAGAAGCCATTACAGGAGAAAAAAAATAGCAGATCCCAAGATGCCACTTTTAAAATAGTCATTCTTCAGACTACAACCATGCATAAAGGATTTAGATTGCTAAGTTTATCTACTTTACGTGCATATGAAAGCTGATATCATTTTAGCTGCTATATGAAACATAAATTGTACCTTTTTTTCCCTTTGTTAGACAGCAATTGGTCCTTGATGTAGAAGGACATTGAATGAAGAAATAATTTTGGAAGAGTTCAATGTGATGCATTTAACAGAGGACTGCACATCCATTAAGTACAGGTATACTTTTAAACACACTAAATGAAAGCAAAGAATGAAAGGGAAGATGACAGGTGGATGTCAGTCGAGCCTAGACTATATCATTCAGGAACACAATTCAAATAACTTCTGGCTGACAGCTGGCTGACAAAGCAGTGCTGAAGGCCTTTAAATTAACTTGAATCATCTGCCTGATCTATCCAGTGGGCACCAGAAAGAAAAGGCCTTTGAGTGGTGGTGAAAAAGTATTACCATTCAAAATGACTCTAACTGAACAAAGCCACTTGAGAGATGCTCCTTTCGCCTGTACAATTAAGAACATCTTCAAATATCTGGTTTGAGGGGAATGGACACAGGCTGTGTTCCTGGCTTCAGTTATTTTCTGTTCTGTTCCAGTCTGAAATTCTGATTGCAGTAGCCAGCACTCACTTCAAAAGGAAGAAACATCAACTATAGTTGGGTACATTTATTTTTTTCAGCGAACAGCATATTTACTAGAAAAAAGCAGTTTCCAAGGGGTACCAAACTGTTTGTGAGTTTAATTCAAATTCAGTGAATAGTTTCAACTAAAGGGGGAAAAAAAGCCCACACTGAAAATGCCAGTTGAAACTGTCATCGTCTGTTTTAAAACTGACCCATGTTTCTAAATTTAAAAAGGGAAAGCAGAGTTATACAAAATGAAAAAGAAAAAAGCCTTTCATTTAACCTGAAATAAAACATTCTATTTATTTTGAGGGGGGCTGGCCCAAATTACGTTTCTCAGCTTTTTGTTTTGCCAAAAACAGCTCCTGATAATAATTCATTTAGGGTCAATGCAAATAATGTTTGAATTTTTTATTGTTTTGTCTTTTCAGCCACAAAGCAGAAAAATCCATTACCTGCACTGCTCTAACCTGAAACACCCTACAACAGCAGCTGGCAAGGTTTTAGGGTCAACCTGACTTAGGTTCCAGGTGGGCTAGTTCTCTTGAACCAGCCCAATGCTCCTCCTTGCCTCTCAGCTGTGGCGCAGCGAATCCAGAGCTTCAACCCAGATTAGGTTTCAGTGCATCATGTGCAGAGCCCCCCTTCTCCCCACCTATGACAGTGGAATAAGCAAAGCCCCCTCCTCAACCAGCTGAATCTGGCCCACAGGCCATCTGTTACTGACCCCTGCCCTAGAACATCACTGCTATACATTACTGTACAACAAAGTCTGTACACCCCCTGCAGCCCCTTGTTCCTACTGCATATAGCATATGTATCTTTCTGTGGCCTACATCACTGCAGCACCCACATGCCTCACAGTCTTAAATGTATTTAACCATATAAACCATACATGTATTTAGCCACTTATCAGACTGGGAAGTACCATATAAGGCACAGAGATCCTCAAACAAGATTTTTTGGTTTTATTTCATTAATGGAAGCCAGGTAGGTTTCAGGATCTGGGTCTATGACTTCCTTGCGGTCACACTAAAATCCATGGAAGAAAAGTGAATTCTAACTGTGTCTTCTGAGATCCTGGCTACCACCCTCACCACTGAACCATCCTTCTTCTGAGCCAGCATCCACAGAACCTAAACCAGGCAGATAACTGGCATGTTAACTTGTATTGATTGTGTATTGGCCACAACTGGGGTTGGAAATTATTGTCAATTTACTGAGACCAGTGAATGAGATGAGAAACATAATTTTCACAATGCAAACAGCTGACATGAAACAATTTCTTATCCAAACTCGTAAGGCTAAACTGTGGGAAAGAATTCTGCTATTGCGCAAAGAGCCTTGCTATACTGATTTAAGTTTGCAAGTTATAGCCGGTTTTTATTAAGCTCAGTATGAATTAACTCACTACTTTTCATTCTCTAAAAAAAGAAAAAAAAACAAGGAAAAAACAAATACATAGAAGGCAGAAAAGGAAACTTGTATTAGTCAAACCTAATGTTCTCATTTTGCCTTCCTGATCAGTGTTCAGTAATGCCCTTTACAATGTTAAAGACAGAATTGGCAAGTATTTAAAGAACACTGTTATTTCAAATGTTCTTGTCCAATTTACTCAAACAATTAATGCAATTATGAAGAGTGAAATGAAACACATTTGCTGGGGGTGGTGGCAGATATTTCAGTATTTTGCTGGTACCTGCAAACACACACTCCGACATTTAGATTTATCAAGCTGTGTACTTTTAATAGCCAACAAGATTCAGCTAATAAACTTCAATAAGCCTGCCTATTAAATTTGTCTCAAATAGGTTTGTTGTCACTTGCAGCATCTAATCTATTCATTGCAAAGCTATTAATACTGACTGCACTGAAATGGAGTTTCAGCAAATGAGGTTCTTAAGCTCTGGGCCATCTTCCTCGAAATGAAACATTCCATGCTTTAATGGGAGGGCAGGAATGAATTTCTCTTTTCTTTTTTTCTTTTTGCATTTGATAATTTCAGACCAAAGTCCCATGCAAGACTCGAACCAGTACTCCACGTTCCAATAATTTATTCATTCTACTTTAATTGTCAAATATTGGGGCTTCTACCACTGAAAACTGGGCTCCCCATGATAGTCAGTCTCAACTTTTATTGCCTAAAATTATCCATATTCTTCTTACTAATACCCAGTTCCTGGGATTACCTTTAATTAAAGCACTGCAACTTAATAGTAAGCCACATAATCAGGCTTTCTAAAACTGTGCAGTACCCACATCTGAAACAAGGCTTCCAAGATCCTGGCCCCCAAAATAATTGGTGAGATTTTAAAAGTAGCTTAGTATGTTGGAGAAGGCTCGCAAAGAAAATCTAGTTGTAAGTAGCATCTAAGGAGCTCGTGCTGCTAGGTGGTAAACCTTGGAGAATAGTGCCCTGAGCTGTTTTAATTAACCTTCCCCAGAAAGCCAGTGTGTGTGTGCAGTGTTACATGGTGATCTCAAACTTCTGCCTAGAATGCGCTGGTCTCTCAAATCTGGGAAAGGTTCACTAGAAGTACTCATCTCACTGGTCCTTCCAAAGTTCTGGTCAGGACACAGGAATGCCCTAGCACTGTCCCTTCAGGAGATTTATGCTGTATTGTGCACATTTGTACCATCTCTTAATTCCGTCTTATTCTACTTAATTACTCCATAGGTGCAGAGGGCCCCATTCTTCCATGGATATGGTGTTCCCCTGCCATTTAGAGGGGCAGTGGTTGGGTAAGGGACATGGAAGTCTGCAAAAAGTGTCTGCACCTTCTGTACATTTTCAGGCATGTTGGAGGTGAGTTGGACGCCACTGCTTGGGGCAAGCTGCATCAGTCATGAGCGTCACTGCTCCCCTTGTGCTACAATAGTCATCAGGGAGCAGCTGTGAAGAGACCCAGCCACATGCTGACCTTTTTAGTACACAGCCAATTCACTCAGGCTGTGACTGGGGCCAAGGGTTTGCCGCTTTACGATTCAATATTGCAGTCCTGCTTTGTTCATTCCTCCTTCGCATTCACTATATTAAGGCTGTTCTGCAGCAATACAGTGCTGGATCTAATACTCCCCAAAGCCTGCTCTGATTTTGGAAACTGCGTAGCCTTTAGTTTCCTTCTTTAAATCTGATCCGCCTAATGACCAAACTTCAAATTATATGGCTGTCAATCCTAAAATCAAAGCCAGCTCATAATATCTCCCAAAGGAAGGATGCCACATCATTTACTGAAATCACTGCAACAAATCTCAGCTAACTCAGGCCATGCAGCAGAGGAGGGGGCAAATACACTGCAAGACAATTGGCAGTGGGATGCATTTTGAACAGCACTAAAAAAGCATGTAATTGCAAAATCCTTGAGTCTTTCTCCTCAGTGCTGGAAACCATAACATTCTTGGCACAATACAGGGGCTGGTAAAAAAAAAAAAAGGGGGGGGGGCAAAGGCAACATCTAGTTCAAGAAGCACTAAGTGTTACAGAGTTTCTCTTGCATATGAAAATAGGTAGGTGGCCATCGTCTAACTCACACACCTGGAATTCTTTGCTTGCAAGCATGTGGCCCCTGCAGGGTTACACAGCTCTTCTTTTCTAAGTCAGATGCTGAAATTCTGTGCAGGTTGATAGTGGATTTTACCTGTTGTCTGCTTGTGCCTACATAGGTGGCAGAGACACTGGTTCATTTCCTGGGGCCAGGAGATGATCATCTCCTCATAGGTATCCAAGTCACACTACTGCATCCAGTATTCCACACAGCTCTGGTAATCAGAGGGATGTAGAGGGAAACTGCATGAGTGCAGAGAAGAGCATCTAAACTCAACAAGGAAGTGAATGGATTTAGACAGGAGGGAACACTGGATATGGATAACTCGGCTAAGTGGTAAAGAAGGGTGACTTGAAAAGGTTTTATGCTAATCGTATAGGTGTATGACAGACCTGCACATGAAGCAGGGGGCCAAGGAGTAAACTGAGGAATTGACTTTGCAGATTGCTTTATCAGGAAAACTGCTGAAGTGCAATGAACACACTGACAAATGGCCTACCAAGGGAGGGGGTGTAAGACCCAACATGAACAATGTTGAAGTCTATGCTGAACAAGACACAAGAAAATGCACCACAGGGTTGGATCGTGTGTTAGCAGAGAGAAAGCCAAGGGGGATGAGGGAGACACGTTATTAAGCCTTCCCATCTCTAGCCTTCGTATTTCCCTCAAATGAGTCAGAGGTCACACTTAGCACTTTGGGGGAGCACAGATGCTCACCCTAAACCTGTTCTGTGAATAAACAGAGGGTTTTTGTCTCCAGGACTAACCTGCATCCCACATAAGCATTTCATTTCCATTATTTACAATACTAGATAGTTTAAAAGCCATGAAACAAGCCTTTTTAGAACACAAGCTCCTCAATACAGGGACTCCTGCTTTCTTTGTAGAAGATGGCTCTCAAGTGGGCTTAGCAAGAGAATGCTACAGCTAGCAAACAGGTACAACTCATGACCCTTAATCCAAAGGAGGCTCATCACTGCCATTATCACACAGACTGGGGCTTGAGTTGAGACTTTCAGACAGGCACATAGGTTCACATTTGCGGTATATTAATTAACCCTGCGTGCCTAACTGGAGACAGATTCTATCCTTCCTATTAGGTGCATAAGTGGACTTTGGTGCCTTAGTCACTCCCATGCCTTCCTGCTTGAGTCCCTAAAAAGCAGCAGTTGCAAAAGGTGTGTGGTTGAATACTTGGAACTCCCCTTAGAAGCTCTGAACTCTGGGCACAAAGAGTATTTTGGTGTTTGAAGATACAGACAATTGTCCAGTGGTATTTTCTAACTCTTAACTCCCACGGGGTCTCAAGTTAGGAGCACAAACATGGATGTCCAAAAATTTTGGGTGGAAGGTCCTTCCCTGATCTTTCAATCGGCTTGCTCACGAGTGAACTGGTTGCAGGACTCTGTCCTTAATTATTTCTGTGTTCCTCAGCAGTCAGAAAAAAAATGCTGGGCACGTCTACATGAGATGTTACTGCGGAACTGCCTAATTAATTCCACAGAAAAACATCATCGTCTACACATGCAGTGCTATTAAGATGGAGTACACTAATTAACTGTGCTGGAGGATAGTACTTGTACATACAGGTACTAGCCTGCAGTGGAGTTCTTTAATATGCAGCAATGCATGTGTAGATGCTGATGGGGCTGGCTGGCGCATGAGGGTGCTTCAGTGGGGGGGCTGCCTGCTCGCTAGCCCCACACTGGAGCACCCTTGTGCCCCAGCCAAACCCTAAGCAGCACATTGAGCTGGGATGGAGCAGCCCCAGGCTAGCAAGCTGAGCCCCCAGGGCTCTTGCCAGCCAGGGCTGCTGCAACACAACTCAACATGCTGCCATCTAGGGTGCACATGAAGACACGGCATCCAGAAGCAATAAATTCTGGAATGATATGGGCCAGAGTTTATTGCTTCACCTTAAAAGCAAGTGTGGATGCATCCACTGTAAAACATTTTAGTATCACTGTATGTAAATGAAAGGAGGGGCATGAGTGCATGACACTTTAACGCAGGCTAAATGCTTTTGCACTCCTTTAATGGTGTTGGTGTTTGCATCCGTCAGCAGCGTATTGCACATTAATTCCAGCCACTGTAGCAAATTTGGTGGTGTAATGCGCCTTAAATGACTTGGGGCGCAGCAAACTAAAACTTCTCCTCTGAGTTTTAGTCTGCTGCCCCTACAGCCACGGAGTGAAGAACCAGGCTCTGTGCAGCTCAGGGGCTCTGCAGGAAGCCCTGCAAACAGCCTGGCAGCAGCC
>NW_017729030.1:60338310-60358541 GCF_001723915.1 Gavialis gangeticus
TTCTCCTCTGAGTTTTAGTCTGCTGCCCCTACAGCCACGGAGTGAAGAACCAGGCTCTGTGCAGCTCAGGGGCTCTGCAGGAAGCCCTGCAAACAGCCTGGCAGCAGCCCGGAATGGCAGCCTCTGCCCAAGAAAAGCGGCAAACCTGATCTCCCCCGCACCCCAAGCCTGCTCGCCTGCCTGAGCTGTGCAGGGGTCTGGTGCTTCCCTCCATGGCTGTGGTGCCCCCCAGGACCACCTGAGCAGGGTGCCACCTGGAGGGGACCGCCACTGCCATGGAGGGAAGCAGCAGTCCCCCCACCCCGCAGCAGCTCACCCTCCCTTCCCTGCCACCAGAGAGGCAGGTAAGTCAGCCGGATATGTGCATGACACGGGGGTTTAAAGGACCCTAAGTTGAAGTGGTGTTTTTAAAAACCCACCTCTTCAATTTAGGGCCCCCATTTCATTCACACATGCCCACCAGTGTTCCTGCCACTTCTCTTTGGACATTTATACATGCAGTTGTGGACATAAATTTTATATGCAACCAGGCCCATGTGGCATGTACAATCTTGAAAACTAATTTAGAAATGAGTGCCTATAAAGGGCCACCATTAAGTTACAGCATCAACTTAACATCAGGTCAATTTTAAAATAGATCTTAAAAAAAATATAAGTACTACCACTGCCATGGATCCTGCCTACCAATTTTTGTGATTTTTTACAATTGCAGTTTCTTGTTTTTAAAGAAGGCCCACTCCTGCGTTGCTTGCTCTGTGAGAGACAAATGACAGAGGAAACTGAATAACTAACAGCTTGCTGTGGGGAAACAGTGAAATTGCCTGTTCTCAGCTGCACAAAGAAAATAAATTGAGGAAAAATAAAACAGAACAAATATTTTCTTCTCTAGCATGTTTCAACAACAATAATGCCCTTAAGGATTACTTGTGCAGTAGTAGATAAAAAATGCTATGGCAGATGTGTGAGATTTAAGTTGATGGTGCCTTCCTGACACCCAGCTGAGTGAAGGAGCTCTCACCTCTCTCAGAGCTGTTTTGTGTGTTAGGGTTTTTGAAAAATACAACAGGAATTCAGCAGGATCTTTGAGACAGTTATGGTGGCCAGATAAGTATGCCAAGTGTGATATACAGACAGAGGCATAGCAGTGCAGCTCTGTGCCTGGGGCACCTATCTGGTGCCTGAGGCAATGCTACCTCCTGCCATCCTGATTGAAGCAGTACAATAAGCTGCTGTTCTAGTAATGGCTGCTCTTGCACCCCCACAACAAAATCAGTGCCCAGGGCTGCTGTCCTGGTGCCCCTAACTCTCCCCACTCCCCCCGCCAGTTATGCTACTGAATACAGACAGCCCAAGGATTTGGGACTGGACATGGTACTCCAGTAAAACTTTTAGGGCCTAGATATTCAGCTGAGCTCTGGGCCTTCCAGGCACCTAAAAGAAGCTACTGAATTTTCAAAAAAGTCTCTGTACCCAAAAGCTAAGAACCAGGAAAAGGGGGGGGGGGCTGAGAAATTTTGAAAAAATCTGATTCTATAGGTCTGTGTCAGGTACAGATTTGTGGGGGCATGAGACCTGATGAATACCAACTTTAAAGCCTGATTATCCAAATAGTTTTCTTTTAATCTCTTCATCTTCTGCCTTTCATTTTCCTTAGGAAGACATCATCCTGGGTTCTGGTCCAAGCTCCAGGAAAGTTTGTGCATTTTATATTAGACATCTAAAAACAGAAATAACCCTAGTAGCAGGACAAGTGCCCAGAACTCCTCTTTCCCAAGTGTTTGTCTGCATTACTAAGTTTGTTCTCTTTCTGCACTCATACAGAAGGGGCTGAAGGGGACGCCATGAAGACCAGCCCACCACTTGCTGTTTGGGGCCTTCTTCTGGAAACTGAAAGAAGCTGGCTTCAGTGTTCTCAGGTTGAAGAGGGCTGAAACCCAGGTCTCCTACTTCCTGGGCAGGTGCTCTAGCCTTGAGGTGACTGTATAACTGTAGAAGATGGGAATCTCCCTTCTGGATGCCAAGAAGATTTCATAGACATTAGGGCTGGAAGGGACCTCACAAGATCATTGGGTCCAGCCCCCTGCCGAAGTGGCAGGAAGTCAGCTGGGGTCAAATGATCCCAGCAAGAAAGGCATCCAAGTGCTTGCACCACCTCTGGGGGGAGTCTATTCCGGGCCCTGGGGACTTGGACGGTAAAGTTTTTCCTTATATCCATTCTGAAATGGTCTTCCAGGAGTTGTGACCAAAGACAGAGACTCATAACTTGAGATCACGTCTGTCACCTGTTTTGAGGAGAGGTGGGAGTTCAGACACACCCTACATTCACTGTATCTCCACACATCTCCCTGCTCAGCACATAGGCTCTCTTTATTTTAGACACTTCACCCTGTTGAACTAGAACACTGATCTTGAAGCAAGGTGCTTATTGTTTAGGAGATATGATGGCTAAAAGACTGTTTGGCTGAAAAGGTAGGTCTGTATGCCTCTTGGCATCTACTACAGGCAATGTGTTTATTTGATTAAAGGATGTTAAATAGCAAGCATCAGTGTTACAGCTGAAGTCATATTAGGTTCTCAGGGCAGTTTTTAGATGGCTTGTGACATGTCCTCTTAGGTCTGGTGACTAGTTTGAGACTGGCCCTGGAGAAATTCTGATTTGGTAAAGATGTGTGCCGGGGAAGATCACACTTCGGAGCATAACACAGGGGTTTGTTGGCTGACTGTGGGAGACACTTTCAAGGATTGTGACCGAGGTCTGCACAACCTGTCAGCATGAGGGAAAGGGAGACAAAGCAGAATGACCCAAACCAGGTATCCCAAAAGAGGATACTCCAGGCACTAGGCTTATGCACTTATGGCATTGACAGACATGAAAAAATGAAAAAAACAAAAACAAATGCTTTACTGGAAGAGGCAGTGCATTAGTTCAATCTGGCTCCACAGCATCTGTATAGACTGGGCACTTCAGTGGGGCTTTTTGGCACTTTTATCTAATAGCTGATTCAATTGGCTATTAGATGAAAGTGTCAAAAATCCACTAAAATGCCTGATCTATATAAACATTGGGCAAGCCAGGTCCAACTAATTTGATGCCTCTTCTGGGCAGGGGTGCACCGAGCTTAAAGTAAAGCACCATTTTGCTTTTTCCCCCATGTTAACAAGCAGCTTTAATGTCTCTTTAACAGCACTCCTTTTCTTTTACCATTTTGTCCCTTTCCCTTCACTTGCAATGCCACAGTTACTATGCTCTATGTCTTCTAAAGCCTTCTTTTAGCATGCATACACCACTGTGGTGGTGTGTACCAACCAAGATACCCTCAAGCATGCTCTGCCCACCCATGCCTGCACACATCCTCCAAACACAGAAAACACACAAGTGAGGCTACTATGGAGTCAATACAGCATCTATTTTCAACCATGTCAGAGTTTGCACTCTCAACAGAGACTGGAGAGACACACCTGAGTAATATTACAGCCATATTTCTGGGTTTAAGCCATTAGAGTGGGTGTGCTTAGGGGTAGCATCAAAGGTAGGACACATTGCCTTCCAAGTGCAAACATGTCTTTTGTTTCTTCACATTGGAAATATGAAAAAGCATATAAAAATGCTTTCACTTAGGTATGCACACTGTCTGCATACCTAAGTAAGGTACAGTAACATAGCTGGGAGGCTCAATCTGATGACTTGTTACTATCTGTGAGCACATTATTAAGGTAGCACCAAGGACCTTGGCCTTATGACTCTAGGTGCTATAGTTACAGAGTTATGACGTGTTCTAGTTGCTACATCAACACTATAGTCACTGCAGCCCAAGCAGGTTGGTCTGGCTAGCTACTGATAGTTTGGGAACTGCTTGCAGTACTCTGTAAGTCCCTCCCATGGGAGCATGGAGCTCAGGGTGGATTGCAGAAGCCACTTGAAAAACTGTATGACTACAGAGTTGCACATTTCTTCAACTACACAGCTATTAGCCTCCCCAAGTTAACTGGTTTAAAGCTAACTTAAGCATGTCTCCACAAGCTGTAAAGACAACTTTGACTGTGGTGTAAAATAAACAATGCAACATTTTGCAACTATAATACATCAGAGCATCAGCCTCCAAGTTTGTGAGTGCATGTGCTCAGATAAAACCTGAGACTGGCTTGAATCTTTGCACAAAAATCTAAATATAGCCAGTGCTTGACACTAGTCCCAGTGGGGTCAGTGGAGCCCTGAGGAAGCACAGTATATTTTCCATGTGTATGTGGAAATTATGGTTCTAGCAAGAACAAGCTGGATGCAACAGCATTTGGAGCACTGACTGCTTAACTGTGCCACCTTGCTGCCATATCAGCCATGGGCACAGTACAGCCTTACAGGGCAAACTGCAGCGGTAGGCTTCTGCTGCATGGAGACCTTTACATTTTAATGCATTTTTCTGAAAGCCTGCTACCTAAAAACCCAGCATAATATGGCCACCCACCCATCCACCCCAATGTACAAAGAAGTCCCCACTGAGTTAACAGTGCAGATACTGTTTCACTATGGAAATCACAGCTTAATTACATCTTCGGGTTGGTGGGAAGGATTTGATAGGAGATTTCATTCTGAAAACAATCAGGTCTCAGTTGTGTTAGAAATCAGGATATTAATGTTACTCATTTTAATTTTCCTCTCTGACTCAGATTCCCACTGTTTGAATTTGAGCTCAATTTGTTTTGTTCATTATGAATGAATCTGCATGAATTTGACATTAAACTGATTATCTCGGAAAACAGTAGCAATAATTTCCCTTTTTCCTGTGTACATTTCAGATTATGTCTGTGTGGCTGACAAAAAAGATGCAGAGGAGAAATAATAAGGCAAAGGGAAATAAAACATGCATTTCAATGTTATGGATGGGTTATTTAGATGGGACATGCTATTATATTTATCCATTATGGGGAACAATAGCCTGGTAAACACGCTGCCCTCATTATATTGGTGAAAACCACACATCAGTAGGTTCACATTTTCTGAAAGCATACGCTAACTGCGACTCTCAGAAGAAAATGTTCTGACTAGGAAGTTCTATGGGATTTCTCTAATTTTCCATTATGGTCTTCAACGCACTGGTGTTACAGGGTCTTTGAACTTCAAAGTGTTTATAGTTTATTATGTGGCAACTCTGGCACTGACTCACACTCCTGTCTAGCAGCCCTGTCAATCATCCTCTCCATCTTTCTGCCATGCCTCTAGAAGCATTTTTCCGGTCCCTCTTCTGCATAGTTCTTCAAATTTGTAATATTGCAATTGGATCAATGTGGGTAGATGAGCTACATTTGGTGGACTGTTGGCCTAGCAGTAAAATTCCATTAAAATTGTGATGGGTTCTGGGTTCAAATTCTGAACAAGACCTGCTTGGGATAGTAAAAGTTTCATGATGGCTTTCTAAACAATATGTTCTTTTTCAACCAGAAGTTATGATCAGGAATCAGAGAGTGACATTCTGTGGCTTGTGTTACGCAGTAAGAGAAATCAGATGGTTGTACTGCTCCCTCTCAACTCAATAAAGCCCCAGAGCCAGACCTACAGAAGGACTTAAGCACCTCAGTCTTGTCTAACTTTCCTAGCAGGTACCAAAGCCCTAGTTTGGTGCCTCAACACTCCCATTCAGATGTTGCAGAACCCTGGAGGCCCTTATAGACCACAGGTGCCTACATTCCTGCCAGCAAAATTCCATATGTACCTAAAAGATCCATTTCTGAGCATGTCCAGAACTGTCTAAGCCTTGCCAGGCCTGAGTAGCTTCATACCTAGTTCAAGCTACAGCCCACTCAGGATTCACTATGGAGGTGTTCTACCCAAACTGGTAGTGTGCTCAGAGGATGCCTATCAGTTGTGGTTACACACACAATTTGGCTGGATGATGTTTTGGTGGCAACAGTATCCCCCCTAAAACAGTGTAGTGGTTAAAGAACATGCTCAGAGTGTGGGAGACCATGTCTTGCTCCCCAGCTTTACCCAAGAAGATCTGGAATTGTCTGCTACCTCTTCATGGCATTTTTTGAGGCTGGGTCCTCTCAACTGCTCCTGATGAATCTATTCCACTTTGTATGGCATAATTAAAAGTTCACTGGACCAGAGAGAGGAAGATACCACCTGGCTCTATACTCTACTGGTAAAGACACACACCTGGCAAAGGGAAGACCTGAATTTCAGGCTTTGCCCCAATATTCAGTAGTTAATCTCTTCATGATTAGGCTAGAGTCATAGGGCATTTATAGACATGCTCTGGGAGGCAGAGGGGAGGGGGCACTTTAATTAGCACCACTTGGAGAGCTGTGATAATGAATGAGCCCAGAGTGACACGTGTATCAACGTCCCCACACTGAAAAATGTTGGTGGGGCGCTTTGAACTAAAACTCATTGAACAAGCTTTAAAGTGCCCCACCGCCATTTTTCAGTATGGCTCCGAAGTGCTACTGCAATACAATTGATAATTAAGAGCAATAGAAGTTTCTCTAAGCGTGTATCATAAAATAGAGAGGAAAGGTTCTTTGAGCAGATGTGATATCTTTTATTAAACCAACTGAGTAGTTGGAAACAAGTTTTTTCTTTTCCCTTGCTCTCTTCCCCCCCTCCCCCCTCTGCTTTACCTCTTTGCTTTACCTTTTGTCTTTAATTTCTACCTATTTACATTTTCACTGACATCCTGCTACACTTTTAGCTTCTCTCATTTCTTGGAGTATCAGAACAGCAGAGACTCCCCATGCCTGAAGAAGGATGACTGAACCTGAAAGCTTGCCAAGAACTTTTTTCCAACTGCTCTGTTGGTCTAATAAAGGATATCACATCTACTCAAAGAACCATGCCTGCCTAAGTCCTTAGACCAACACGGCTACAACCAAAAACCCAGTATCATAAGATATGCTTTTACAAAACAATACCTTCTAAATGTTTACTGCTTCTGGGACCCATTTCCATGAAACTGCAACCATGAAGCACTGTTCTTCTTGCAGTCTTTGTCTACCTTACACTGTTCAGTCTCTAAGAAGCAAGGCTCCCAGATGAAAGACCATCCCTATTGACTTCTATTATGAAAGTTAATGCAGCTCATTTACTGTCTTGTAAAGTAATGTCTATTCCCTAAAGGTAACCATGTAAACAAGGGGTGGGCGATTCAGGAGACTGCTGAGTCAAAGGGGAGGACATGACAAAAAGAACATTAACTAGTTAGTAGGTTTCAGAAACAACTTAAAACAACCTGCCACCAGAGTGCACACTGGCCAGGTCTACATGAGACACTGACTGCACAGTAGTCCAATACTACTGTGCAGTAGCGTCGCGTGGCAAAAACCATGATGCAATGCTACTGCAGAGTAGCAGTATTAGGCTACTGCATAGAGTAGCAGTATTAGGCTACTGCACAGCAGCATCACAAAAAAAGTGTTCATCCATGCTACTGTGCAGTAACTCACTGTATTACATAACACTGCGCAGTAACAACTGTTCAGTCAGCATCTCATGTAGATGCAGCCACTACTACCTTTTATTTAAAGGCCTTTATTACAGTTCTCTCAGAAAAAGATGCTTATCAGCTTAGCACTTTGGAAGAGTTTTAGAACCTCAAAGCCCCATGAACTTCATAGTGATGCAGAGCAACTTGTCTCTCAGGTCATGATGTTGCTAAGGAAATTCATTCAGTTCAACTCAAATCTCTCAGAACTTGTCATCTTTGCAGACCTTGCTCAAGTTAAAACTCAAGAGTTGCAAGCATCTTGAGTTCTACCCACATAAGAAAACATTAAGTAGATTGTGGTGATGCTTTTGGCTGTTCTATTATTGGTATAAACTCTAGCTCAAGTTAGAATAATTTATTAGATGCTAATATGACTACCTTGGGCTGCAGACTCAGTCTCCCGAGACAGAGCCAGTGTTATTTCATAGCACGCCCACTCTTACTTGAGTTAGGCTAATTCAGGAGGAGTCAACTCAAACAGAGATAACTTGACTAAAGTCTGCAAGGGATGCACAGCCCTAGAGTTAGGAGACTGAAACCAGCTGTAAGCAAAGACAGCAATACCACAACAGCACCAATTCCATGTTAGACATAAAAAGTGATACAATGTATATGAAGCACCACCTTTCAAAACAGAGGGATGGAATCACAGGTAAGCTGTATGAGTTTTGACTTTCTCACCTAAAAATGGGCAAGTCAGTAGGACGCTGGAAAGAGAATTGTGGGATGGCATAGGAGGCATGAGTGACAGAAAGGGCAGAGGTCAATTTGTGGTAGGAAAAGAAGGAAAAATAATGTGGTCCTTGACTATCAGGAGGAAGATGTCAACTTAGATTTTGAAACAAAGATGGAATCCCAGGAGATTTCTCATGGTGAAAGTTCCAGGGTCCTGCTTTTCAAGAGAGGAGAATACAATTGACCTGATTCTCCACTCACCTCTGCCTAAGTTATAGAAACCCTCACAGAATAAAGGAAGTGTGAGAAAAAAGAAGAAATTATCCTGATATATTTTGGACAAATCTATAATTTAGAGTTGCCTCCAACAAGTGGGCAGAAAGGAGCCTACTACTGATAATGTCTTCGAGACAGGAGTCAGAAGACTTTTGGTTACAAACTCCAGAACATTTCCATGCCAGAGAGGGAGTTTGAGGCCCTGTCTTGGGTTTTTCACAGGATAAATGAGAACAGAATTCAGGAAGAGGTGAAGGGGTAGCTTTCCAGTTGACAGGACTTTTCTTACCTCTGTGAGTAGAAGATGAATTGGAATTACACAAAGCTGAAAGGGGTATTAAGAGAATTAGTGTCTGAAAAGACAGAAAATAAAGAATGAATTTTCTATTTTCAAAGGACATGTTAGAGTTTGAAAGACAAGGTATCTGGAGAAAGAGAAGAGGGAGAAGAGGAGGGAACTAACAACAGTATGGAGTGGACAAGTCAGATGGAAGCCTTACTGTTAATCATCATAAGCAAATAAGCATAGAGATAAATGACTTTTTCTATGCTGTCCTTTAGATTAGCCAGGCCCATTGGACTCCTGCAAGCTGCAGGGAGATGGTGAAGAATGCGGGTGGGATGAGTGACAACAGAACTGAGATCAGAGAGAACTTAGGTACCAGAGACACAGGACAGAGGTGATCGTTTAGCAAGAGAAGCAAGGAAGATCAGGAAAGAGGCTGTTTTGGCTGACATCACTCAAAGAAAAGAAGGTTTTTTCCAGGAAATCTGAAAAGCTTAGACAAGACTGTTGCTTTTTGGGGAGAGAAAGTGGGAGGAAGGATGAATTGTTTCAGAATGGTGAGCAATGTGGAGAGCACCAATTGACTGAGTGTGCTTGATTACAAATTGAAATGAGTTACGCAAAGCCGCTCTAATAAAAAGTTGCTAACACCTGTTCAAAGTGTGTCAGAGTGCAAGTTAGTCCCAGATCAACTGAAATGACATTTCAATCAATTAATTTCTCTTATAAACGGGCAGACAAATAATGAACTTCCAGACAAATATGAGGACTGTAGAAACTTATGAAAAGGGATGTGGTTCTATTGTGTGAACCACTGGCAGGGAAAGACGCAAAATGTACATTCAAGGCTTGTACATTACTCCTCTGAGCTTTTATTTTATACTTGCAAATAAAACATTAACGATGCTGCTTCTTTAATACTTGATATATATATTAAAATATTAAGAGGAATAAAAGAACTGTAAAATTGTATTATAAGATCAGTCCAATAGGACTCTCACTCTCTTCTTTTGTGAGGGATTGGAGAAGTAATTTATGCATAAGGTTACAAAAGCCCTAAGGCTGTTACTATGTTCTTCCAATTGAAATATACAGGATAAAAGCTATGTATGAAATAACCAGAGGGTTTATGTAGCTCGATGTCTGTTAACTTCAGGCTTTGTTTCCTAGCTCAGTAGCTTCTATAATGGGTGATCACGTGCTCACTTTGGTGCCAGGACCTTTTGTAGTTTCTGTATGTACAGCTGTCTTTATCCACTAACAATAAAAATGTGTAATACGGTGTCTGCTTCCTTTAAAACTAATGCTGCAGCCCCTCTTCTCCCTTCTGCAGCTATATATTCCCCATGTTGATGAGCATATCCTCAGGCATGTGGTTCTATTGTTTTGCATGGCATGACTTTCACAGGTAAGTACTAACTGATGGCAGTGAGCATTGCCTAACTTGGGCCTTATTCATCTTACTTGTGTGAAAATCTATTTATGTTCCCCTTCAAGACTGGGTATGAAGAAATAGAAGCCAACCACCCCGGAGCTTTGCCATGATTTCCATTTTAGGGAGACACCTTCAACATTGAACAAATTACTTAACCAGATTGAGGAAGGACACCTTTCCTTTACTGATGAACCCAAGAGATTTTGCTTCAAAGGCTTTCCTGTTTATACCCCCAGCTGTATATTTCAAAGCAAGTGAGAGCTTGCATTATTGGATACAATTTACATTTCATGCTTTGGACAGAGAATGGACTGCTGTTTGCAGCTCAGATTGCGAGGAAGATGTGGGAAACCAGGTCTGACTTCAGAGTGGCCTTATGCTGCAAAGTAAAACCTGCAAAGCAGCACCAAGTTGTTCATTTCATCTCTCTGCGTGACAGGGGAAAGGTGAGAATCATGAACAGCAATCAGCTGGGACAAAACAAGTTAAATGGAGGCATCTACGATAGAAGGTAAAGTTTTTGTTTTTTGTTTTTGTTTGTCTTTCTTGGTGATTGTTTTGGACTAGTAGTTAGTCCAATAAAAGACATCACAATACTTCTTGTTTGTTTCCTGGACCATCAGGACTACAAAAACACTCCAAACCTACTGTGATGGAAGTTCATTTCACATGGTTGCCTTTGTTACACAATGGCCAACAAAGTGGCCACTTCCTTCTACTTCAGTGAACCTTCAACAAAGAATAAAATTAAAAAGGAAGCATGAATAATGAGATATCAGTATACATCCACCTGCTCTTGCCTTCAAATGGGTGTGGACAATGCGTATAAGCATTCAGGGAACTGAGCTCAATGTCCCTGGTGTCCTAGAGTAGAGTAGTCATTGTTAGTAATTGCAGAGCCCAAATAAAGACGGTCCCACATTTTTTTTTATATGCAGGCAAAATTATAACTGAAATCAACGGGAGTTTTGCCTGAATAAAAATAAAAGAGGATGAATGAGTCTCCTCTCACATCATTTTTTCCTACAATGAAGCACTCCTATTGACCTAAGTGGAATTATTTCTGATTTACACCAGTGTAAATGAGAAGAGAATCAGATGTGGGCCAAATACTGGCTTCTTTCCACACCAGCATTTAGCTGCTGGATTTACAGCACTGAAGCCAAGGTGTGACACTGAGGACTTTGCCCATAATTACTTACAGTGAACTATCAAAGTAACTTAACCAGAAGTGAAACAGCAGTTTTTGAGGCTCAGCAATCCCACTATTTCCATACAATCATTTTACTGTGGAACACTCATGAAAAACCTTTTTAAAAAGCTGTTAAGATTTCACACTGCTCCAGGTACTGTACTTTGTCTAATATTACTCTTTTGCCATACATTTCAGAAAGACTTTCCTCTCCAGTTCTCCAGATTGCTCATATTAGTCAGGCATTCATTTTGGATATTAAGATCACTGAAGATGATTTTGTTCCAAGTACAAGTTTTCTTTAAAAATGTGTTCAGCAGTACATTTTTGTTTCCACAAAAGCCTAGGAAATTGCTTTATACCTGGGACAATGTGGCATTTGATGATGCTTAATAGACTCTACAGTCCCATAACTGCCCATTTTCACTACTAGCAATGAGGCCTGACAGCTTACTGTCTTATGGTGCTACCAGTTGACTTCAGAAAGAAGGTTTCATTTAGTTTCCTAACTTACTTTCAGAAGTTACTTTCAGAAATTAAATCCTTGAAAATGCATGTGTAAAAAAAAAATTAAAAAGGAAAACAGCAACAATAATAAAACATCTTCCCAAACTAATGAATAATGGAACATACCACACTCCTAAAACATTTTTGTGTCTTGTAACATTCTTATAGAATAATGTCGGTACAATGGGAGGTAGTGTGAAGGGGGAAAAAGGACGATATATTTGGCATCCTTAAAGTAATCACAAAAGTTATACATATGAAAAATAATTTATAATTACCTCTGTTGAGTGAAGCTGAACTGTTTATATCTCCAGTAATAAAGGAAGACTCGGACTGCTTTCGAACTGTGTCATTCCACATCCGACGAATACGGCTCTGAAGAGGGATTGAACCACAGCAGGTAATGAATTTTTTAGCAGCTGCAGATAGGTTTCTTTCTGCCTCACTAAAGATGGCTATTGGCATCTCTAGCTCAGGATGAGACTTGTTTCTATCCAGCTGTAAGTAAGCAGTTTCTGATTGGTTGTAACCTACCTATTGCATATCAGACACATCATTCCCAGGCTTCATAACATGAATTTATATCTCAGATAAGAAGTGCATCACAAGATACCATATATTTTCTAAATCTTAATAAAAAAACAATATAGGCCATGAAAAAGAAACCCCTCCAAATCCATGTGGGATACTGTTCCAACAATGGAGCATTAAATAACTGAAACTAGCAAATACTAGCGTGCATGGGCCTGAAATTACCTTGGTGTATATTGATTTGTATGTTTTTGTAAAGTATAATGGAATAGCTATTATATGTCTAGGCATCTCTGGATGTACTGAGGTTTTTTCACAACTCTATTATTCATCATGGCAAACATCAGAAATAACTGCAAAATAAAAGGCCTTATATTTTCATCATAAAAAAGTACTGACAGTGGAGCATTCTTGGGTACAACATGAACACAGGAAAGTGATCTTATTCTACTGTCCTGGATTGTATGATTTTGTTTTAATTGTCAGATGGGTCGTGGAATATTTATATAAACTACTTCATGCCACACTGTCCCTCCTCCCAATCCTTCACTTAAAATCTATGGCCAGGTTTCCAAAAAACTAAACAGCTAACACTAAGTTCAGATTTTCAGAAGATTGCCATGACCTACAGCTCTCATTGTTCTCTGAAAATCTCTCCATTTCTTTCAGGTGCCTAAAGGGGGGGGGGGCATGGAGCAGGGAGAGGGGTTGATTTGTGTTTTTGAACTCTTGCTGATTATTTAGGTCGTAAAGAGGAGTTGTTGGGTGCTGAACACTTCCAGAAGTCTGGCCCCATATTACAGGTTATTCTCCCCTAGATCAGGAGA
The DNA here is from genome assembly GCF_001723915.1 of Gavialis gangeticus. Taxonomy (NCBI): domain Eukaryota; kingdom Metazoa; phylum Chordata; order Crocodylia; family Gavialidae; genus Gavialis; species Gavialis gangeticus. The sequence goes on from NW_017729030.1 coordinate 60,351,521, forward strand.
GGAACATTCCTGCGCTGCATCTCTTGACCTTAGGAATGGAGACGTTTTAACAAAGCTGCACACAATAAAAAAGTTTTTCTCTTTTTCCACTGGAACAGAAAGAGTTTAATATTAGGAGGGAGGAGTGATGGAGAGCCCAGGGCTTTGCGGTCATGGAGATATAAGAGGGTGTGCCCAGTCTCAGACTGTGCAAGTGTGCTGCCTTTACACTGTGTGTCAACAGATCTACCAAGTACTGAGAAACATTTGTCCAACCTCAGTGACATGTGGGAGGGGAGAGCAGAAGAGAGGTATTGGTCTTGCTCTCACCTGTGATGACATGGTGAAGGCTGGGATATACTAAGAAGCCTAAGGGAGTTAAGGTGTCTAGCACTGTTACATTCCTTAACATCTGACTGAAAATACTGTGAGAACCCATACTGGTTATATTTTATGTTACTGTTTCATTTATTTGTGATTTATACTAAGTTAATAAATTAGAAGTGGGTTGTAGTTATGAACAGTATGTCAGCTATGAACAGTATGTCACAGGTCATTCAATCCATACAAACAGGAGGAGTTACCAATTGTCATGAGTCCAACCTGTTGCACCTCATAATAACTGATGGGCCCTTCACTAAAACATCTATTAATCATGTATTAACCTTTACAGACTTTCCATAAAAGGAAATTTTAGTGTTCCATTTTTTAAATGATATTTAATTATTACTGGGGGACCAAGTCTGGATATTAATTCTAATGCTTTGGAGTGTCTTTAAGATGGGGCGGGGGAATCCCGAGATTTTTGTTTCCCCTACTCCTGCCCCACCTTTCAATGTGTATTTTGCTAAAAGGAAAAAAAAAAGCTTGAGTGCTTTCAAGCAGACCCATATCATTTCTCTAAAAATTCTCCAAGTTTACTGGCTTTAGGTAATCAACAAATGGCATTAGATGCTCTCCATAACACAGTGGGATCCAACATCCATTTTTTGCTGTCAGTTTGTATGGGTATATTTTAATGTTCAGGAAAGATGCCGATGGCCAGGCCCAGAGGTGGGAATCCTCTGCTGCTATACAGAACCAGTAAGCACTGCAATGGGAGCAAAACTGGCCAAAGTACCTCAATTTTTACCTAGAGGGATGGCCTCTTTCCTCTCCAAGGCACAATCATCCTTCAGCTTCAGTGTTACAGCAGTGGAAAGGAGTGCCTATTGGAGTTAACTGTAATGATCACTTCTGTGATATGGGCACCTTCCTAGTTATAAATAGGGACCTACCCAAATCACGAAAAGAGAAATCAATTTTCACAGCTTGGTCATGGCCTAAAGAGCCAATTTCACAGTCATTTTGCAGTAGCCCCACCCCTTGGCATTGACTGGCAGCCCCAGGAGGAGAAGGGACAAGGTGGTGGCTGCCATCTTGTTTGCTGGCTGCCCTGCCTCTCAGTGCTAATTAGTGGAGCGGCATGAGGGGGCAGGTGCCATCTTAGCTTCTTCCCTTCATGCCACCCTGCCAGCCAGCACCTTCCCCTCCCAGATGGACTATGAGGCTGGGCTGCAACACCAGCAAGGACCACTGGCTCCCACTAGGGAGACAGCATTTTTTTTGTTGGTTGATTTCCTGGGAAAGCACAGCTAATCCCATTTTTTGTGGAGATCACCATTTTTTGTGATTCCCACAAAAATTGCAAAACCAGGATTTAAGTAGGGCCCTAGTCATAAATCATATGGCATTGACACATTTGAAGGGCTACCAAACAACTGTCAGATTTAATGATTTTTGGCCATTGCTGACAGGTGTGGAACTGAATGAGGCAAAAGACTCTACAATTCTACTGCCATTTGCCCTGAATTGGCCCAGTTCCTTGCAAACACCAAACAAGAGCTCTTGGATGGCATCTTGGAAAACTTAAAAAAATAAATTACAATTTGCATCTAAAATATAAATCACAAATAATGTTTTCCAGGGAGATTATAAACTGCTATTTGCTGTGTGTTCCTTTCATAATTTAATAGGTGAACTGTCAAGTATAATTAGATCCATTAGTAATACAGAATACATTTGTGTTTGGTTTCTGTTGATTAAGAAGTTAAGCTGCCTCATTTTATATGAACTGTTCTTCATAAATCTGTATCTGTACACAAGGTAGCAAGTAAAATACTAAATGCACCAACTAAATAGAAATTGAATTTTTAGATGACCAAGGCATAACCAGTTTAGAAAATAAATAGTAGTTTTGAAACCTGGTGGATTTGTTGAAGGGAATTTGAAACAAAGAAAATCAGTAACCCACAGAATTGATTAAAACAGTTAACACCAGTAAATGATCTGTTTCATCTTCCACACTGTATGAGAAGTTTTGTTGTCTTCTCTCAGAAAAAGGGTAGGAATACTACAGTAATCTTATCACGTAGTACATATATTACTCATCTGGGAAAAATAGACAATTTTGGCGTGTTTGCTTTCCTCTCAATTCATTTTCAGAGTGTTAGGGGAAACTAATGACAATTACAATTTCAGTAACCAAACTGTATTTGATTATGAGATGTCAGATTTGAAAGATGGGAGACAAACTTAGTTCTTCATTGTACTGGTATAGCTCTGAAGAAGCTCCTTTGACTTCTGATGGCGTACATACTGTTTCAGGGAGGACAAGTTAACCCATAATGTCCAAAAGGGGAAATATATACCTGCATACACGTGTGTGTGTATGTGTATACACAGCAAAACATCTCATACAGTCTATACACACACACATATGTACACACATATACTCACACACCAAATAAAGTCTGGATGGTCAATTCTTCAAATCTTTTCTATAATCAACTACTTCCCAATCCATTTTAAACCACACAACATCTCTTTGATGGCTGGATCATTGTGGCACAGTGCAATGCTCCCATATAAAAGGATGCCATTTCAAGAATGAATTCTTGACCTTCTGATCCCAAGGACATTGACTGTGTAATACAGTATATAGCAGGAAGGCGAGAGGCATTGCATTCCAGCTAACGAACACTTTTTACCTGTGAGCCTGTGGAATATCGTCCAGGCGTCCGTGACCCAGAGGTTTTTCCTGAGCCTATGGAACTCTCTGTGCTTTTCCCGCTACAGCAATGTGTGCGCAGGCATTTTCCATACTCTTTACGTACCTAGCCAACAAAACAGGACCTTTCATTAGCAGGCAGCTCCTCTTCCAGCCAGAGCCTTAAGACTTTTCACAATGCTATTTTCTTTCTTCAGTGATGTATTAACATTAAAGTTGCTTTTGTACATTTAAAAAGATTCTATTACACTTCTCAATAGCATTCCCATAACAGGTTAGCTCTATGCTTATGATATCACAAGGGACCACTTTTATGTAGAAAAGCTGTTCCCTGACATCAGTAGAATTTAGCTACCTCCGAGGCACATCAGGACAGTACGGAAGTAAAGATATACTATTTATGACTGAAAATTAATATCATCATAGATTTGATCTAAACTGGCATGTTGGCTCATCTAGGTACTAAAAGTTATTGCTTCTGGAAGTGTGCTAGGATGAAAATCGCAAAACTGAAACATACAGGAGGCATTGATTTTATACTCCTTTTCCTACAGTGAAATTCAAACTCCACAAAGCTGTGACAACCAAAAGCAAAGCTGCTTTTAAGGGTAAGCAGCCAGAGCAATTGCCCAGGATGTCAGGCTTTGTGGAGCTCTAGGAGGTGAGCCATCCTATATGTATGTGGAGAAAGATTGGGGCCCACACTGTAGCCTCTGCCTGAGGCCCCCAGCAGTCTAACACTGGCTCTCCCTTGGAGATGAAGTCCTTAGTATGCTGAGAAGGCAGGCATGGTGCTAACTACCCCAGAGAGACCAGTCAGGATTTAGACAATGTTTACGGGCTAATTTCTCTAGTAGAGACAATCGGTCACATTCTCAGTAGATGTAAACTGGTGTCCCTCCAGTGGCTTCAGTGGAACCCTATTGCTTCGAGCCAGTTGAGAATCCAGGTTTTTGCAAAACTGAGGTCTATGCACATGTGTGATTTTGCCTATAAATGCAGAGAGATCAACAAGAGGTGAAACTGAAAATGCAGAGATCAGCTTGTGAAACGAATGTGAGGAAAGGGCAGTTTACTTATCCATTGGAAAATAATAAATAGAAAAGGAAATTAGCAGCAGAGGTTAACCTGTGAGTGTGCTGCACTTAGTTATCTGGTTAAATCTCTCTAGTCTTGCTATGAACAGTTCAGAAATCTATTTATGAAATAACTGTTTAAACAGCAAATTACAGCTTTTTATATTGGTCCTTCTTTAAGAGCCTGAGACAAACACAATGCCATGTGTGCTCAATGCGCTCTCGAGTGCCTAATCAATTCTTTGCTGAGAGAAAATAATTCAATTGCTTTAATTAGCCACCTACTGCTTTCCACTGCAGCTTTGTGCTGATTTTTTAGTTCACAGTGGATGGAAAGCAAAAGTATTTTGCTAAATAAGCCCTCCCCCAACCTCTTGGTTCAAACCAACAGAAGCCTGACATCCAGGTACATCTCAGGAGTTTCCTTCATTCTACAGTGGCACCACTCAGAAGTGACTCCACTGAAATCACTGATGCTTTACTGGCACAGAACTGCCCTGAGACAGAAGGGATTCCAGCCCTTGGGTATGAATAAGTGCCATAACAGTCACAATGTTGTTGTGTTGCTATATGGTGCTGTGCTGGGAAACAAGCATTTGCAAGGACTGAGAGTTAGAGAAATAGGGTGTATGGAAATTGTGGTCCAGAGAGAATAGTGTGGAAATGTTATCTCCTAATAAAAGGAAACACCTGCATGTCTGATTAGAAGCATCAGTGAGTCAGTGAAAAGCAGATGCAGAACAATCGGAGCTGTAGGAGTCTTAAAGATGTGGAAGGAACAGCATCTGTCTCCCCAAATACATACAGATACCATAAGAGCAAAAACAATGCCTGTAAGGTACAGCCGCTACTCAATTCAGCCCCTAACAGGACAGATTCTGATGCTTTCCTGGTGCATAGCAGATAAAACCAGTGATGTCAGTGGGAACAAGGTCTTGCTGAACTCTGAAAAAGAGCCCTAATGTAGGAAATCATCCCTATATATTAGCACTCAATGCTATCCCCTGGACCTTAGCATGTACTTAAAAGCTTTTGAAAATAGGGGGCTAGGAAAAGAAAATTTGACTGGGCAATAAACCTTCCCTCTTTCACTATCTGCAGTCAGTAAATGCTCAGAGACTTAGGAGAAATAAAGAGAAGGAATAATACACAGAGAGGTCTGCACAGGTGCTAATGCTCTCATTTGACCAGTGGTGAGAGATGACAAGTCTTTGGCCCCTTGGTGTTACAAGGCATATACTATAAAACTACACTCTTTGGCATCATTAACTGATATACAGAGCTTGCTACATAAAAAACAGAGACAGAAAGTGAAGACCCCTTTTCAAAAGAAATGCTGAGAGTAGCTAACAGGGAACATCTGTAATGTTTCTGTACTATTTATTGTGAGTAAAGGGATCAAAGCCCGGCTCTTAAAGATTAATTTATATATATATAAAAAGAGAAGGCCAAACGAGTATTTCCAGAAGACAGTAAGCTCTCCTTAAGGCTAAGAGTTCTATAATTTTTCCACATTTAAATAAAAATGGGATCAGTTGAGCTCCATTCTCCTGCTATTTGAAAACTCAAACGGAATTGTCTTTTCTCCTTCAAGGCCTAAATAATTTGGTGATCAGTTGTTGGGTATTTTTATATATAATTTGCTTCCAGCAGTGTGGCTATTCAAAAGAGTGAATAGGACTAGCATGCCCCTATTGACCTACTTACTCATAGGCTGCATCCAGATGAGCAGGGGTGTGTGCTTGCAGTGTCACAAATTTGTGCCGCCTTGATCTGCAATGCATGTCCCTGCAAGTACTCTTTGTTGTGGGCCATGCCCAGCTCCTGGCCAGGCTCCATGTGCTGCAGGGGATGGGGCTGGCTGGGGCACAGGGTGCCTTAGTGCAGGGCCAGCCGACAGGCAGCCCCCCCCACTGAGGCACCCTGTGCCCCAGCCAGTCAGAGAGCCACACGTGGAGTCCAGCTAGGAGCTGAGAGGAGTTGGGCATGGCCTACAAAACAGGGTACATGCAGGGGTGTGTGCTGTGGTACAAAGTAGTGGCATTTTCTGGTAGCAAAAAAAAATAAACCCTGAAAAAAATAGCAGGACAAAACACACAAAAATAGCATGCGCTGAGACAAATACAGAGATGAGGGAGAGTAGGCATCTGTGTGTTGCCCGCTTCCCTGTCTCCATGCACTGTGGAGCCCCCATGCTGAGGCACACTGAGCCCCAGCCAGTTGCAGATGGCTGGTTGTGGCACAGTGTACCTCAACATGGGGGACCAGGCAGCTCGGGGTTGGCTGCTCCCCCATCTCTGTATTTGACCTTGTGCATGCTATTTTGGCGTGCTTTGCCCTGCTTTTTTTTCTAGGGTTTTTTTTTTGCTAACAGGAAATCCCGGTAGCAAATTTTGTACTCGTGCTGCAAATTAGTAGTGCTGTGCACAGTTTAATATGCAAAGCATGTGGTTTGTGGTGTCACAAAGAGGTTTATGGTGCCACAAGCTGCATGTGCCTGCATGTGTGGATGCAGCTATAGGGCCTATCTATGCTGTCCTGGACCATGCTAAAGAGCACCACCATGACCCACTCTCACCTGTGCTGCATATGCAAAATGCCAAAATTACCATGGCTTACTCCCTAGCACAGCTGTGCGTGGTGTAATCACGCCCATTCAGGGGTTCTAGTATCCAGTAACCTAAAGGATGCGTTTATGGTGCACTAACTTCACAGTACTAATTCCTTGTGTGAATATGCATGGTGGTATGCACTGAGACTGGCTTTGAGTACAGTGACTGCTCTGCTGTGAAAGAGCATGTGCCCTAAGTGTGTCCATATTTGCCAAAAACCATGGCAGACCTCACTGTGCATTAACTTCCTCATGTAGACAAGCCCTGTAACATTATTAGCTTTAAGCATATGAATAGCCTTTATT
>NW_017729030.1:60363541-60399196 GCF_001723915.1 Gavialis gangeticus
TTTATGGTGCACTAACTTCACAGTACTAATTCCTTGTGTGAATATGCATGGTGGTATGCACTGAGACTGGCTTTGAGTACAGTGACTGCTCTGCTGTGAAAGAGCATGTGCCCTAAGTGTGTCCATATTTGCCAAAAACCATGGCAGACCTCACTGTGCATTAACTTCCTCATGTAGACAAGCCCTGTAACATTATTAGCTTTAAGCATATGAATAGCCTTTATTTCAATAGCTCTACTTACCCACTTAAAATAGGTTATTAGCTTAAATATCTTGCTGAATTGGCCATTATCATCAAAATAGTAGAATGCATCATGTGCTTCATATAAACATAGTAACAAAGGTTTGACATATGAGTAAATGCATATGCTTACATCTGTTCAATTTCTTATCTTAAAGAAATGCTTAAAAACAATCTATATCTTAAAGAGAGTGAAAGTGTGATACACTACCTGAGATTCTAACTGGCAACAATATGGTTTTAGGGTAAGACTTACAAAAGCAGGTACATACAGTTAGGAGGGAAACCCTAGAATACTTATGACATCTCAGGTGAAGTATCACACATGTCTAAAGATGCCCCTTATAGCATGTGCTATGTTATAAAGATCCAATTCTTTAACGTAGATAAGATCTTCCTATTGTTTTTGTTATCATCTTGCTGAAAATTGAGAAGTTGTAGTATCATTATCAGAGAATTTGGATTTAAGTAATGCTCATAGGCCTGTTATAATAAATGAGCTTGAGATGACATGACATGGCATGACATGGAACAAAAATTTAAATCCAGAATTCTATCTTCAATTCTAAAGATTAACAGTTTAGGATAGTCTGTTCTCAAGATTCTTCTACAGAGCTTATTGATCAAGGCATGGCTTTGAAACTGTTTTTTGCACTATTTTCTGCTCATTTTCCACTAGCTCCCTTCCATTCCTACTCCCATTCAAGTGCATGGGAAACTTCCCATTGACTTGTATGGCGCAGAATCAAACTTCTGGACAACTCATTGGAGAAGAGATTCAAACTTCAACAAGATCCCAATCCTATATTGTGAACTCTGTGGCAAGAAGTCAACCACATAAGTTACAATGCAAGACTGAAGTCCACAATTAGGGCCTTATCACGTAGGGCACTTAGCATGTGTTTTTTATTTAGTTTGCAGGAAAGCATAACTACGAGTTAGGTTTTCTGAACAGTCATACAATAATACTTACTAAGATTTAAGTCCTGTGGACAGGGCTAGAGCTGGCTGTACAGTCTACAAACAGCTAATTGTTGGTCCCAGCCCTGCCTGCACCAAAGCTGGTGCAAAATTTCAGTGAGGTGTGGAATCTGGGACTGACAACCAGCTGTCTGTCAGTTCCATCCCCCACACCAATAAAGAGCTGCCTGTTGATCCCAGCTCCCACACCACACCTGAGTCTTGAATCAACTTTGAGGATTGCTCGTATCTCCATGGGGCAATCCTATGATAGCGTGGTACATAATTTAATATAATTTGGGTCTCCTCCCTGCCCCAAAAGCCCTACTTTTACAACCATATGAGGACACAACTCTTGGGATAGAGGAGTTGTCTACCAATATCCCTCAACCATATGATAGCACTTAGCACATTTTTTCCTGCTTGAATGTACCGATGCTCACATTTTAATTGTAGTTAACACATCCTAAAGTGTAATGTGTAGCAACACTATTTTTCTATGACTCAAACATTGTGGGATGGGGCAGAGTGGATAAGACCACTAAAAGGCATGAGTTCAAACCACATGCTAGAATTAAATGCCACCCATAGTCTAACCAGCTGCAATGGTAATCTAGTCATTCAGAGCAGGGAATCAAAGGTAGCTCAACATGAGCCTAACCACATCACTCCCTTGTGTACTGCTGGCTACAGAAACTGGTGCATTTTAACCACACTGGCCATACGGGTCATTAGGCCTGGAAGGCCCTTTGACCTTGACACATCATTGGAATGATAATGTATATACGTTTGGTAGATATAAATCTTGACTACAGGTTACTTAGTCTAGCTTCCAGTTATTAGAAAAGAAAGATGTTTATATATTCATTTCAATCAACAAGTACTTATTGTGATTACTAAGCAGGAGATTCCCCCCAAAGTAACAATGGGATTTAAGAGCACATGGTTCTTTGAATCAACATGAAGATAAAAAGCCCCACTCATCTCTAACTTATGACCAAACCACTCTGAAGTAACACCAATGACGTTACTAGTTTCATCACTGATTTCTCCAGTGATGCCAGAGGAACTGCTCCAGTGTACAACTAGTGTAAGTGAATATAGAATCAGGCCTATAAAAATGTAAAGAGCTTTAATAGGTCATATATATTCCTTTTCCAGACTACATGACAGGATTTTGCATTGTATTCAGTTTTCTGATCTTGAGCATCATGATTGTTGGTATGCAAGTGCTATGCATGTGATTCATCATCTCATTCCCATGCATCTCTTTGATTTCTAATCTAAACAAAGCCCTTATTAGGTGCACAGAAACAAGTCTGTCCAATAAAAATGCAAGGCACAAAGGTAATATTATTCTGTGGTTGTTAGGTAACAAAATACCCTGTACCTTGACTCCTCAGCATGAAATAATCTGTCTTACCTTCTTCTGGAGGACACAATGGAAAATGAATATAAACATTCCCTGCAGAGAATTGAAAATAGTGAAGAGATACGCCATGATGACTGTGCTTTCATTAATATACATAAGTCCAAAGGCCCAGGTCAGTCCTAATAGGCAGAGCAGAGCTATTGCACCTATAACCCATGACCTGTTGAGAGAAACAAAACAAATACAGAACAGAATTGGTCTTTGATCCATATAGGAATTCACACATCTCCTAGCAGTGATTACTTTCTGTTATCGCTCTAGCAGCAGAAAAAATATATATCTGATAAAGTTATCTGACTTTTTTTTTTGACAACACCGTGAATTGGATGCAGTTTACTAGCCTTCAAGCTTGAGGAAAGATACATAAATGAAAATATTATGAGCATGGAAATTTATCTGATCCAAAGCAGATTTGTACCATAAACTTTTTTATGTAGTAGCAGTGTGCATGTAAATGATATGTAGATGCTGTTTCTGCAAATGGCTGGCAAAAGAAAGAAAAAGCAACACTAAGGACTAACATTAAGGAGTTGTTTTGTTAGCCTCTATTGGTTTCACTAGTGCAACAGTGACAGTTGGATTAGCTTATTTAAATGCTCCCTGTTCAACACTGAGGCAAATTTATTCCAGCACTTTGCCTAGGTCCATTTTCTCTGCAATTTCACCATTTCCAATTGCAGGAACATAAAATAACTAAAAACACCTGGGCAATTCCTGGGATTTGGCCCACCTGATTCGCCTTGTGTAGGGAAAGCTCTCTGTGCTTCTACTCCAGAATTTACTGTGATGGAAAGAAACATATTGTAATGCATGAGCGCTCCCCACACCACTCCAGATCATTTGCAGTTGGATTAACAGGATGGTCTGTAAGGGCAAGAAGCGACTCTACGCATTGGTTCTCAGCCTCTTTTCTGAGATGTGAAAACTACTTAGGGCAAGCAGATTTGGAAGACACAGGTGGGCCAATAGGTTACATTTTTTCTTGAGGAATGAAAAGCTATTCCCTAATGCACTGAAACTTGAAACACTAACTAATACTGAGGGGTTGCTTCTTTAGAACAGGCCATGGGGGTGTCCTAAAGTACATTGAATAGAACAAAGAGTTGATAAGAACTACGTTCTGCCTTAGGGTTTCATTCCAATACCCACTGAAATCAGTGGGAGTTATATCACATTGCCTTTGTCAAGGGCTGGATCAGGTGTGAAATAGAGTGTTACTGCTTAGGGCAGAGATAAAGCTAATAGCTTCATTTGCATGGTGAAGATCATCTTTAAGTTCATGGACCTAGTTTCCTTCTAACACAGTGATGTAAATGTGGAGGACTCTGCTGAAGTGAATAGAATTATTCCAGTGTCAAAAGGATGGAGGTTTAAGGGGACTTGAGAACATATCCCCTTTGGAAACTTTCATTCTCCTCTTACCTCCCTACACTTTTTAACCTTTTGTCCTTAAAAGGGGCTATGGGCTTTCTTCCACTATGCAAATAGCCAGGGAACCACTCATAGCAGGACTCAGAGCAATGGGATTTAAGTTCACATCTCTGGAGGGACAGCCAGCTACCTTAACTAACTTGGCCATCATCTGATTTGGGCTCCTGCCCTTGCCTACTACTTGCACCAGCCCCAGAGTACAACGGATATGAACTCCTACGAACACATGCTGGGGAGAGGGACTTGCAGGGTGCAGGTCCACAGAGAACCCAGCTAAGTTTCAAACTAAGCTGTCACTAGGGATGTCAAAACCCTGTCCTGAACATAGACTCTGCTGAGTTTGCGCTCTGCTCAGGAGAGGGTTGAGCTGGAAGGGCAGGAAGGAACTGGTGAAAAAGTCTTCTGACAAAGCTGAGCTGTTTGCAGCCAGACAAACCAATTTTCTGTCATGGCACTGGGACAACAAATGAGCCTTTACTTTGGATTCCTTTGTTTTCTTCTGGGTCAATCACAAACAGGAGCACATTCTTGACCAATTAGTGATTCTTCTTGTTATTAAATATTAGAAAGGAAATGCAGTATTTATAACTTCCACTGGAGTACATAAAAGTAGTATTTATCCATAAGACCAGAAGAGCTCCCTGAGCTAACTGCATACTTAGGCAGCTTTATAAATAGCTATTTTGTATCTAGTAGACTAGAACAGCTCCTTTGAAGCATTTCCAGTCAATCCTGCAAATAAATATTTAGTGCTATGCAAATTGAAAATGCACTCTCAAAATCCTTTTGAAAGATAGCCACTTCATAAAGTTAAATACTTCAACTGCTTTATATATTTTCCCTCCAAAACTCTTATCATCAATGAAACCACATTAAGATCTTATTTGCAAGCCATTTTTTTATTTACAAAAATTGAATGGTTTATTTTTTTCCACTGCCACTGTACATTTTGGGTTTTTTTAACAGTTACTGGAAAATTTTCTCATGCCAAATCTACGGCATTCTTGAGTCCGAGTTAAAAGCCTCTGATTACAGAGGTCTGCAGAAAAGAGTGAATCAGTTAACAGAAGAGAAGCAGAACTATGCTGCCTTAGTATCTGAAAGTAATCTTTACGTTAAAGTGTCACACAGCACAAATTGTACAATATTACATTGTTATGTCGCAGAAAACAGACCTGGAGTAAAGAGAGGGTGGAGAATGCATAAAAATGCTCCATCCCCTATCCTTGGAACAAAAGAACTGAAGAGTGACAGAGAATATGATAATGGTACTGGAAAAATGAACACAAAGGACTCTTCACCAGAAGAACAAACTGAAAGTCTATTGCAAAGTTGATATGCTTCCATTGTGCTACTTATGGTTTATTTTTTGGTTGCAGGATAAAAGATTTAAGATAAACAGCGCATAATTTGTATGTGCTTCTTGCTTCCTTTACATTTTGCACTCTTTGTACAGACTTGTATTTCTGCTGCAGGTTTTTTACACTCTTTTTTCTTAATAATTCAATTTTATGAAATAAAGAAACAGAACATCAAATGTCAGCATGATTGAAAGCTTTCAATTTACAATTTGTGACAACTGGATATTCCAGTCTTTAGGAAGACTTTTTCCACGGCACTGCACAGGAGTTTAATTGTGCCACCTCCATTAGCTTTGATGGGAGTCATGTGGCTTAATACCCATGCATCATTGAAAATTTACCTCTAAATTGCATTAATGATCCAGAGCCAAAACCATTATTATCAACAAATTCAACACACTCAAATGCATGGAGGGAGAAAGTGCAGTGAAACAGAGAGCTGCTATTGATATAACAAGTCTGTACGACACCAGATTGCTTTTAGCATTTGCCTTGAAATTGCGTGATGTCCAATCAAGAAATGTGAAGCAGACAAAGTGACAATTGTTTGGCAATACATATGCAGCACATTTACTCTGCATCTTAGTTGTATGCCTGGCCATTTTCCTGCACAGTTTGCTCTTCTGCCTCAAATGTGAATGACAGAAGCTTTAATGATTTTTCAATATTGATTTGATAGCTGGTTCATGGGACCACACTGATAAATGGAATTTATCAGCCATTCAGGTCATTCTTACTTGATGAAGGGTCTGTTATCCTCATAGCTAAAGAATGCATAGACATAAAGACAAGAACACCAACATTAGAATATCATGACATAAAGAATATTGTGTGAGAATAACCAGTTTGTCCCTAGTTCCCCTCACTCCCCCCAAAACAAAACAACATCTGGGTCCAATAAACACTGACCACACTGGTTCACTTCTTAAGGAAATTATAACAGGGATGGTGGCATGCCTCCTAGAAGGAGCCATTGTTAACTGAGTTCTGTAGCTACTCATCTTTAGTCTTGTTCTGTTGTGTATCATGCTTATAAAATGTCAATTGACTTAGAAATCTATTTAAAAAAAAGATCATTACTGTCTTTGGAGAACATTAATCTAGGAAATCTAATGTTGTCATCCTGGAAAGCTTTGATATATTTAGATGGCAAAACTTCACTGCACCTCAGGCATTCATCCGATATATCAGGATGTAGCATAGGAGCCTTATCTTTTATTATTATGGTTTTGTTGGGTTTTTTGTTTGTTTTGTTTTTTAACTATAATTGAAACTCCCAGGTTTCCTGCTTATGAGTCAGACAGCAATGTTATCCTCTTTTAAAGATAACAGCATTAAAATCTTCTAAAGCCGTTTCTGCTGATTGCTGGGAGACAGGAAGTGTTGACCTATTTGCTTTCCTTTTTAAGAGAGGGGAAAAATGTCACCAAACAGAATAGAAAACCAAGGTACCCACAAGCACTTAAGAATAATCCAAGACTATCCATTTAAAATACACTTCTTCAGCTGTGGAAACACAAGATTACTTCCAGCTGTTTGTTTTTTTTTCTAATGCAGACAATGCGACATGTTAAGACCAATTCTGATGTTAGTTATCCTAGTGTGTATTAGTTTGATTTCTCTGAAACAAGGTAAGAGTGGGACTTAACCCACATTTCTTTCTTTTTCCCTTGTCTCCACCCTGAAGCCTTTTACTTTTGACACTAAGACCTCTAGCAGCAGCTGTCACTAGTACATGAGAGGAACATCAATTCAATTCGTTCATCTCTGTACCAATGACAACGGGACAAGCATCAGTTCATCTTGTAAGTCATCCCTCAGGCAAAACACCGTGAGTTGTCAGGTTAACCACTCTCTTGCAGAAATCTGCCACAGGCCTGGTCTCAGAAAGAAGCAGAAACACAACTGAAATCCAGGGACCTTCCCTTTCCTCCTCACAGTAGCCAAAGCCCTACAGGCTTTTAGGGATAATTTCTGGCTTCTTTAATACACTGCTGAATCCATCAGTGGGGTTGCTTGGGCATAAATAGGGACAGAAGTTGGCCCTTAGTGTGGGGAGGTAACTGCATTTTGTGTGAGATACTCCTCCATTAAAGACTATGAGGGTATCTGGTTTTGAGACCAAAATCAGCCTCATAATAAGTTGTGTATATCTCTATGACCTCAATGGCCAACACTACAGCTGCTCCCAAATGCTGGACAACAGCCCGCCTCGCCAGGCTGCTGGCCACTCCAGTCTCTCTCATCTACCCACAGTTTCACTGGCTGCACTGCACTTCACCCCTTCCCAGCCTCCACAACCACCTTGTTGTGCATCATCGCCAATATTGCTGGCCTCACAGACCCACCAGCTTTAGTAAACTCCCTCTTACTTCTCTTCACTTCATCTCCTGTCATTACCCCACTGGCCTCTGCACCAGTACAGGTGAGGGGATCCATGCATACAGCTCTGAGAATACCTCCTGTTTTCCTGCCTGGGGTCTCTACTACCTGATAGCACACAGAAAAAGGTGTGAGTTGCACAAACAGCTGTATCACTTCAAGCAGACCTCTGATGCTTCTGGAACCTCACAGATAGCTTTCCATCTTGGTGTAAAGCCAATCTGACTTACCAATTCCTAGTGGGAGGATCTCCTGACTAATGACAGCACATCCACCTCAGCAACACCACCTATCTGTTCATCAGTTTCCGTGGAGGTTGCCCAATGGCTTGGGTGGGCACTGTATCAGACATTCAAAGAGCTTTCCCAAGCTTTTCATACTTATATTTCCTTGCTCTTTAGACCTTTTTTGATATTTCATGTAAACCCAGTCATATTTGGGTAACATCATTATTGCAAACCATTCCATGTAGTTATAACAGGGGCAACAAACTCAAATCAGTTGGAGGACCACATTCCCTGAAGGCCAGATGACCCAGGTCAGTGGGCTGGATCTGGCCTACAGACTGTTGTGTTTGAAACCTCTGAGTTATAAGATACGTAAAAGAGGATAAGAATGGATAAATGTTGTTCCATTTTTGCTATCAGAATACCTCTAAGAAAGTGCTTCCTAACAACAGGTTCAAAAACTATTGGTTCTATTCCCAGTAAAGCTATTGACCCAGTGTGTGTTTTACAGAGATGGAGATTTTAGTTGTTAGGTAACCATTATAATGTATTTTTTTTCTGCAGGATCAACAAGATTATGAATCAGTGGAACAACTGTAAGTGTGTACAATGAGTAGCAGCATAATTAGTGACTATCACTGTGGACTGTGACATGGGAGAGGCTTAATTCTCTTGATGGCCGGCTGAATCACCGACTTGCCTTGCTAAATCACTTCAACTTTCTTTACCTGTTTTCCTTTTTGATTCTTTGCACTACAAGGCAAGGAGCCTCTCTCCTGAGGCCTCTGTGCCATTTGTTGCATAACAAGGCCTTTAGATGCGTCCCTTTTTAGAGATAAATAACAGAAATAGACAAGGGAATCCAGAGTGATCCACTTCTTCTCTTTGGAGTTTAAATCTAACAAAGTAGAGAGTAGCAGGATATGCTACTTTAATAAAAATGCTGTCAAGCATTCCCTTTTTATGGGACAGCATCTGTTAAAGAGTCTTCTATAACAGCTTACAAAAATAAATTATAAATACTATTTAGTGTCTCTAATTTCTGCGGCCATAACATTTTCTAAGCTTTTCAGTGGGCATGTCTACACATGCATTTACTGTGCAGTAAGCGGTTTTTAGACTGGTGTCTACACGTCTAGGCATTACAGCACTGTGCGTATACCGACTTGACAGCAAAGTTACTCCCAAGTCAATCCACACAAACAGGGTTACTGAGCAGTAACACATGCCTTACTGCACATTAAGTACTCAGGAGTAAATTTGCTACCTGCAAGATGGTGTAAGTCACCATAGTTACTATGCAGTATGGGCACACACGTAGACTCATGCCCATACTGCACAGTAATTTTCAGTTATTGCACAGTAACCTAGGTTACTGGACAGTAACGGTGCATGTGTAGATGCACCCAGTGAGTTGCAATAGCCTTTCTCCGGAGTTTCTGAATGGCTGGTTTTGTCTTAGCACATGCAAACTGTCAAATCAGCAATGCTGGGTTTGCCTTTTAGCTTGAAGGAATTTTTTTCAAATACATCTAGTTTGTTTATGAGACTAAGTCCTATTTTAAATGTGACTTGAAAACCTTCCGTGTGGAAACACAAGGCCTAGGGTTCAGTTCTTTAAAACATATTTAGGTGCCTAAATATACAGATATGGGTCTTGGCTCTTTTGAGCCAATTTGAAATCCTCCCATTAGAGTTGGAAATAAAGAAATGACTGACTTCAGGAAATTTCGCTAAACTCTTGATGGTTTAATTATAGATAAGTTTACTTTAAAAAATATGACATTTTCTAATGTTTTTCTTTATCTCTAAGGCCAGTGAGAGGTCCAAGCTTCATAATCATATGTATTGATGGTGGTAACTATGAATCATTTGCTTATTTGTTTCTATTAACACCAGCACTTTGCCGAGGAGAGATGGCAGAAATGAGCCCAACGTGAGTAGAACCCATCAGTAGCTTTTACAGGTGATTGACTTTGCATAAAAAGGCCGAGGGGAGCTCCTCAAAGCTAGGATGCTTTGGAAAATATACAATAACAGGCTAAAAGTCTAGAGACACTCCTTACATAAAACTAATGTGTTCATAACTGATTAGTGAAGGAGTATCTTCATTTTGAAAAAAATCAATAATGAGCATGAAAAGACTATTTAAATAATTTGTCTTCACATTTTGTGACAAAGATATGGTACAAATGGCAGGGAGCCAAGACGCTTTCTAATCACATTTCTTAGGTCACTAATGCGTCTCATCCGGATTTTCATGAAACAGTTTCCTGAATCTCATTTTTTGGTTCCCATACTAGCCCAATCTTCTGTGACAAGATTTTGCTCTTTCACCCTGCTTTCTCCCAGCCCCACAATACTCCCTTGGCATCCTCCATTTTGATTACTAAAATAACTCTCCTTGGCAACTCATGCAAGGACAGCATTCTGTAAAAAGACAGGCAAACCCCCTCCCCACACTCCAACTCCCCCCCTGCCTTTGCATGTACAGCTGCAGAGCTGCTTTTAACGTATCAACAAGGCGAGAATCAGCCAGCATGTCTAGGAGAGTGTGTAAAATCCTACTGCACACAAAAGAGAGAACGACAACAGATTGCCTGCTTCCTGGAAGATGCTTGTTATGTGTGGTAGTAAACTAAGGCTTGTTCTTGGAAGGCAAGGTAGATTTTTACCTTATAGACTAACCAAAATAGATTATATTATGTGTGGGTGTGTAATCTCACAAAAGTTTGTGATATATATATCTTACAAGCTTGCGTGAGCTGTAGCTCACTTCATCACATGCTCTATCTATCTATCTATCTAGCTCAACTTTGATTAGTTTATAATGTGAAAATCTACCCTGTCTTCTACTTTGCTTCAGACTAACATGGCTAACTGTGGCTCCTTATTTTTGGAAGACACAATAGGCTAACCATCTTCCCTGTATGGCTACATCAGTGAATGGGCTACCTTGTTGAAGACACCTGCTTAAGATGCTTCAGTAGGTAGAAAGCAGAGAGCCTTCTTTGCTGAAGAATTTACTTGAGGTAAAAAGGGTTGGGGAAAAGGAGCTTTAAGACTCTGTGGAAGGGAAGACAGAGTTGTCCAAAACAAGGGGCTAAAGGTGCTTAGATGTAGGTAAAAGCTAAATAAGTATACAAGACCAATCATACTGAGGCACACCTTGCGCAAGCATTATACCCATAAAGATTGGGTGCATCTACATGTGCCCCTGACTGTGTATTTGGTACTGCACAGTCCCAGTGGTACATGGTTATTTTTAGATGCTGCATTGCCATAGTGATGAGCTACGGTGATGTAGCTCATCACTATGGTGATGCAGCATTGGCATCCTGGTTTGTTCCCACTGATGCTACATCACCATAGCAATGAGCTACATTGCCATAGCTCGTTGCTACGGCAACCTAGCATCTCATGTAGACATGCCCACTGAGTGCTCAGCAACTGCAAGATGTAACCAGATCTTTATGGTTGCACAAGCTACATCGGTATCAGGGAGAACACAAAAGGTAGGGAAACTATGAATCATATTCATGATGCTGAAAAGAACTGTATTAGGTTTGCCTGTATCCAAGTCAAACACAGAGCAAGTGTGCTTAGGAGTCCCAAATACCATCAAGTTACTCTAAGTTGGCATTCTAGTAATAAGCAACACAGGATTTACACATCAACGTTCCACTGGTTTTCAGCAGGAGTAGGGTCTTTACTCCCTTAGGCAGTTTTAAAAATGTCACATGCCAAAGTAGACCAAGTTCTTTTGGCCCTGCAAGTTATCCAGAGACATGGCTTGGGACTACTGCATCACCTGTCTGATTATATCTTACTAATTCATATCTGTTATCCCCCTTTTGTTTCAACAGGAGATTACTTGGAAAGTTTTGGCTTTTTTTCTGAGATTTGTTTCTAATTATTGTAATTGAAAAGAACAATTTTGTTAAGCTCATCTAATTTTCAGTAAGTAATTAACTACCCTCAAAATCGCTTACCATGCACATTTGCTTCCTTCTAACTTTGCAAAGACATGCCATAATTATTTCAAAACACAGTAAAGTGTAACCACATATCTGATTGTTTTTGTGGGATACAGATTCAATAAAGTCTTTGGGCACATCTGTATTTTACAAATAGTGCAAGCTGGGCTTTCAGACAAAATACTAAAACTATGACCTTTTAAAACAATAATCATGATGAATGGTTTCATAGCAAGGCCTTGAGTATTTAATATCTTCCAGGATACTCTCTCAATCAATAATTATTGACTAATTTTTATTTTGGAAGGAAGACACCTGTCAGTGGAAAGATTAGCGCTTACCATTGCCATTCAACACTAATGCAGCCATCAGAAAAATGATAGCTAAACAAGCAAAAAAAATTGATAATACATTATTATTATTATTATTAACCAATCCATTCCACAAAAAAATAAGAAGTGTCAAACAGAAATGAACACAATCTGATGCAGCTATTGATGCAACTATTTGAATGAAAAAGCGCACACAAAAAATAAATGCAATCCCAGATGATTTTTCATTTCAGTGACAAAATAAGATATTAGCAATTTTTTCTCTAAGGGTCTTATAAACTCTGCACACTGTAAAAAAGTAAATATATGTATACATTTTCTTGATGGAATTTTGTAAGTCTTTAATTTTGTGTATGTGCAGCAGATCAGGGTGTGTCTTCTGATTTTGCTTTAAGCTGCATATTAGAAATATAATCATCTAGAGATGCAGATGAGGGGTCACATAAAACAGCACTGTACTAGTGAGTGGACTATGGAGCATGGTGTTTTCTGTCATAAGTTTTAATTAGGCATGCTTCGCTGACTGCTAGATTTTGAAGGATCATGTATTAACATGTATGAGAGACTTTAAGGCCATAAAGGACCAATAGATCATTTAGCCTGGTCTCCTGCATAACAGAGACAATAATAGCATTTCACCCAGCAACTTCTGCATCTAGTCCAATAATCTGTGGTATAATAATATAACACCCAATCTTTAAGTGAAGTAACATTCTCCAAGGGAATGTCTACACGTTCATTAATGTGCCTTCGCTACTGCACATTAAGTATAGTACCTCTAATATGAGGTAGCAGATAAAGACAGTAGCTGTGCTAATGCACAGTAGCAAAGGCAAAATTTTGTGATGCTTAATGTGCAGTACACTAATTCTACTGCACATTAATGCATTAGCATAATTTTTGCCATGATGCGCTAATGTGCAGTAGAACAGTCCACTGTGCATTAAGGCATCTCATATAGATATACCCCAAGGCACTTAGGTGACACATGAATCAAAGTCTCATTTTCAAAAGGAACTAAGTCACTTCTCTGGAAGAAAGCTCTGATCCAGCCATAATTTGAATGGTCATTCCAAGAAGTCTACAGAATTCAGAATTGCCACTGAGACTGCTATACACTGAGAAATTGGCTGGGAGGGACACAGTTTCATTAGAACTTTGGCTCTGTCAACAGGTTGTCCATACTCTTACTCCCTTCTTATAGCTTTTTTGAGGAGCCCATTCAAGCAGCCCATCCTGCTAGTCAGTAGAAATACATGAAAAACCAAAAAGAATTTTCTTACTCATCTCCATTGGAACACAGGTTCATAGGAAAATAGGTCCTCACAAGGGCATCTAATCCAGCTCCCTGCCTAAGGCCACAAACTCCCAGAAGATTGTTTCAGGCTTAACACTACGAAAAACTTCTTCACAGTTAGGGTGTCCAGACCGTGGAATAAACTCTCTCCAGAGGTGGTGCAATCACCTACCCTCGAAATCTTCAAGAGGAGACTGGACGGTCACCTCATGGGGGTCACCTGAGCCCAGTTGTCTTTCCTGCCTAGTGCAGGGGGGTGGACTCGATGATCTTGTGAGGTCCCTTCCAGCCCCTAACAATCTATGAATCTATGGAGCATCCCTGAATAATCTATCACAGATAAGTGTCTGTCCAGCCTGCTCTTGAAAACCTTCAAGGATGGAAATTCCACAACTTCTTTAAGTCACCTGTTCCAACTGACTTGACCATCTTCATAGTCAGTAAATTTGCCCTAATCTCCAACCTAAATTTCTTCTGCTGCAGCTTTAGTCCATTGCTCCTAGTCCTGTCCCCTGCAGCCATAGAGAAAAGTCCATCTCTATCCTCTGTATAATAGCCCTTCAGGTATTTGAAGACTGTTATCACACCCCACCTCAGCCTTCTCTTCTCCTTGTTCTCTAATCTATGTTCTTCATAGAATCATAAACTACAGGACTAGAAGGGACCAGGAGAAGTCACCTAACTGATTCTCCCTTACTCCAAGGCAGGATCACCCTTATCTAAGTCACTCCTGACAGATACCTAATATTTAATAATTACAAATTATTGCTAATTCATCATTAGGGGCTTGGAGCGTTGTTAGAATGGAATTTTAATTGCTACTGCTATGAATAAATATTGGCTTCTATTTAAGTACCCATACTTTGGCCATTTCTTGTCCAATAGCATCAGACTTGCTTGTGCAATGTTCAACAGGATTCAGTGGGCATATCCAGACAAGTGCACACATGCAATGTGCAGCGCCTCAAAGCTGTTTGAGGTGCCACAATCTACTTGTAGTGCATGTGCACCCATTCACCATGCTGCTAATTTGCAGAACAGTATCAAAAAACCTGCTGCTTAAAGCAGCATGATGCATGCAGCAGCAATGTGCACTGCCAGAAACAGAGCCTGGCTGGCCAGATCCAAGCTCTGGCTGCTGGCCAGGCTCTGTGTAGCCAGATTGGCACTGCTGCTGACCCTGGAGGCATCTAGGACCCCAGGTAAGAAGGCTGCTGGGGCCAGCATGCTTCTGGGGCTAGCACACTGCTTTTTGTGCTGCAGGAAATGCATACGCTTGCATGTGTGCACTCATTTGGACGCACCCAATGTGGGCATATGTAATGCCTCCCATTGTTTCATCACTGTTTCACCAGTATCTAATGAAGTGAGCTTCTGATTTATTTAGTCTATAAGATGCACCTGTATCCTGACTTCTGCCTGACTTCAGACTACTATGGCTAACTCTACCTCTCTCCCACATTATTTACCATTCTGCACAATGCTCTGAAAATGGCTCCTGCTAGCTGTTGGGCACTCTCTGATCTCACTGACCGTCAACAGGAGTTAAGGGTGGTGAACATCTTAGAGGAGAGGGCTTTATGGATCAGATGTTCTGAACAGGTGCTGCGCTGAATGCAATCCGAGTGCTAAGTACTAGTACTTTGGCTCTTTGCCCTCTTTCCACTACTGTTTGACAGCTGGCACGATGGAACCTTTAAACAGAAGTGTGTGCACCATTCACTTGGTACGCTCCTAGGCAAATGTACATGTGGAACGAATTAATTAAAATGTTTCTATTCCTTTAAGCCAAGGTCCTTCACCCTCCCATCCATTTAATTGGTTCAATATTCAATGCTAGACTCTAGCATCGATAACATTTTCAAGGAATATTGTCTTAAGGTAAATAATAAAAATGACTTGAACAATTGGCAAAGACTAAATACAAAAAATGTACCATAGCATTTGTTATTTTTGCATTTTCACTTGAATTTAAAAGCAGTTACAATACTGAAAAAATACTGTGTTCAGATGGGGCACTTCACATAATCATGTGATTTTGAAACATAATTCCATTTTTGTGTAACTAACTGTAGTGTTAAAGGAAATGGTGGTTTAAAATGCTTCAAAAATAACTCATTTTAACTGCAAAGAAAGTGCATTTACTTTTTTTATACTTTAATCAGTTTGGCAAATAAAACAGAATTGATAAATTTTGCTTTCTGCTTTGCTGGTACTAATACAATGGTTCTGTGTTAACAAACTGATTTTATATAAGCAAAACATTTCTGCAGATGTTTTTTTTTCCAAATTGTGTTTAAACTTTCCTTTCAAATTTTATTTTTGTCAGTAACTGTTTTTTGCAACTTAAAAAGTGTTACTTTTCAGAGGGTAAATTAATCCTAAATGCTTCTTCATGAGCTATGGATATCCCATATGAAAATAAGCATTTAATAAATTACATTTATACAATAGATAATGTATAAACTACATTGCTTTCAATGGCAGTTATAGGTGCTCAGGCTATCCCACAGTCGAGGTCACTATATTTTGGTAGTACTATAAACTTTCAAAATAACTTATTTCCTATTGCTTTGGGGTCATTCACGAACTTGGGAATTGATTTTAGACAGAAGTTGGCTTAACTTTCCACACAGAGCACGACTTGAAAAGGGGTACAAAAGTTAGAGGGGACACTTTTTTAAAAGTTGATCTTCATTATTAGTAACTTTATATTTGGATGCCCAACTTCATGCACCCAAAACTAACTTTCAGAACTGTAGTATCAACAAACCCTGAAGTTAGAGAACCAGGGGATAGACTTCTCAAAAGCACCAATTTGGATAAAAAAAAAAACAGTGGGATTCTCAATGATAATAAACAATGGTTCTATACAATTACCAATTTTTGAGACAATCGGGTATACATGCAAGTGGAACTTGTGACTCTCACACAATCCTATTATTCCAGCTGCTGAGACTTTACCCATGAGACTTACAATGAAACTACAAGCACTGGCAAGAGTGGAAGGAGGGGGTACCATCAGCTGCCATTTATTTCTCTCAGACTTGCAAGTCCTCCACACTCCATAAAACTCAAGCCTGAGGGCCTTGTTACAGTTACAGTGTGAGCTGCTCAAATGTTGATGGGTATTAGTGCTAGCTCAACTGTGGAGCAGTCACATGTTCAGGCCAGCAGGGGCCTGGAGGATGGACAGGTAAGAACCCCTTCCCCTGCCTCCTATTCCAGATTTACCCCCTGCCCCCTTCTCCCCTGGGGCTCCCTCAGTTCCCCTGGGGTTCCCCCTTCCCCTGCCAGCCCCAATGCTTACTTGTAGCTGCCCATGCTGTCTATCCTGGGGGAGCAGACAAGGAAGGTTTAACCCTTCCCTGCTTCCTCCACTAGGACAGACAGCATGGACAGCTACAAGTAAGCAGGGGGAAAGGAGCACGGGGCGGGGGGGCAGTGAGGGGGATCTTGCATGCTGGGGAGAGTGAGGAGCCATTGGGCCTGATTTGGGCCAGTGAGGGGGTGGATGGGAGGGCTGCTTACACTAAGGTGTAGCCTAAAGTGGCTACACCTTAATGTAACATGAGTTGGGTAACACAGATCAGAGATAATCCTGCCCTGGAGTGGCATAACTTTAAGCCACTTACAGGGTGCTTAAAACTATTTTCAGGTGTTAATGTGTGGACAACCCAGGGGTTAAGAGCTCCAGGAGCCACCTAACATTAACGTTTAACAAGGCCCTGAGTTTTCCATAGTTGGGTGCCAATCCCAAATTAGAGGATGGGGTTTTTTTTTCAAGAACAGGATGGTTTCCTTCTTGAATGATAACCACCATTATCTGAAATGTCTGACAAAGCTAAACACTGCTCTTCTCATTCATTTGAACACAGACAAATGACCCCCATTGACCATCTCAGTTTGTGCCTTGATTTATGTAACAGAATGTATTAGCCCACTGTACTGCTGGATGTGCCTCTTTAGATGACAAATGCAAGGTGAGAAATATAACTCTTCATTGAGGGCTAAGTAACTCACAAGTGAAAATATAATGATTAAGATTGAGTGAGAAAAACCTGTTGCCCCTCAATTAAATATTGCACAGAGGATTTCTTTTCTTTTCCTTTTTTTTGCCTGCAAAATATCAGTATTCCATCTAGTGAGGTACTGATCACCCTTAATGTCCATGGGAGTCAGAGGAAACTGACAATGGGCACTATGGGTGCCTATACAGGAGCAGTGAGGCTGCTCCAACACACTATAATTACAGTATGTCGGAGCAGACTCAATTAATCAAGTCTGCTGGTAATCACCATGCTCCAGCAGACTCCATTATCTCATGTAGTAGCATCCCTGTGCTTAAAAATGGTGGCAGGGGCACTTTAACTAAAGTTTGTTAAACAAGCTTTAGTTAAAGCACTCCTGCCACAATTTTAAGCACTGGGATGCTGATACACAAGACACTCTGGGAGCTTTATTTTAAGCATAGGGACATTGATACATGAGATGCTCTGGGTACTTTAATTTGAGTGGCTCTCAAAGCTGCTCTAATTAAAGCATCCCCACTCCCTGAACTTGTGTATAAATGCCCTATGGGAGATCTGACACATAGACCTCAATTAAGAAACAAACTTAAGCATGGATTTCAATGGGACATAGTCAGCTGTTTTCCTGTATCTGTGCTTCAAAAACAAAATATTTTTTTTCTTTCTTACATGGTAAAACTGTTTTACCACCTCAGTATTTATTATGTTGCTAATGAAAGATGCTAGGAAGTTTACACCGAGCAAAGGAAGCTATACCAGAAGTAAGATGCCATCTTGGGATTAACTGAGGAACAAAACTATCCCAAAGTATTCTCTCTTTAAAAACTGACCTAAGTACCAAGCTGAAAGTTTGGGTACCAACAACTAAGGAGGTAAAAAATAAATTCCCAGGACAACTCTTTTTGTGTGTGTGTCTAGATTCACTTTGATGGGCATTTTCACTGAACACAACTTTCCAACCCTATTTATTATTCTTTGTGAAGGCCTGCACTAATTGTGTTTGTAAAGGGCATCCAACTGACTTTAAAGTAAACTTTCAGACAAGCTATGGCTAAAATAACAGTGCAACAAAATGTGTGGAAAAGAGAAAGGAGAGTTAAAAGAAACTGAAAAATCCCGATCTGCTGCTTTATTTTTCATGGGTTTGTAATTGCAGTTGGCTACGAAGACATGTATTTCAGCCTTCCAAAGCAAATAAAATAAAACCTCATAGCCACATACTGCACCATGGAAAAATGTCAGTGAATACAATTTGGCTATGCGAAATACTAACAAACTTAACCACAGAGAGAGATAGAGAGAGAGAATAGGGAAGCATTAAAAGCAGGGGAAATGCACACATACAGTCTTCAAAGAAAAGGTGGCCATTATTAAGAAACCGAGAGGATGACTTATAGCCTCTGGTATTCTGGTATGATGGGACATGCTTCACTCCCTCCCTGCCAGCCACTCAGAAGCACATTAAGATTCCAGCATAACTTTAGGTATGGCAGGTGTCCAGCCCCATGAAGGAAATCTTTCAAACTGATTACAGAACCTGCCTTTTATTAATCAAATAATCCTTGCACCCCTGGAGCCAATTCTCTCATAAGAGGATCAGTTTTGGTTACTGTAATGAACCCCATAATGATGTCATGCATAATTCCTAATGACACTAGACAGCAAACAGAGTAATTCAAATGTCTGTCAGCCTAGGGAAAGCAATCCTATGAGAAAGATGCAAGTACACCCTCAATGCCAACAGTACAATGATCAGAATAAGGACTATTTAAATAACGTTAATTAATGGGTTTGGCTATTATCTGTACAAGGGGTCACAAATGTTTTTTGCAGACTGCCAAAAACACCCACATCCTCGACTTGGAAGATACTGATGTGCTAAGGGTGGACAGAGGGGGAGTCATGAGGGTCCTGATCTTTACTGTGGCAGTGACGCCCCAGCCCCTTCTCCACTGTCCGACCCAAGGCATGCATGCCAAGCAAAATGCCTTTGTGTGCTACACTCTCACTCGTGTGCCTACCCCTGATCTACACAATACAGTTATGATATAGCTTTTTTGGGGGGGAGGCTAAACAATGACACTTTTTTCCAGAAAGAACAAGAGTTTACATAACTGGGAAGATATCTGAAAATAAGAATAAGCTTTGTGGATGCACTGTTTGGCAAGAACAAAGAGAAAAAAACCATGCAGACCCCCAATTCAGTAAGCATGTACTTAAATCTAACTGGAAGAGTAGTCAGGTTGCAGTCAGTGGGATTATCCATGTGCACAGACTGAAATTCTTCACTGGACTGGGCCTAACTGCAAAATGACATTATTGGTGGGTGTATAGGGCAATCTGGACCAATGTAAGTGTTAAAAGATACAGATGCACACCAGCTGCCATTCTCATCCACATTGCAAAATCCAGTGGGCATAGTAATGCAGCTGCAAAAGAGCTATCTATGGCTGGCTCTACATTTGTTTGACATACTTTAGAGCAGCCTCAGAGTGTCTCTAAAGTATTCCATCTGATAATATTTCATTATAAGAAGCCTCCTGCCAGCTGGGGATCTCCAGAGTGTGTTGTTGCTTTAGCTCTGCCCCTCTATTCTCCACTGAAAGAGAGAGTTTAAGAGACAAATACTTTGCCTTTTCACCAGCTGAATCCGTCTGAATCCCTGGCTTGGAATAAACTTGCAGTGAGTTTGTAAGGATCCCAGACAGTACAGTCATCTGTTGGACTATACAATCCCCTTTTATTTTCACATTGGTCATTGAGAGCCCATATATTCATTCTAGTGCACAAGGCTGATGCACTGCTCACTTTCCACTTAAACCCTCAAGATAGGCTTTATGAGACATGAATGACCAACTGGAGTAGTTAGGCAGGGTTTGATTTGACCCTGAAATAATTAGGCGATGTGTTCTCAACCATCACTAACTAAGAACCATCCCTACTTCTCAACCACAATAATTTCATTGGCATAAAGCCTAGGACCCAGCCTCCTACCCTCCAAACTAATTTACTGATCAGGAGGTAGGAAGCACTCTGTACAGGGTGACTGCTGCAGCATGGAGAGATTGCCAGCAACATCCACTCACAGGTAGAATTTTGGGAGGGACACAAAGAAATGCCAGAACCTTTACAGCTTTTCCAAAGCAGGCATCTTATGTATTTGTTTTAATTTCATAATCTTTGCTTCATTAAAAAAAAAAACGAAAAACCTCAGAAGAAATCCTAATTTTCACTGAGCTTGAATCCTAAGCATTTGGAACCATGAAAAGGTTAGTGTTAAAAGTAAATAAAGAGGGTGGGGTTAAAACAAGGTTTATTGAACAACCCCCTAAGCTCCAAGCCTGTTTATTAACTAAAAATATTTAACGCTTACCTCATGGTGGTGCCCAGACATTCTAATTAGCTCTGCACTGCTTTGTGGTACAAATATGAGGGTTAAGCCTTTTCCCAATTCACATCAGCTGGAGTTTGACTGTGGACTTTGATCAGGGTTTCATGCATACATACAGACACTGTCTTAGTCAAAGAACTTGCTGCTTTTGCATGAGGTATAGTTTCCCCCAACATAGTGGAAACTTTCTCTTTGGAATTATAACATAGATGAAGTCTAACCTTGATTACTGAGTGGCTCCTACCTCTCTGTAATAAACTATATTAGACACCATCCTGACACTTAACAGAGGATGGGCCCAGCTCTGAGGAGCTCCCCATCTAAGGATAAGGAAATAGAGAGAGTTAAAGGAAAAGTTTGCACGTGTCTATCACCATAACATAAAAAGACAAAGATATAGCTGTCTGAAAGCAGCCTGGTGAATTGGTAACAGTAACAAAGGTGAGAATAAGACCACTTTTTTTATCCATCTAGGCCTCTAAACAAAGCACTTCCTTATTTTTTTTCACGGTAACAGCTGGATGTCAAGTGTTCCACTGATGGAATGTCAGATTCTTCCATCCTCACTCAGTAATCAAGAGAGTATTCCTGAAGAACTGAGGAAGTTTATTTTTACAACTCTGCAGAGTGCCTACAAACCCTTTAGGCATACAGCATCTGGCTCAGATACTGTTCTTTGAATGACTCCTCTGTTGCTACAGTAATTAAAGATATCCCAGGTGAACTCCCAATCCCTTATCAGGTTCATTAATTTAAGTGGAGTAATTTAGCTCTACATTTTCTATACCTTACATTTCTAACCTTTATAGTGACATAGGCAAGCAGCAGATTGCAGAGGTGCTTATTAGCATCCTATTAAAATATTTTATGGACGTTATTTATATAGTGCCACAGGGAACTGAATATTTTGCCACTGCTGAATTGGTTGCAAGAATTTCTTCATGGCGTAATGGAGAAAGGTAATGGGAAATGAAGTGGGAAAACAAATTCCCAATCAGGTCCCCTACTGCTGTGAAACTATGGTCCACCGATGCCCCTTAAGGACAGGTAGTCATTTTATTACTGCATGCATGGAAGGTACATCAAAAGCTACATATGCACCTAGGGTCCTGCATTCTGGGCAATAACTGTGGGCACACCCAGACTGGACATATGCACTTGTGTGGCAGAGACAGCCCATCTGTTCCCAGATAGCTCAGTCTCTTTGACTTCCCAGAACACCACTCTAACCATCACACCATTATCCAGTCCCCTGTCTGGTGTTCCTTCTGAAGCCGGTCCCCTGGACAACCATGAGAAGAAAGTATATGGTAGATACATGGGGTGAGGAGAAAATAGGCAAAGGCATAGCAAGTCAGAGGGTGTTATCTGGCTTAGTGAGGCAGCTGCTCACCTGAAAGGGAGGGGGCCTTAGGTTCTAGCCTGGGTCCTTGCCCCAGTGAGGTAGTAGGCTCTCTACAATTTTGGTAGCATCCTCTACAAACTAGAGGATGCCCTCTATCCCTACATAGTCACATATAGTTGTTCATGTGCATAGAGCTACCTGCATGGGGACAGAATGCCAACTTGTGCATAATGATTTTCTCTGGGACTTATACAACCAAAAATGCTATATAGGTGATCAAATCTGGATGCCTAGACAACCAGAAAGGAGCAGAATGCCACCCTTCCTAAATTAGACAGGCCATTGCATTTCCTGCTGGGATTGTTGTGTCAAGCCCATTTTTTGTTACGGAGCAAAAATATCTCTCTTAGAAAAAAAACCCAGAGGTTGATTTAAAGATAACAAGGGATGGTGTATGAGGTAATCCAATTGTACATGACCACATTATTAAACACCTACACCTATTTCTAGCCTGAATTTATCTCGTGAATTTATCAATAAAGGACCCTCTACTCAGAAATCTTTCCCTGTAGGTATTTATAAATCATGATCAAGGCCCCTCCTAATCTTCTATCTGATACACTAAATAACTTGATTTTAAGTCTTTCCCACTTTTCTGTACAAAAAAAAAAGTATTTGTAATGAAGCAACAGGCTTGGAAAGGCATCAACAAAATGTTTAAAAACATTTTCATTGCTTGCATTTTCAAGGTGGTTTAATTAAGTCAAATCAGGAACAGACACTCATCTGCCAAAGAGCCTATAAAATATTTTACAGTGACACTCTAATTGACATAACCTGTTGTATACATGACTGGCATTTTAACAAAGGTATTAGAAATTAGTAGGAGCAAAGATTACTCAGTAGGTAATTATTATCTTTGCTCTAATTATGACATTATTTATTTTTTTTTATTAATCACAGTGCAGAACTTTTTGGACAGGTT
Source organism: Gavialis gangeticus (assembly GCF_001723915.1). Taxonomy (NCBI): domain Eukaryota; kingdom Metazoa; phylum Chordata; order Crocodylia; family Gavialidae; genus Gavialis; species Gavialis gangeticus. Next base: position 60,386,934 of record NW_017729030.1, read on the forward strand.
TTGTATGGGTGACCTTGAAAATATCCTTCTCAGTCAGGAACCCTCTGTGACTGATTTAGTTTTACAGTAAAATCATTAGCTCCAAGTGGTATTAAGCTTATTATCCATTTAAGGCCTGATCTAGAGTGGAATTAAATGAATAGAAGATTCCCACTAACTTGGGCTTCGGATCATGCAAGTCGCTAAAATAAACTAGTTGCTCTTAATATAGATCAGGAATTGAAATCCTGTCGGCAGCAGAATTGGAGTCGTGCATACAGCCTATACAGGTGTGTATAACCCACATTTTGCCATGCGTATACCACTATTAATACCCAGGGTAGCTGGATTAAAGCCAGCTCAAATACTAGTGCATATGATGATAGTTCAGTGTGGACACATCCTAACAGATGTGGAATGAACTAGTCCATTCCACTGGATGACTTTGGCAGTTTTATGCCTAGAAGGATCACTTTGTATAGCCCCAAAGGAAGTACCCTCTAAAATAAACCTTTATCTGATTCCAAATACTTTCCAGAGGAGCAGTTTAAGAGACATGGTAAATGCAGGGGAAAGCTTGGATCAAAGATAAAATGGCAATTATTAGTGTTTTCTAAGGAATATCTACTGTATTAAAAGAAAACAGAACACACACAGCAAAGCCAAACTCAAAGGTCAGCACTAAAAGGGGATTTCCTAGTGATCTGAGGCACCATGGTAAAAACAACTGAGGAAGACAAGCTACAAAAAAAAAGCATGAAGATGACAAGACACAAAGCCCAACTAATTATTCCCTTGTGGAAGGGAGTTAGTGCAAGAATAGAAAAGTCTGGGTGTGAGGGCTAGTTAACTGCACAGAACCACTCAGTCTGTGGCTAATACTGGACTCAGCCCCATTCCAGTGACCTCATGACACACTTATTTCTTCACATGCTCCCTCTGACCTTCCTTGTCTCACTAACCGGCTATTCTCTAACTGCTGGTATGGCTTGCAGCAGAAGACTACATCCTCCCTTCCTTTCAAAAGCCACGGATAAAAAGTTTATGTTTTCCCAAGGAACTGCGCCACCTAGTTTGGCTGCCAAATTGCATGACCTGCAAAATCTCAGTGGTTGCCCTTGGGGACCATTGGAGGGAATGGTGAAGGGCATGCTGCATAGAATCTGCTCCCTTTCTGCATTTTCCGAAAGACTCCTGTGCTTTCTTACCCTATTCTCATCCCTGTATAAACAATGGGTCTCTAGTAATGAAAAGATGTGCTTGGTGTGACATGCTTTACACATAGCCTTGATGTTACAAACCCTGCCCAGCTTGAGAGTTTTTCTATGAGGACTGACCAATTTAAATTAAAGCAACATCTGTGCAAGCAGTTACAGCAGCAACAATAATAACCTCTTGGAGAGATGTCTTGTAATTGTGCTATTCAGTCATTACATAATGAGCTTTCTTCCTCTCTTCTCCCTCCCCCACCTGTCAAAGAGGTGATGCTAGCATCCACTTCTAGTGGAAGAAGATATTGTTCTGCTTTCCTAGGTATGCAGTAAAGTGCTGACGCCAATGCTTTCCACCTCCTAAAGTTCATTACATGGTTTTATTAATTAATAGACTCAACATCCTATCACACGCTGCACTTGAAATCCCCCTAGCATTTGTGAAGCAGGCAATTAAAGCCATAGGTACTAGCACAAACAGACACTGATGGACACTAATATTCTATTAATTTAATGGTTTAGTCAATAGCTGTGTGATGTCCGGCCTCAAATGCTTACCAGGCCAAAGGGCAAAATATAAACTGAATAGAGAACACAGCGTTCTGATCTGAGTCACCCTCAATTCAGATTAACTCCACTCAAGCCAATCAGACTGCTTTAGGTATACCCTGAGGGAAGAATTTGGGTCACTGTATCTACAATGGGTAGAAACAAGTAAGCATAGAGAAATAGTAATAATCTACAGTTGTTCTGCAGAGAACTGAAATAATTGTCACATGACAATTAGGTGCAGCTGAACCTTTGTTTAAGGAATCTGGATATTATTAGACTTTTGCTTCATTTACACAAAACTGAATAGAAAACACTACCCCTGAACTTTAATATAATCTAATGGAAGGAGGGCCATTTGGAAACAGGCAGGCCCTCATCATCATTTGCTTGTTCACGCTACAATAAACCATTTCAATAGTCAAAACCTGGGTTACTCGTGATTAAGCCAATGCAATGCCCCTTGTCATTGTTGTCATAGGGGTTTATTATAACAGATACTGTTCTAAGAGTAGCCAAGGTGAAAACAACAAAAGAAAGAGAAAGAGAGAAAAAAAATCACTTACTTGATATTGTCAAGACAGCCGGATTCGGGTTTCAGTATGGCAGTATGATGAAACATTTTATAGAGAGCAATCCCAAGGAAGATTACATTAAGCTGCAAATAAAAAAAAAAAAAAGGAGGGTGGGGGTTGCGTGATATGGCAGAATCTGAAAGTAGAAAAGTAACTTCATTCTTTGTAACAGATGAGTTGCTCTGGGAAATTAGCTCTCACTACACTACAGCATTATAGAGCCTGAATCGCAGAAGATTGCCTACTACTTCATAAAGGCAAGCCAGCTCATAGAACACAGGAATGGTAATACCACCGAACCACATAAAGCAGTGGCGTCGGGGCTGTTCCAAACACAGAGCTGGTCTCAACATCAGCAGCAGCGTTCCAAATGATGTTGGGGAAAATTAAAACTGGTCACTTTTGACTGCTCTTCTGTGTCTTTGGGGTGTGTGCTAATGGAAAAAAAGAAAATCAGTCTAGGCTTGTTGTTCAGCTGGCCCTGTTAAAGTGAACAAAGCTGCCCTCAATGTGTGTCACTGTGCACTTTTCCCAATTCCTGGTAACATGGCAGATGTGTAGGAAAGTCATTATTGTTAGAGGTGCACGGCAATAATGATTAGAAAAGAACATCTTGGCCTGCTCTGTAAAGGGCAGATTGTGGCTCGATAGCTCTTTTGCTAGTGAGGCTCTCAGTTACTGCAAATGAGGTCCTGAAGACCCAGGCCAAGTGAGAGACAGGCCATGCCTACAAGGTAAACTTATGATGCCTGGCAGTGGCAGTCTCAAATACATCATGCTGCTGGGGATGCACTCCCTCCTAAGCCATGTCAGCATGGTGCCAAAGGTGGGCTAATTAGCACAGTGCTAGGCTACTTGGCCCTGTCACATGGCCGCAACTACTCTGCTTCTGGTTCAGAAAGCAGCCCACCTGAAGGAGCACATCATGATTGAAGGTGCTGCTGCCAGGTACAGTAATTTTATCATGCAGACATTTCCACTGTGGGAAGATGCCTTGTATTTCTTTATTTCTTAATAAGCAGACAAAGATGGCTCTGCAAAGACAAATGTGAAATATGCTTTCTTCAAACCACATGTGCCTCTGTCTTGCACATAATCTGGCTGCTTTTGTGTAGGACAATGCAGTCACTATAGGTTTAACTGGTGGTGCTAACTTCACCCTGCTGCAAAAGGGTGAAGGGCTCTGGAATTACATGAAAACTAGTTACAATAACTGTGCTAAAATGAGTGTGTTGGGCTTGCTGCCTGAGTAGAACTATTTTATATTTAAAACAAAGTATGAGCCATACTGTAGCGATTTCAGTATGAAACAACTCCAGCTGCTTCTGCAGCATGATTCTTTACCTTGTTGCTATGTTATCTGATATGCTGGCCAAATGTGTTAACTGTGAAGTCACATTTATTTTAACTACTACAGTGGGGAGGGAAGGGGGAGAAAGAGGGATTCTTTTCCATGCGTGACTGTTCCTCTTTTCAGATTTCCCTTTGCGCATAAGCAATGCAATGCTTCACTTTGGAATTCAAAGGGATGGGAGACTAGCACACAGTGGTATTAAAATAGAGACCAGAGCTTCTAAATGGGTGGTAACATCAAACAAAGCTTGCCAAGTGACCTTTCTGAGCAAGTGTCCATAGCACCAATTCACTCTGCAGCATGCCTTTTCCCCCTCAATACGATCTGATCAAGTATTTCTGAATGCAATGTTCTAACAAGTGTCTAATTGCTTATGTTAGGTGGGGTCAAAGAAGTGCATGCCTTTCCCAAATTAATCTATGTAAATTAAACATAAAGAGTAAAGAGACAGCGAAAGTTTTATTCCTTGACCTGAGAGACGGAATAGTTAATTTGGAGTTCTTACCATAATTATCAAGGTCGCCGGTCCTATAAAGCTCCAAATGAAGTAGGTGTCAAGTCGGAGCCAACATCTGTAATGAAACACAGGGGACAGAAGGCATTCAAGGACTGCGCCCAGAACATATATCAAGAGTGAGAGAGTGACAGAGAAGAATGTGAGCTGCAAAACATTCCACTGGGAGACAGGAAATATTACATTGCTTGTTCATTTAAATGCTGAATTATGTGCCCAATTTCTGACAGTGCTATTGATTGAGTAAGATAATTACCTCGGAAGGAAGCTGAGGAAAAAAAATGGCATGGGGCCTAGTAGCTAAGGCCTTTTGCGTCTGTCACAGAAAACCTCATAAAAAAGGGAGGGACTCTATGAGCAGCCATTAACTTCCTTAGCTTTAAGCAATTCTTTTCTCTCCAATTATGGTGCAACATAACCTGTCTGTCAACTGTCAAGCAAGGTGACATTTTCCTGTCAAGATGTTCTGAGCAAACTCAGTGCAAAATTGAAATAAATCCCGGTACCAGACGACTGAAGCTTAATCAGATTTGGCAACCTCACCTTCCAGGGTTTTTTTTTTTAAATCTTCGGAACCTGTGGACTGTATTGTTCCTACTAACGTTTTAGGGTTGCAAACGATCTCCAGTATCACATAAAGCTGATTCATGGCCTAAAACTAAATTATTAATCACTTAATTTCAGCCACATTTAATACGCCCAAAATTTTTAAGGCCCCTGGGAAATTACATTTCCATTCCTAGTTCATTTGAGGCGACAGGAAGATAAAATGGAAGTGACTAGTTCCTAGACAGATGAATATAAATCCCAAGGAAGTTACATGTGATGCTGAAAATAATAACATCTTGTCCTGTTTGCAATGTTGCCCATTAAAGTTGTGTTTACATGAGGGCAACTAATAAAGTGTAAAAATACTTTTATCTTAGAAATTAAATTGATTTCCTAATTAAATGAAGTGACTAAGCTTGTACATGTTAATTTATCCTGATGTGACAGAGTGTAGTTCAGCAGTTCTAATGCTGCTGTGCCAGGGGTCTGAGCTGAGTCTTATTCGTTTCAGTGGAAATACACATGAACCAAGGAGTCTGTTAGCAGATCCAGGGAAGGCTTTAACTTCTAGAATTTAAATTCTACCAAATTAAGAATTCTTCTTTCTATACCTGATAACTTTAGGATTCATAAAAATTAATATTTCAAACTGCAAAATTATACAGGGAAAGTATTTTTCCTTATAAAAGTATGCACAAATAGCCATAAAAATACAAACTGATTAAAAATATACCCCACAAGCATAGTGATATTTATAGGAAGACAACACAGATTTTAAAAAAGTCATTACTATGCTAAGAACACCTAAATTGTCACTGAAGGTATCCATCAGAATTTTAATCTAAAAGGTAAACCCAAAAGGCTTTCTTAATGAAGCCCCGTGTTTCTTCTAGATTAACTGAAGTTCAAACTGCTTTAGGTACAGTTGGTGACAGACAAACATGAGTGGTTTTCAACTATTTTTAAATATATTTTTATGGGCATATATGACAGTAGCACTGTGAAACCCAAAAGAGATCTGAGCTCTGTTGTGCTAGGTGCTGTACAGTGCCATAGCAATGAAATTTGGTGCCCGGGGCAAAGTCCGCAGCAACAGCCTGCCCTCACCCTGCACACAGATCCAGGATGCACGTGCCCCCCCATGCTTGCCCAGGAGTGCACACATTAGCAGGAGTTGCCCTTCCTCTGTCCCCGTGCCCCCCCAAATGAGCTGCTTACGGCTACATCCTGTACCCTACCCTGGCTGGGCAGCACCTGTTGGAACCCCTTCACTTTGGCACCTGGGATGGACACACCACTTGCCCCACCCCCCGCCATTGCTATGGCATGGGCATAGCAAAAGAGTGCCTGCCCTGAACACCTTTTAGTCTACACCAATGACACGGAAAAAGAAAATATTGTTATTCACGTTTGATAGATGGAGAAACAAGGCTATAAAAGGCAAAGTGATAGCAGGCACATGGCAGAGCTGGAGACTAAACTTGGGTCTTGCGAATCATTTCCCTTCAGAGAACAGTTTCTCTCAAAGTACATTTGAGAGTACGTGGTGTGGACAAGGAGGTCCGTTATCAAGCAGCAGTTGCTGATGATAAAGGTCTTGGTCAAGTTCGGCCCTTACATACACAGAATCCTCACTGTGTCAAGCAGTGCCTTGCAGAGCTTTAGTGTGTTCTGCTCTAGAGACTGTGAGAACAGGCCCTCCTCCAGCTACATTCAGTTGTGTTTGCAGCTTACAAGGAAAGAGGCCAACTGAACATGTCCTGCTGTGGGATCTTGACTGTTCTGGGCCAGCTGGGGTATGCCAGTGCTCCTCCACAAAAGTCAGAACAGATACATCAATACACCAGCTGCAATATGGACATTTGTTCATTTTCCTTACTACGTTTTCTGTGGTACAAGACACACTAGTGTTAAGACACTAACACCAAAAAAAAAGAAAAAAATTAAAAAGAATTAAAAAAAAAAAAGGATAAAATTGAGGGAATAGATTTTTATCAAAAAATCAATTGATGATTTGTTATACTTTGTTCAGTTATGTTTTGTTACACAGCCTTAGTGTATAAAGTATACCTTATCTTTATATATCTGTGTATATGCGTGCACACACACACACACACACATAAGGTACATCTTAATTTTCTATTTTCAGGGGAAGCATGTCTCATCTCTGTGAAAATATGGTAATTGCACGTTAATTTTAATCAGCTGATAATTATTTGGAGAAAAGGAGAATATGTTGTGATCTGAAATTCACTGAGAAATGGACAGAATGCCCACAGACTGATCACAGATGTGCCATGCCATAACACTATTTTCAGTCAAGTAGAAGACTTTTTATTACCCTTTTAGTATGACAAAGTGTTTAAAACTAATTGAACTTAAAAATATTTAATTTGCAAAAAAAGCTGGCAACAGGCAAAATCAGTCTCTGAAAACCCTGTGGAGCAAGAGGAGCATGGCACATTTAAAGCTAGAAAGCAAATAGTTTCTCTTTGAGCGCTCAGGAGTCTATGAGCTCCTGAAGACTGGGACAGCAACAATCCCTTGGTTTTAGCTTGACAGCCATATGGGCACAGTTGCTCCTGTGTCTGGGCACAAATTCTGCATCACTGGTCTCTGACTTGTGCCCTCTTCCTAAAAGCTAGCATTGCTCCCTTCCCATTTCTGGCAGAAATAGAAATCTTGCATCCTGGCTGCATAATTCAAGGTGTCCATGCCTCACCTGTAACGTTCTGATGTGGTCCCAGAGCTAAATTCTATGCTGGGGTACTTTACCAACAGCCTAGCTGACTTATCATCAACAAAAGGCATGAAGACAGCAGATTTAACCAGTTATTTGGAATCAGAAATGCTTGTAAGCACCACTTTGCAGCATTTCCTTAGCTCTAGTCGTCAGCTCTGCCTCCACATAGTGAAAAGCAGGATGGGCTTTTCAGTGTTATATGATCCGCAAAAGCCTCTCAGTGTGTGGAGTCCTCCTTCTCTGCTAGAAGCTTTGTTTGTTCGTCCTCACCAGTCTGTCCGACTAATCTGTCATTACATTTTAGGGAAGGATACAATGGAGAAAAAAGGAAGAGAAGCTTTACTGAGAACTCAAAGGAAGAACAAAGGAATTGGATTCTTCTGTGAGCAGCCAAGCAGTTCAGATCTTTCAGAGCCTCAACAGGAAATGCTGGGTGCTGAGCTCTTTTGAAAACGTAGCCATCATGCTCCAGAGCACAGTTTGTGGCAAATTCTAGGGTTGTGGACTGCCCAAGGAATAAGCACCTTACTTTTTTTAACTGACTGCATTAGGTCCGTAGACAAAAAATGGTCCCTTCTGTGCAAGGTGCCATACAAATGCAGTGTAAGAGTTGGTTTCTGCTATGAAGGGCTTGCAATCCAGATAGACAAGACAAGAACGAATAATATCAAGGTGAGAAAAGGCTTGTTTTGTATTGCAAACTTGAAAGATGGTGTTGCAATCCCTCATTGTTCCAACAGAAAGGTAGGCAAGCTACTATGAAACTATGTGCCCCACTCTTGAGTGACAAAGAAGGAACTCACGGGTCTGTATCTCATCCATCAGGGGACAAAAAGCCCATTTTTTGGTGGTCACCATGAGGTGGTGTAACTTTGAACCCATTTAAATCAGACCTCATTAAAAATGCAAATTAAGAACAAAACATCAAAACGTGGGCATGCTGCCAGCTCTGTTATAGAGATGTAAATTGCTAATCAGACAAGTACCATATTGAGCTTTTCTTTCCTTAAAAACAAAACCACAAACACAATGAGCTGAATAAATGAGCTCCTTGAAACAAGGAAGCAATCAGAGACTGAACTCTAAAAGTTTCTAATCTCAAGTTGCTGAGCAACTCCTGACCCTTGTACACAGCTGCAGTATGAGCACCAACTTGTTTTACGGCAAGTTTTTCTGCCAGCATCCATTAAACAAATGAGATGCTTTTGTGCCTGGCACAATGCATATCATATTATCTGACACTCCATGGATGCTGTATATACTGTACATTTTGCAAGCAACAACAAAAACTTTCACTTTTTCTTCAAAGAGAAGTACGCATATATTCAGTTTGGTGCTATCAAGGTGCTATGTGGCATTGCTTTTCTTTTCTTTTTAATTTCCTCCCTCCCACAGTGACAAGTAGCTATATTCAACCAAAGCTTTTTTTTCCAAGTAATAAAAGCCACAAAGAGTTAGCTCTATTTTCTGCATGAAGAGAAATCAAATACTAAACTATCCCTGGTGTATATTAAATGTAACCAATAAACAATCATTAGCTGCCATTGGAGCATAAAATTTGCAGAGCCCTAACGTATCATACTCTTTATGGGAGTTGGGTAGTTTGCTTCACAAGGCTACGCAGCCTCCTTGTCTCTGGAAGGCAACAGCCACAGGATCTCTATATACAGTACATGACACTGAAGGATGGAATGATGTTCTGCTTTACTACATCTGAGTGTCCACATTGCTTACTTCTCCACCAGAGAGCAGTGAATGTAAGAAATTAATATAAAATAAGTCCACAGTCACATCCAAGACACATCCTATAGGCAGAAAAAGTATTTTACAATAATATTAAGATATACAAAATGCAGACTGCTGGATGATGGAGTTCATAGCTGTGTATATACACTGGGCATTCATTTTACTTTATGACAGTTGTGTCACTTACCATGTACACCCAGCTTTAGTACATACCAAAGACAAAAATAAATATTTTTGGCATAATTTCGAAAGGAATTTGATCACTGGAGGATGAAGCTATCTATAAATATACTGTATAAAATCTACTGAGCAATTTAATGCACTGTTCCTCTTTTCTGAGATCTATAATAAACTTTGATGGTAAAGGGATGGGGCAGCAGGATGATATGTGGCTTTGGAGTGTGGCTAGACATGTTGCTTAAGTGAGTTACACAGGCAAGGCCAATGAAGAGCCAGTCTAGGCTCTGATTCAGCAAAAACAGACAAACAAAGACAATTTCAGTTCATGCTTAAAATGAAGCCTGTAAGAAGTTCTGCTGAATCCAGAAGGCCCACTCACATGCTCGAGGGTGAATACATGCTTACACATTTTACTGGCTCGAGGCCATCATTCAAACCAAAAGCCAAGACATTTGTATCATATCACCCACCACTCTCTGCTTTGCTTATACTAATTTTAAAAAAAGTTTACATTTTTCCCTGGGTTTTTTTTTTTTGGATCTTCCCAGGACAGGGCACAAAGAGGATGGATTTGGTTAGTAGGTAGGACAGAATAAGTGATGCTGAATCTTCAAACTGCAACCCCTGGGACTTACTTTGCAGCAAACTGTAGGCATGCCCATTTAAGACCCTGCAGATGATTTGTTATGGTCATTAGTTCATGACATTTGCTTTCAATTATTTTTAGGAGCTTGAATTTTCTCACGGTGTTAAAGGAGGCTTGGCCCATAATAAATGTTCCTGACCCAACAAGCCTATTTGTAACCTATTGTAAACATCCCCAAAGCCATTTCTGATTCCCAGGCCATACTGTCCTCATCGGGGTTTCATTTATTTCACTTTTACTACTGAGTCGACAATTGGAGCCAGCCAAAATGTGCAGACATTTTTTGTTAATTTCATGAACTGTCAGATTTCCCACATTCAGGCAAAAAGGCAATAAGGGTTGAATCCTGCTCATCTCAGTCAGATGAGCCATCTCATCTGGCCCCAAATGGGGGAGGGGGGAGAGGGGCTTTTTAGGGGAGTCATCATGAAACTATCTAGTTCAGAGATAGGCAACCCCTGGGCAGATGGCGGGGAAGGGGCCAGGTCTGTGCTGCCACAACATGGTTCCTACACCATCTGCCCCAGCACACCAACATCTTATGAGTTGAGGTTGCAGGTGTTTTTGGCACTCTGCCCAAAAACACTGCCTACCCCTGATCTAGTTGCAGAGAATAAACCAAAGTAATTAGCCTCAAGTCTCTTAATCTGACCAGTCTGAACTGCTCCTAAAAAAAATCAATGTCAGCCCCTGGTGTAATTAAACTTAAGATAGTATCACTATTGAACAGGCACTGCAGGATGTCGATATGAATATCAGATCATGGGTCACTGTAAACAATATGATAAATACAGGAATAAAACAAGGACAAATGACCATTGCTGGTTGAATTGCCTGGATGTGTATTATATTTGTAGTGGATTAAAAAAAAGATATCCCTTTCATTAGATCTCTAAACTGAGGATTGGGAGATGCATGATTACTGTCACAAAGTTCTAGGCAGAAAAAAAATTCTAAATAATGCTAGCAGCTCTACTACAACAAATATGAACAGTAACAGGCATGCAAAAAATATATTCCACAGAATGCCTTACAAATAATGGCCAAACCAAGCAACTTCTCACAATTAAATTATGTATGCCTGGTGTATAGTTCACTACAAATTCTAATCAGTTCTACCCTTCTAATAACATTATACAGAAAAATACATCATCATCCATCAACCAGCTGGAGCACGATCGTTATACAAAACATACTGTATGTTTTTATTTTCCACTGTTAGAACGTGATAAAATTGAGCATTGTGGAATTACAGATTATAAACAAGTACTTTAGGCTTTATAAATATCTGTAAATATTTATTTGGAAAATCTTTTCAACTCATGTATAATAAATAAAGAGAATACGTGATAATGTGTTGAAGGAAAGTGATTTTATTGGTGTGACTATGCATTGGTTGCTTTACTTCCTGGTGACAAAGTTATATTGTTCACCTCAAATGAATCTCTGTAAGTCTTTCTATATGGGCCTCATATATCACAGAAAAAATAAGATAGGTAAAGCTTGTTAGAAAAAAATCATATAATTACATGGAAATGTTTTATTTATCTGTTGAAAATTTGTCTATCAAAATTTTTTTTTACAAATAGAAATATTTCAATGATGAAATCCTGTCTTAGCCAATAAGAGCTGTAGTTTGGATAACTTGTGCTTCACTTTTGGCTGCATGGTTGGATCAGACTATATCCCTCAGATGCATCATAGGAGCCCCTACCATAGTGCATCATGACAGATGTAGTCAAGATGGGGACTCCTGTGTACAGGAAACAATGGGGAAATTAGTCAACAAAACTGTAACTCTCATGAGATCCTGCAGCCACCTATTCAAAACGAAACATTTCAGGTTTTATGCATTCAGTTTACATTTTCTGTTGAAAGCAGATTCTGAACACAAAAATTGTTTCATCAAAAAAACAAAAAAAACTGGTGGAAAATTTTCAATCAACGTTAGCCACAGAAGATTTTAAGAATTGTGACTTTGTCAGGTTTTCAAAACATCCCAACTCTAAGGACAGACTTCTTCAGTATAGGGTCTAACTGTCAAGGCCTTGGAAAGAAATAAAAATGGCAACTAAAATGTTTTTACAAATCATTAGGCCTGTGCAAAGCAGCAAGTATTCACTTTGGATTTGGATTTGGCCAATTCGGAGGGACAGTGATTCAATTCGGAGATTCGGATCACTGTCCAGAATTGATTCAACCGAATCAGATTTGAAG
>NW_017729030.1:60404196-60404957 GCF_001723915.1 Gavialis gangeticus
GGCCAATTCGGAGGGACAGTGATTCAATTCGGAGATTCGGATCACTGTCCAGAATTGATTCAACCGAATCAGATTTGAAGATTCGGCGCCACTTTGGCAATTCAGCCATAGACCAAAGAGGCAGCAGTCCTCACCATGCTGGATACAGCTGCCTGCAGCTGGTAAGTCTATTGTGGTGGGTGGAGGGGAGGAGGGAAAAGGCATGGGGGAGGGAGGGATTGGGGCTGACAAGCTGCCCAGACAGGCCAGAGGGGCGCAGGACTAGGGGATGTAGGTGTGGGAGCGGTGGGAGTGGGAGCTAAGCCCTGCTGCCACTTACCACTTCAGCCCAGAGTGGGCCGTACCCCCCACCCTGCCCCGGCTGGGCAAGTGGCAGCAGGCCATAACCCACTGCTTGCCCAGCCATGGCAGAGGGGCACAGGATGCGGGTGCTACCGCCACTTGTCCAGCTGGGGTGGCGGGGCACGGGTGCGGCAGCGGTGGGAGTAGGGGCTAAGCCCTGCTGCCGCTTGCCCCCTTCTGTCCAGAGCTAGCCGGGTCTGCATTGCACCCCCTGCCCCAGCTGGGCAAGCAGCAGCAAGGCATAACTTGCCCAGCCAGGGTTGGGGTGGGGGAGCATGATGCAGGCACGGCTCACTCTGGGTGGAAGGGGGCAAGCAGCAGCAGGGCATAGGCCCTGCTCCCAACACTCCTGAGCCCACATCCTACCCCACCCCAAGTCCTGCACCCCCCCCACCCCAACTGGGCAGTTTGTCCCAGCC
>NW_017729030.1:60405043-60410201 GCF_001723915.1 Gavialis gangeticus
TGTGTCCAGCGTGGTGAAGACTGCTGCCTGTTTAGTCTATGACCAAATCTCCAAAGCATCACTGAATCTTTTCTGAATTAATTTGGAGGCTTCTGATTCAATTCAGACTTTTTAAATGGTCTCCCAATTTGATTCACATTTGGAGATTTGGCCGCCGAATCTCCTCTGAATCGAACTGGCTACTGAAGCTTTGCACAGCCCTACAAATCATGTATATGCTGCATTTTTAAGGTCTGCTATCTAAGTGAGCTATCAAAGTGAGAAGCAAGTAATAAATTTGTGTTGTACCCGGAGAAATGATAGAAAACAATGGCCAATTTTTTACCTTCAAGGTTTCAGTAGAGATGGAACAAAATCTAGTCATGATCTTAGACAACCGACACAGATCTGGAATGACAGTTTTACTGGACTTTACAAGCTAAATTCTTACCTCAGTCTCGTCAGTGTCAATCTGTAGTAAATCCACTGAAACCAAAACAGTTAGTTCAGGTTTCTAACAGTGTAACTGAGATCAGAAACTACCCCTGCTTATTTAAATTTGCTACATCCTCTATTTTTTATGTTTACTACCAACCAGGAATAATAATAATAGCAATTTTGCTGAATAAATCATTTGCTATTTTGGAGGATGCAATTTTTAAAAGGCATTGTTTTATTACTGTTCAACTTGATGCTGAGAGCCCAGTTCATCCAAATAGCCCTAAAGGTAAGTACACAGTGTCTAGCTGACTGTGATATTTGTATCAGGACTGGTGAAAGAGTTAGAACAGGCATTTCTCATCATTCTGCTTAACTGGCTTTAGCCTGTGGAACAGGTGTTGGTATGGCTGCTGCCTTGGACTGTGAACTCTTGGGGGATACAAATGCCTTTTAGTTTTGTGTCTGTGCAGTGTCCCACAATTTGGGATTGGGCCTGTCCCAGAATCTGGGGTCCCATAGCTCTGTCTGTGGCAGGTAGGGAAGAAAGGATTATAGTGACCCAGCCCCACTCACCTCGTGACAGTTTGGGGCTACTGCTAATTGGCCTGCCACCATTCACCCCGTGGCTGCTTGGCCTTCCCCCCGCTTGCCTCACTACTGTCATGGCTTGCGCTGCCTCTACTACAGCAAGTGGCTACTTGCCTTGCTGAAGCCACTGTTTGACTTGTTGCTGCTCCCACCACTGCCTTCCCCACAGCTGCTGGCCCTGCTGTCAGTCCAAATCTGGACCAGAGCATGGGGTGAGTTTGATACCCCTTGCTTCCTGACAATCCTGCATTAATTGCCATTCTAAAGTACTTTGCTTAGGTGGACAGAGACATATTTATACATCAATTATTGAGAAGATATTCCACTTGCTACTGCAAGTAGCCCCTCAAAGTTCCATAAAAGATGATGCTTATATAAAGGCGGGTATCTATTTCACAAGCCCTTGCATTGGAAAAAAACTACATTTGCAAAGGGTTTACAGCTGGGGTACACAGCACATGGCCCATGGCATGTATGCAGCCCACCAAGACAACCCCAAGACCAGTCATAATTTCTACTAAACCACTCATTCCTTCATTTGACATGAAGATCAACATAGAAAATGTTTTGAAACACAGAAGAGTGAGTCCATCTGTTCTTCAAATTGCATCCTTGTTGTGTGATGGCTTGTTGATCTGCATGTGAGCCTAATGGTGTGGACCAGTTTTCTCCTAGCAATGTGATGCTTCCTGCTAAGCATGTCCCTTAGGAAGTGTATATTGTAAGTGGTCTTCACTAAGATTTCAAACAAGAACAGCACCTCAAAACTGTGCACCCATGGAAAGGGCACATAGCTAGAATCTAAGTCCATTTTCAGACTAATTTAAAAGTGTCACAAACAGCTGTACTAGAATACAGAGTTGCTCCTGTACAGAATAAGCAGTGAACATGCTCATGTTGTCTGCAGGGAAATGTTCTGCAAATGGACCTAACCCAAGACCAGACATCACAGTGGCTGTGGCCTCAGCATTTCCCATGGGGAGGGGTGGAATTCCACTGGCTTGTTGCTTTGCCTACCTTTACATTGTTAATAAAATACAAACCCAATGAAGTGAAGCGAAGAATAAAAATAATAATAATTGTGCATTATTACTGTTATTGTAAGGAAGCTGCCAAAGAAAATCAAAAGCAGAAATTTCCTTTTGTTTGTCATTAGTCAGTGTTGTAGAGTAATCTAAACTGTGCTTTGATACCAGCTTCAGTAATGATGAAAACATTTAAAAATATTCATAATTACAGACGATGGAGCTCTCCCAACTTGCAGAGAGTCTAATGTGTTCTTCAGTCCCTGCTTGTTTTGCTTTAAGGCTCTGCTAATTTATGGAACACGTTTCTTAGAAAACGCAGCATTTCCTCATTTAAACAAGGGGAAAACAACCTTCCAAAAGAAGGGCAAATTTGTGATGATAATACTGAACTCAGACTCCAAAAAAATCATCTTGCCTCTACTGCTGGTCTGCAAAATTGCGATAAAAGTCAGTCCTGTTTTCCATCCTGAGTCTGTCTTATCCTATTCATCTGGCAAGTCCTTTGGAGCAAGGACCACTGCTCATTATGTGACTGAATAGTGAGCAGTGAAACCTTTATTGAAACCTCCATCTGCTGACCTTGCAAAAATAACCACATATGATCAGGCTTTGTCGATTTACCCTCCATTATCTTTAAATGCAATGAGGTTCTGTGTCCCTAAAATACAATGGCAACATCATATGGCAATGTGGGCTCCCTCATTTTCAACAATATGATAAATACAATGGCAACGTGGGCTCCCTCATTTTCTTCGTCTGCACAGGGAGGCGTGTGTGAGCACCAGGGAACTTGCACTGTACTGCTCTCCTCTCTTTTTCCCCTGTACAAGAGCTTTGATCTCCTCTGTGCCAAAGGTGGCTGGGGAAGAGGAGAGGGAGAAGTTGGCTGGGATCCTGTGGAATTGCCCCACTACTAAACATGTCATGCTCCAGGACCTGGCTTCACTACCTTCATGCCATGCTGTGATGAATGCCCCACCTTCTTCCTTTTGCTCTGCTCATTCCACATCCTAGGACACCTATCCATGTGATGGACAACTGCTTAATTAAGATTAAAATTAGTCAGATCTGCTGGAGCATCCCACAGCATGCTCCTGTGGGATGCTCCATCTGCCCCACTATCTCAGCGTTCACGAGCCATGCCTGATACCTCGAGATATATAGAAAAAGTATATAAATCTGTGTCCGTGGCCGAATTGCTTATTCTCTGAATTAGAATCAAATCTTCAGATTCAGCTGAATCAAATCAGGACAGTGATCCGAATCAGTGAATTGAATCACTCTCCCCTGAATCAGGCCGAATCAGAATCGAACACGGCCCGCTTCACAGACCCCTAGAAATATTTCCTGTTTAACAAGTGTTAAACTGCCTCAGGCTTTTTTCCAACTTGTTTCCTCTGTAGACACTAGGAAAGACCAACCAGATCAATGGGTTTTAAGTTCTGAGCTGATACAATGTTTGCTCTTCTGAGTTCTCCAATTAAGTCTGATTACACTGTGCAGTGAGAGTCCAGTTGGTTATGGGATTTCCTGGAATAGCTGAGACGAGCTAAGCATCAGAGAGGCCTGCCAAGGACCACAACATGAAAGCAGGAGATGATGGCACAGAAACAGTCCTGCAGCATGTCTGACTGAGACCCTTTATCAGACCTGAAGTAAAATGACCCCAGGGGTTATATGGTGACTCAGAGGGTGTTTCACTTGCCCTGACCTTGCCTGTGGTCCTGTTAGTCCTTTCAACCTGTGCCCACAAAGAGAACTTCTGGATGCAGGAATTTTTCTGAAGTGACTATACAGGATCTGCTGCACAGCTCCTTCTGGCTCACAGTACCCTCTCTAGCTATTTAGTCAGGGACTGTGCATAAAATGGGAAAATGATGGCCATGCTGGGCCTGACCTAAAGGCCACTGAAGTCAATGTGGGTATCTGCATTACTTAAATGGTCTTTAATTTACAAGCCTGGCCCTGTAGTTGTTTCATTCAGGGCCTTGTTACACAGTAATTCTGGGTAGCTCTTGGAGCTATTAATCCCTGGATTGTCTCCAGATTAACACTTTAAAGTGGTTTTAAAAACCCTTTAAGCAGCTCAAATTTACACCATTCCAGGCAGAATTATTTTTGATCTGCACTACCCAGCTCCTGTTCCATTAAGGTGGAGACACTCCCCACAGATATGCCACTCAAGTTCAAGTCCTCCAGTATCACAGGACCTCTCACACCCCCACCCGTAGAGCAGGGAAAGAAGCCTACCCTGCCTCACCAGCTCTCTGGTGGAAACTCACAGCTACAGCTCCTAGTCCTGACCCTGCTCACCAGGCCTCTAGTGGCAAGACACAGCTGTGCAGGGACAGTCAGAGAAGGCTTCTAGACTAAGGGCGTAACTGCTCCAAATTCCAAGATAGAGCTAACACCAATCAATATTTGTGCATCTCAGCATAATGTGTAACAAGGTCCTCAGTGCTCAGGAATTATCAGGACCTTCCTTAGAGACACATGAGGCTCAATCACAACCTTGTCAGAGCTCAACTTACACTTTATCTGTGCCGTAGCTCCTGTAGTCGACTGCTGCTGACACTGCCACTATCAATGCGGGCATCCCGTAGCCGACCAGGTAGAAATACTTTCTCCGTGAATGTTCACTCTCAAACACCTCTACTAGCATGATGTACAGCTGCACGCCCTCCAAGAACATCCAGGTGAATGCCGCCAGGAAGAAGAAGTGCAGGAGGGCAGCAAACACAGCACAGGCAATCTGGGAGATTCAATATAGCAAAGGAAGGGGTTGATTCTAAGCCAAAAATAAACAATAGTTAAAAAACCCACCACATTTATTGCAATCATGACATTCATTTTAGAACTGCTTTCTGTGCATCTTGAGTGGAAACCAATTTATAAAAACCACAGAATAGGAGCCACAGAATAGGAAAAGGGATGTGAGAACACATAATTCCAGTGCACAACCTTTATTTCAAGGACATCTGAAATCAAATCAGCCCTGAGAAAATACAGTGCAGGGTCTCAGTTTGCATGGACAAGTGAACAGACATCCCCCACAGTGGTTTTTGCAATCTTCAGCTTCCATGAGGACTTGATGCTCAAGGGTTCTAGCAAAGTATTCCTGT
>NW_017729030.1:60415201-60422150 GCF_001723915.1 Gavialis gangeticus
AGCCACAGAATAGGAAAAGGGATGTGAGAACACATAATTCCAGTGCACAACCTTTATTTCAAGGACATCTGAAATCAAATCAGCCCTGAGAAAATACAGTGCAGGGTCTCAGTTTGCATGGACAAGTGAACAGACATCCCCCACAGTGGTTTTTGCAATCTTCAGCTTCCATGAGGACTTGATGCTCAAGGGTTCTAGCAAAGTATTCCTGTAACATTTTGGCAGGTCATGTGCTAGATGTAGCCCAGATTCCTGCACTGCCACAGTATGCCCAAAATTTTGCACAGAAGACAAGTAGTTGCATTTCCAGAGAGAAAGGAGCTGGTTGAAAGTGTCTGTAACAAGGAAAACATGTTAGCCATAACTGGATGTTATGAAGGAGTTCCCATTGGTGAAAGAAAATCCTTTTGTCTCTGCAACATGGAGCACATGCTGTAGCTTCTTGAGAAAAATGATGAATGCAAGTTTGATGAGGGGTAGTTCTACACACGCATGCACCAGACTGGGATACGTCTAAGAACAATCACCAAATTTAAAAAAGAAATTTAAAATTACCAAGGATGTGTGACTTTTCTTTCTTTAAATAGGGTTAGGATGAGCAAAAGCAAACTCCTTCACTAGAGGCACAGGCATACGACTTATGGTCCAAGTTTTCCAAGGGGCCTTAAGATTATGGACAGTGAAATTCAATGGGAATGGTGTACACCTTATTCCATTACACATTTTGATAAATCCTACCTCAAAGGCTTTGAGGTCACTGGGTATTTTGCTCCAGCTTATCATAAGTGCAAGATCAATGCCTTTTTATACCTTAATGGATGGTTTGGGAGAAGTGTTGTGAAAGTCTGCTTTCCCTTATCCACATGACCACCAGAGCATTCGAATTTGAAATGCTTTGTCTGTGAGTGAGTCCTGGTTTGCAAATGGCTCTGGGATCTTCTCCTGTCCCAAGTAACTTTTCTGCACCTTGCATTTGGTATTCTTTGGCTAACGCTAGTAAACAGCAGTGAGACAGCTTCTGCCCCATCGGAGGCAGGGCAAGGGCAAAAACCAAAAGCCAGAGCTCCATCCCCACACCAGACTAGCATTAAGTTAAGCCACAGTTTCCTTGGTCCCTCATAACTTTTTACCTCTCAGTTATCCAGTGGACAGCTTCAAGAGGAGGATGCTCCAAGCAATCCCTAGCCCAGAATTGTCCAATTGGCGACCTGTGGTATGTGGTCTGTAGGCCACAGGTAGCTTGCAACTGAGCAGGTTAACTTTTAGCTCATAGGCCTCTGCAGCCACCTGTCCCACTACCCATGTGCAGTGTGCAATGGGGGTGGGGATCCTGTATGGCCCACATGGTGCATGACCTGAGGAAATCCAGTATGATGCAGTACAGTGACCATGCCAAGTCTGTTCATTTAAAAATGTAGGAACCCTATTCTTCATTAACCAAATTCCTTTACATATATCAAAGCTACTACTTCTCACTGAGAACTCAATCCTTGATGAGTCTGAAGGCTTTTTCTTTAAAAAAAAACAAACCCCAAAACACCAACCCCTCAAAAGGACTGTATATACCACATGCAAATACAAAATGGGGCTTAAATGTTTTAGGAAAAACAATGTTTTGTTTGTTATTGTTTTGTTCAAGTTGAGCTTTCCCTAAAAGCTTCCAGATGCAAATCAATTCACTATCCAGAAATATTTGCCTCTAGACTGAGGTCAAAGGGCACACAATTTCAGCCCTTAAAGGGCAATTTATTCAGAAAGTTATAGAAGCCTCGAGCTGTCTGAAGCCAGTGTAAGGATTACAGTGAACTTTGGCTGATGTCCTCAAAGAAGGACCTATAACAGAAAAAATCTGAAGAATTACTCTCCTACTGTTAGTGCAGTACAATGCAAGAAAAACATGAGACTAAACACACTTTTTGCATGCAAACTTCACACAAATATCCAAGGTGCAAATCTAGCTTAATTGACATGGCTGGGAGGTTTGCCCTTGACTTCACTGGAATCAAGATTGCATCCTGATTATGAACCAGAGCCCTGATGCTGCTGAGATGTACAAAGGCACAGAAGAGCAGAGATGCATATCTCACTGCAGGATTATGCCCATAGACATTCTATGACAAAACAGGAGGGTAAAGATGTTTATGTTGAGTTTCTTACTGGCTGATCTGTCCGGTTGATACCAATGAGGAAAAGTAGCTCTGCCACAAAGAGGCTGATGCACAAATTCTTGTGAATAGTGTTCCTGTCGCTCTGGAGCCCACGGAAAAAGCAGAAAGTAAAGATGCAGATCAGGAGGCAGACAAGTGACAGCAGAATGCCAACCCACGTGATCACGTCCAGGAGAAGGTCGTGGACTGCATCACTGTGCTGGAGACATAACAGAAAAATAATCAGTCACAGGCCAAGTGTCAGATAATCCATATTGGAGGGGGAAAAAAACAAAAAAAGGTATCTGTGTGTCATTGATAGACTTCTGTATCCCCTCACCACACTGTAGCACAAGGGACAGGTACCTAATGAAGAATTAAAATAGTCAAGAACACCATTTCCACATTAATGTCTGCAACCTCAAAGCTACACTCTTCCCTCTCCCTTTCTGTTGTGTTTGCAAATACAGCAGTAGGGCAGTGGTACAGATCATGACTGTGAGGGTGCAGGTGCCCTTAACAGATTCAGATCTCAGGCCGGAGGCACTGTAGATTTAGGATGATGGATTTAGTTTTATGTCCAGCATGGGGCAAAAACAAGAACTGCATCCTTCTTGCATCTTTGTGCCAGAAGGGTCTAATAAGCAAAGAAGCCCCATTTAATTGCACCTAGGTACTATAACTCTAAGCTGGATTGTCTTTCATGATAATAAAAGTAATCATAATTATCACTAACAAAATTTAAATGGTGCATCTTTTTAACATGTGCAGAAATAAATAATTTTTGTGTTTTCAGACATAAAAACACTGTTTCAATGTCTCCCCCATTCGTTCACAAATAAAGGAAAATAATAACATTGATTTTTCAAACCCTGAAGCTGTATTTATGTATTTAAAAGAAATCTGGAAACTCAGACTGGATACCAGAAAAACATCCAGGATAAATAGTGATCTTTTATTTATGATTTTGCTTTAAAACTGATGCATAAGGAAGATTTTAACAGAGCTTATAAGATGTACGTTCCCCTTTATAAGGCATGTTAAAGCAATCTAGATCCTGCCTATGCCAAAGCAATGCTGTCTTGGTTACAGCTTGGATACTGTCCCTCCAGGAGGCCGTGAGCTCTGAGAACACCAGCGCCAATGATTAGTTTACAGATTGGGGTAGGAACCCTAAGGAACTAAATCAGGATGCTGAACTCAGCATGTTTCTCAATGTTTGCCTGGATCCACTCCTGAAATATGGCTATAGGCACTTGGAACTCTCATCTTGGAAGAAAAACACACAGCATCCAGTGGCAAGATTATTACAACTGTGAAACACATCCATATTGCCACACAGATTTACACTACATGTGGTAGGCATGGTCAGATGTGCTTTCTTCCCCCAGAGGGGTAATATCTAAATATGTACTAACTAACACATGGTAAGTCACAGGACAACTAGTTAGATCTAAGTAGGCTGATGGCAATGAGTCAAGAGGAGGAGAGAGGGGCTTGGAAAGGAGAAAGGCCATTTGGAGAGGAGAGCAGAGGCAGTACTCCATCCATGGGGATGGGAGGTAACAAGAGGAAGCTGAAGATAAGGATATCTAGGGCAGACCCCCAAAAAATGTATTGGTTTCAAGGGAAGAGGTACTCAATCCCCACTCTTGATCCTGGGACTGCTGACAATACAGTGTCACCCAATGCCATCCTCTCAGGTGCACCAAGTTCTCATCATCAAGCAGAGCAAATGGCTTGGGAGCATCCCTGTCAATGTACATTCCCTCTGTACTGCCCCCAAGCCACCTAGTCTGCTGAGTTGCCAGTCTATGGTGAACCTAGCAAAAGTGGGTTCACCATAGACTGGCAACTCAGCAGACTAGGTGGGGACTTATTTTGTTAGTGGCAGTCCAGGGTCAAGAGGGAGGCCATGCAAACATGCCTAAGTGGCCCAAAGGAAGAAGTGAGGAAAGCTGGTTGTGAACATTTAGAGTGAGGCGTTGGGACAGAGGGAGGTGGGTGCAACATTACAGATTGCTTTGTAGGTAAGAGTATGGGTGCAGTAGATGACAGGAAATGTAGAGAAGGATGAAAAGGGGTGGTGTGACATGGCTGAGACTAAAGGACAGGACACTGATTTCTGCAGGGGCATTTTGGGCAAGATGAAAGGAGGACAGGCAAGAGAATTGAAGGCCAGATTACAGAAAACAAAAGAAGAGGCCTCACATTTGCTTCTTTGGCAATTTTTTCCTTGAATCATTAATGGAAGCCACATTTAGCCAGGAAAAGGTGTGAATTCTATGCCAGCTTGAAAGGAAAGTGCTGTGACAGTGGTGCTACCATCATGTTCTTGCTGTTTACCCTCATAAACACAGGCGATATATTTTAAAAGGCAGCAAGACCATGAACCCCAGTGCCCTAGTCTATGCAGCTGTGTAACTCCAGGCACAGCAGCATCAGACTTCAAAAATCCAGTAGATAGAAGCATTCTCCTTATGAGGAAATGCCTGTGGCAGACTTAGGGGAAAGGTGATTAATTTATCCATTTTGTTGCTTGCCTGCCAATGATAAAACCACATCAGTGTCAAGCACTTACTGATATACTCCTGCTTTGTCAGCACCCATCAAAAACAACTCGAACCCTTTCAGTACATTGGCTTTATCAGCACAATTGATAGGCATCAAACGATAATGAAAGCTAGTGAGTGGCTTCCCCCACCTCCACACCCCAAGAGCTGTCTATAAAGGGTGAGCTCTGGGAGCAGACAGAAGAAATGGTGGGTTTATTCCCAAAATAATCTTGACAATTTTCCCTGGAATGTGGCAAGTGTGTTTGTGTGGCACAGGATCCAGGAACTGACACGCACCCATTGTAACAGTGACCAAAATGGCCATGCTATTCACCTCCTGCAATCACATGCGGAAACCCCAGGGGGAAACGCTGCATGCTCTTTTTCCTGATGGCATTTTTGTTATTTGAGCTGTTTACAGTTTCATATCCATTACTTTACTCTTAATGCAACTCCAAAAAATTAAATACACATCCTAATCCTTGGGGTTTTTTTATGTTTCACATGAGGTTGACAGAAAGAAGCAAATAAGATCTCCGAAATGACCCAGCTGCAAATGGTGTGCTGGTTCACCTGATTACATGGCGCTGCTAGGCAGAGCTTCAGAGCCCCAGGATGTAGAAATGTAACTCTACAGCTGGCACAGGCAGATAAAGGGGACAAACAGATGAACATGGGAAAGCTTGTGCCCGAGATTAACAGCACAAATTCACCAAGTTTCATGACTAAGTCACCCAACTTTCAGAGGTTCTTCCTAGTCTGATAATGTGGTCTACTGGCTTCATTTGGAATGCATACAATGCAAGGTTTATCCCATTTACATGCCCAGCTCTACATATACCAGGTTTAGAATGAACAAAAACCTCAGAGCTCCATCCTCACTCCTCACCTGCTTGAAGTTATTTACTCCTCTGAACACAGACTAGGAGAGGGTGCTAAATGCTGCTGAACGGCATCATAGAGCACCAGTGCTGCACTGCAGGGAAGAAGAGGCAGAAAAGACCTGCCAGCTTCCCCTTCTCTTAGGATCAAAAAGTGAGAGAGGAGGAACCAGAAGGGCTTTCACCAGGAATGTGTGCACTGGGGTAATGAGTCAGTTTGCTGGTCCCTGCAGAGACAAAAGGGATGGCTTTCTTGACTTCTGGGTCATGCAGTGAATGAACTGAGCCAATGGCGGGTTGTCTGGGGTAAATGTCATAGGAAATATGTCGTCACCCCTTGCCCTAGTGTCAGATCCAGAAGAAAGGCAAGAAGTTGCATGTATTAAGTAACTTGTAGACTCTTACCTGAGCCTGTTACTTATTAAGATAACGTATCTTATCCCAACATTTTCCTTCCCCACCACTGAACATTTTGGTGTGGGACTGACTGTGGGAGCTTGTCCTACTGATACACCTGCATTTCACTGCCAGGACTGTTATAAGAGTAACAGTTTTACTTAACTTCTGCATTAGAAATCACTCAGATGCCACACAACCACTCTGGAAGCAGCTTCTCAGCAATACGCGACACTCCATTATCACAACAAGATTACAAAAAGATGGATACAAATGAATAAAAATCCAATAATTTAAAAACACTTCTATGAAAAAATGTAGGCTTTTAGGTATTTTGCAAATGTAGAAGAGAGGTGAGACATACCACTTAAGGCTGAGCTCCACACCATGTGGCTCACCATATCAGAAGTGCAAGCACCTACTGACTTCAGGCATGATGACAAAACACCTGAACACCAAGTGACACACAAATACAAACATCCACCAAATGGAAATCTGCTGCATAACCTGGGCCAGTAGCATTCAGAGCTTTACAGATCAATAAGGCTGACTGAAATAAATGAGTAGCCAACCACATAGCCAATGATGCTACCGCATTCTGAATAAGTTGTAAACAGCGGATCAGCCTTGCTAATCACCCAGAGAAAAGGAAATTACAAGAATCAATCTTCAAGGTCACAAGGATAGGCAGCCAAGTCACCACATGATAAATAAGAGCATACCTAAAGACTAATAAAGACTTGTGTTTGACCCTAATCCACAGTGGAAAGACTCCCTTGGGCTCTGATATGTTTTGGATCAGTCGCTAAGGATGTTTGTACACGCAATGGGGGTTTAATTCAGTTTTGTTCTCCCTAAATTGAAACAGTGGGTTATTAAAAACACCACTTCAATTTAGGGAGAATTAAACTGAGTCAAACCCCTGTGGCATGTACACAAGGGTGGGGGCCTGATCCTTACCTGCCTCTTC
>NW_017729030.1:60422160-60424162 GCF_001723915.1 Gavialis gangeticus
GGGGGAGGCGAGCTGCCAGCAGGGTCAAGAGTTCCCTGAGCTGCTCAGGGGCCCCCACATGGCACCCACCAGCTGATACTCAGCCCTAGTGGTCCCAGGTGGCACCACAGGTGCAAAGGAAAGCATTGCCTACCCCATCTCCCTGGCAGCTGCGAAGGGAAGCACTGGGCCCCCACGCAGCTAAGGCAGGCTCTGGGGTGGGGGGGAAAAAAAGATCAGGCTTGCAGCTTTTTTTTTTTTTCATTCATTGGAGCCTGCCTGCACGGGCTTCTGCCAGGTCCCACAGCCCCTGAGCAGGATGGGGCCCACCAAGCCCCAAGCACATCGGCTTCCAGTGCCCTGTGCACCATTACACTTTGTCAAGTGGCAAACTAAAACACCTCAGAGGTGGTTTATCTTGCTACGTACCAAAGTCATTTAAAGCAGAATACACTGTTGAGCATGCAAACAGCAATGCTATTAAAGTGGTGCAAAAGGACATTTAACCCACTTTAAAGGCCAATTTTGTGGCATGTACAAAGGCCCTAAGTTACTTAGGTGGAAACCAAACTGGCTGAAACACAGCATTGCTCTGAAATGTGCTCTGGGTGAATTACAGAAGCTATCGTTGACTCCAGAGCAGGGTGAATCAGTAGCCCAAGTACTACTTGGGCTACAAACTATGTTGAAGATACATGATTTGTTCAAGGGGAGGCAATGCCTGCAAACCACAGCAGATTTAATAAACACCAACTCCAGTGAGTTCCAGATGATAACAGACTGACCTGCCCTTTAGATAAGCCGTCTTTTCTCCTCTTATTAAAAGTACTGGTAGAGGTGCTGGCTAGGGAGAGAACCTTCTCTTGGCTAATGTGTCCCCCTAGGAAGGGAGACCAACATGCTTGTGCATGGAGGAGAAACAAATAGTAAATGGTAAATAAAAAGGGTCTCATTGACTTGTTGCTCTTAGATGTGTCCACATATACAGGTGGAGCATAGGGGTCCCTTCTCCCTTGGTGATGCATTAGGCTAAGGAAGGGGAGGGAAGTAAGAAATCAGAGAGCGGAAGTAGGAAGCTGCACTCCACCAAGGGTGCAAAAGTGAGGGGCAAGGGATATCCTCTCCAGACATCCAAGCAGGAGCTCTTCATTGCACATTATAATGGACCACACTTAGCAGGCCCAGTTACTCTCTAGTTAAGGAAATAGAGGCCTGATTCTGATCTATAGCTGGCATTAAATACCACTGACTTCTGCTCATTGCCTCATCCTCATTTTAAATGACTCAAAATCACTCCAACACTACAAAGAATGTGCCTGAAGGGAAGCTGATTCATCCAGGCTTTACTTCCCTGGGACATCTGCTCCTAGTTGGTTCAGTTTCCTTGTAGGAGATACAGTTAAAGTCTTGCTTCTCCTCACAGAAAGGGTCTCCCACCATGCTCTATCTCACCATATAATTCCACCACAACAATTCACACGGGGTGTCATGCACAAGCTGTTCCAAGGGAAGTTTGTTTTTCCCCTGAAAACCAGATTTAAGAGCCTGCCCTCCCAGTGTTTCTAATCCCTAAGCAAACCACTGCTGTCTGTGACTGTAAAGCCCCAGTGCCTCTGGTCACCTTTAGCATGACAAGAAATGCAAAACACTAAGGATACCTGCTTGTGTCCTGGTTCAGAAAGACTGCTTTTAGTCGAGGGTTATTAATGTGCTTAAAGTTAGAGAAGTCTTCAAGGCTGATTTTGAAAGGTATTTAGGAGACACTACCCCACCCCACCCCACCCCCCTTTGAAAAAAACTGAGTTAGGTGCATAACTAACTTTAGAAATGCAGTTCCCAAAAACTTGTAGAGTCAGAGTGCTAAAAATTCCATGTCACAGGGCCGGTAGGATTTTTAACCAAATCTCCCTTAGCTTTATGATGGGGCTGGGAGAGGACTCAGTGGCTTATAGTATCAGACACAATCCTTTTGGGCGAATTACTGAGCATCTTCCATTTTCAGAGAAATCAAAGAGAGTGGAGG
>NW_017729030.1:60429162-60436183 GCF_001723915.1 Gavialis gangeticus
ATTGCTGAGCATCTTCCATTTTCAGAGAAATCAAAGAGAGTGGAGGGCATTCAGCATCTCTCAGGGCTAAGCCTCTCCTAAGGATGCAGTGTGTAAAGGAGCTCTTCACTGCACTAGGTGAGGGAAGCCAGTCTTGATGGAAGAGACAAGGTGAGGATTTCCTGGCACTGAATGACTGATCGGAGAAGTTGCCATATAATCAGCCTCCACCCTACTCCCCTATGGCACTTAAAACAGAAATTCTGAATTGTAAAGAAAATACAGAGTTGGGGGGACGGGGATTGCATGCATTAAAAATGGGAAAGCTAAACTGCAGATTACCACAGATGCAGTATGTGGTAGATACAACGTTCCAATCTAGTCTCAGTAATGCTGCATTTCCTTCACTCGGGTAATATGGGGCTGAGTGAAAGGGAAGTCAGGCCTCCACACTGCATCCCTCTGGCCCCAGCAGGCTGGCTGTGTCAGATCAGTGGAACAGCTCTGCTTACTCACAACAGACATCTTTCAGCTAGTATCACACCACTGGTTTATTTGGAGACATAAGTGACAGCTGCTGAGCTACTCTTACTTAAGGTACATCTACACAGCAGTGAACAAAGTGTAGTATAGGCAAGCCTGAACTACTTCGAAACTGGCAAGCTCAGGCATTTATAGCAATCCAGCAATGGCAGCATGGAGCTCAGCAGGACTTAACCTAATGCGTGAGAGGGATTTTCTGTCTTTATGGAGCTCTGTGCTGCTACAGTTGTATTTTTTCCAGTACCCCAGCTTGCTAGTGCAGAACAGAACCAGCTTGGGTGGGTCTACACTATACTGCAGTCAGAGTACTGACTGCAATACAGTTTGTGTGCAATAAACCTTGTGTTCAAGCGACAACACTTTCATGACTAGCTCCTGAATGCTATGTTCTCCGTTGTCTTCCCCTCTCTCCCACTGTATATACCAATCCCAGGCCACAGGCACAAACTTTACTCCCTGCTTTTTTATTCCAAGCACCTTTCCAACTCCTTTAATTCTATTTATAGTAGATATCCTAGAGCTGCCCTGAGCAATCCTGACTAAATTCTACTCAGGACACATCTACATGTAATGTTTACTGGAGAACTGCCTAAATTAGCTCCACATTAAAGTTTCCATGTTTACACATGTAGCCCAATTAGACCACAGTATAAACTCCACAGCAGGGTAGTTCTTTAGCGCACAGCAACACACATGTAGACACTGATGGGTCTGGCTGGGGCATGAGGGTGCTTCTGTGCCTCCTAGATAGCCCCACACTGGAGTACTGTCATGCCCCAGCCAGCCCCTCTGCAGCACATTGAGCTGGGTCAGAGCAACCCTTGGTTGGCAGACTGACCCCCTGGCGCTCCCTGCTACCAGGGGCTGCTATGACTTGGTTCGATGTGCTGCAGTCCCAGGAGTACCTGTAAATATGGCTCCCAGGAGCAATAAACTCCAGTGTGATATGCACTAGAGTTAATTGTTCTGTGCTAATAGCATGTGTAGATGCATCCAGGGACAACAATTTCCTTTGCTTAATGACTTAATTCAGCAGAGGGAATGGGATGAAACTGGACATAGGAACACAGATCGAACAGATTCCTGCTTATGCACATAACAACTTTGTGTTCCAGAAAGTACAGTCTCATCAAAGAGGAAATCACCCTGAACCTCACTTTCTCTGAGAGAGAAGAATTGATTGGGAAAGAGAAGGTAATAAACAGAGAAAAGCTCCAAGCTTGCAAAAAGGAACTACTTGAATTACAACTATTAAGGAAGAGGTTCAGAGAACTCCTAAGTGTGATGTTCTCCTGCCTTAAATCTTTCCACAAGGTCTTTGAACTGGTTGCAGACAAAGAGCAATGAGAAAAACAATCAGGTTTGGGGTGAGGCCAGCTGCTGCTAATGAGCTGCTGTAAGGGCAGTTTTATTTAACATCTTTATCCAGGCTTTGATAAAGGTCCTAAGGAACAATGTTTTCAATACCAGAGAGGTCACATAAATAATAAGAGGGGATGGAGAGAATTAGAAATATGGAAAGGAAATACAACACATGGAAAAAATACAAACTAAGACATCTGGAGAAAATACATGAAAGCAGAGTGATTCAGGGTGAGAGAGGGAGACTTGGAAAGGAACTTGGTTGAAAAAGACACAAGGCTGAAAGTGAACAGTAAATCACTAGTTATGAGCTTGCAATGTGATATATAAATGGCATGGAAAGGCACTGCAGTATTAGACAGCATTCAGACAGGCACCACATCACAGGCTGGGAATGGGTGTGTATGGGCAGGGGAGGCTTGTTTTCACTTGTTTCTATTGCTCTTAGTAAAATGGGGTCTCGTCCCTGCTTGGGGACCTTGAATACTACTGCAATGAAAATGATTACCAAAAAAAAAATCACCCTACAATTATTCATGGGCAACAACCACTATTTACAGAGCTCGGGTGAGAGTGCAGCTACATTAGTGCATGAAGCAACTTGGGGCACATCAGTATTCAAAAGAGCTCAAACAAGGAAGAGTCCAGAGAAAGGCAGCATAAGTGATGCTGAAGAGCCTGATTGAGGTGGAAAGATTAAAAAATAAATAAATAGAGGGCCCACTATTTTCTAAAATGGACCTTTGAAAGTCCCCCTTTCTATCAGCTTGCATTGTGGAAGCTCAGCCTCATCACAATTTACTCTGAAACAGCTCAAAATTATAATGGTATATGACAACAAAAATATGTAATATCGTCAAGACTTTATGCAGAGACATAGCATACAGGCTTGAGCGAATGGTTCAACTGACGTCAAACAAGGATGCTGTCTCACCTTTATCGTTAATGGCACTGACATTAATTTCAGTGTGAAAAAAGTACAGATACATACAATGTAAGTGCCATGTCCCCCAACAGCAGGGCATGTGAAGATTTAGGTTCTGCTGGCAGTGTAGCTGTCCTAAGTAACTGCTTAACTAACATGCAAATAAAGACCAAAAGACTTCCCAGTACTACAAACAAAAGATGGAGCTAGTAATGTGTTAAGAACAAACAAATCTAATGAGACCTGAAGCAACTCACAACTTGAGCATTTCTTTAGAATGGAAAGTGAGTCAATTTAAAGATCACTTATACATGGATAAAGAAGAAGCTGGGAGGCAGGGATACCCAGAAAGAAATAATGCTATGACCTAGCAAAACTACAGCTGTATTCACCAGAGTAAACAGTTTGGTCCTTGAAAATTTGCAATTTAGGGCACAGACAGAGTTACTTTTGTCATGCAACTGGCCCCTTGAAAACACTTTACAACTGTGCCCTTACAGAAGTGCACAGCTGCAGAGTGCCTTAAAAGTGTCTGATTGCATCACAAATGAACCCTCGTTATATGATGGTTTAGAATTCAGGGGTGGGCAAAATTCAGCCCGTGGGCCGGACGCGGCCCACAAGGCCATTCTATCCGGCCCGTGGGGCCCCTAAAAACATTTTGAAAATTAAAATTCATCTGTCCTTGGTTCCTGTCAAAAATGACAGGAGCCAGGGACAGTAGAACCCAGGGGAATCCTCAGTTAGCACAGGCAGCCCCACACAGGCTGCAAGCGGCTGCAGCGCAGGGCGCCAGCCAAGGGGCAGGCGATGGGCTGCTTTTCACCCTGTGCTCAGCACCATTTTGTAACCCGGCCCCACGCTGGCTCCGGGTTTGCCCAACAGGGCTGCGCTGTGGCAGCAGCAGCTGTGGCCCCCCTGCTTGCCATGCCATGCCAGGCAGCATTTGCTGCTGCTGCCCACCCAGAGCTTGCGCCATGGTAGGCAGTGGTGAGACTGCCACCACCACCTTTGGGCTGCCCAGCATGCAAGCTCCGGGTGGGCAGCAGCAGTAAACACTGCCTGGTGCTGCAAGCGGGGGGTCCACTCCTGCTGCTGCCACCGCACAGCCCTGATGGGCAAACCCGGAGCCAGTGCAGGGCCCAGACTGGCAGCGGGGGCAGGTTACGAGCTGGTGCTGAGTGCGGGAGAAAAGCAGCCCCTTGCCCGCCCCGTGCCCCGTGCTACAACCGCTCGTAGCCCACATGGGGCTGCCTATGCCTGCTCAGGACAGCCCCGTATGGGCTGCAAGTGGCTGCAGCAGGGAGTGCCAGCCACAGGGTGGGCAAGGAGCCACTTCTCCCTGTGCTCTGCATCAGGTCATTCCCTGCCAGTGAGCAGGGGGTCGGGGCTGTGTGCTGCTTCCTGCCTGTACTGCAGGACTGGGCAGGCACTGGGAGTAAGCGGGCGTGGGAGCACAGGGCCTGCACCAGTGTCCCAGGGCCAGCGCCAGTAGGGGCCAGAGCAGGGTGGCAGGGGTACAGGGTCCTGGCTGGCAGGGGCTCTATGGAGCCAGGCCAGATCCCCCCTGTCCTTGCTGGTGCAGCCCCGATCAGCTGCCCGGACCCCTGCCAGCCTGCACTCCGCTCTGGGCCCCACTGGTGCTGGCCCTGGGACATTGGTCCCAAGGTGGTGACTAGGGGGTGGGGCACCTGCCAAGGGGCAGGGCTACCCATGCGGCCCTCAAAAGCTTGTCAAAACTGGGTAAGTGGCCCTCTGCCCAAAATAATTGCCAGCCCCTGGTTTAGATGAAGGTGCTCCAAAGCAGAGTGCCTTCATTAACTTTTGTCAGCATGTGCCAAGAGCAGTGCTGGGTTGATGCAGCCCAGCCCTGCCTCTGGTGTTTTCTTCAGAATGGCAGCGGGGGCAGGGGCAGGTTTCCCTCCTCTTCCTTCCCCTTCCCATTCTGAAGGCTTCACTGGAGCTGGGAGTGCATAGAGGGGTGGTTAGGGGAGAGTGGCTGCAAACACACAACCACTCCATACCGGAGCTCGATTCCCCAACCCCACTGGATCCAACAGCGAATGTCTGTTGGGTTGAGGGGAATGCTGTAACTCATGGCGCTTCCTGCAAAGTGTCATGAGTTACAGTGGGGAACTGCACATGGGTCTGCATCCTTAAAGGCCAAACCAAGTACCATCAATCTGAATGTTACTTTCACCTTGATGTATGGATCTGAAAATTGGAAACCCACCAAAGTTACACACAGGCATCTGGAATCATGGAATTGGAAGGGACCATAGGAGTCACCAAATCCAACTTCCTGCAAGAATAAGCTATCCCTAAAATACCTACAGTGCCTAAACGCCTTTGAAAGCAAATACTAAAAATTAATTGAATTGAATTATAATAAATGGCATCATTTGGCATAGAATTAAAAAGCCTCTTATCTCAAAACTTAGGAAGGGGGGAAGATAGAACTATTTGAGATATGTGGTTAAAAGCATCTGCCATGACAAGCATGCCACTGGACACCTGGAAGAACCACTAAAATGGACTGTCCAAAAGAATCCCACCGATGCAGTACTTAGCAAGGAAAATTTATGGGCCTTTACAATACAAAGGATCTGGGGAAAAAATGTCCCAGGGAGCCAGGGATGGCAGAGTCTTGTTCATAGTCTACATGATATCTGAATGCTTGGGAAGGATTCTGATTCAGTACTTCTGAACTCATTTTCACACATAAGTGCTCCAGCACCAGACACTTTGAAAAGCGCCCGGCACTATGTCACTTGCAGTTGCATAAGTGGTGCAATATACGTCAGCACTGAGAAAATGGTGGTGGCACACTTTAAACTAAAATACATTGGAGGTGTTTTAGTTCAAAACCACACCACCATTCTCTGCGCATGGACATGCATTTCGCCGCTTACACAACTACACAGGGCACAGCACAGTTCAGATCAGCTTGCATGTGGAGCAGACTAGATTAATTGAGCCTACTCCAAAGGAGCGGATCTCCCACGCATCGTGGGACAAAAAGGTATGTGTATAAACGCACCAAAAAACTGCAATGTTTGCAAATCTGGGGCAGCACTATGGTTTCTGAAAGGGTCAACAGCAGGCAGAAGAAAGATACTCTGGAAAGATATTTAGCGATATCCAAGGAGATAGAACTGGGAATAATATAGAAATAAAGGGAAAAAAATCATAACTGAATATCTGGAAATATTCCAAACAATACCATCTGTCAGTGCAAGGTTCAGACACTGAAGAGAACTCCTGTAAGGACTATCTCTAATGTGATTTACTGTTCACCTGGACAAAGAATTAAAGAATATGCTATCATGTACAATTATGAATTGACCCCCCTTGAGCACAGATTACATGACCTAATAGGCTTTTTTTGCCTGTAATTTCTGTGATTCATGACATCTCAGGCTAGAGAGCAGGATGTATTTTCTTAACAATTAGGTTTGGGTAGTTTTCCAAAGGAGGCCAGATAAATCACTCCACAGTGTTTTGTAGGTAAAAGAGCTGCGCTGGTGTAGGGATGTAATGGATGGTGGAATAAATCTTTTACTTCTCTTAATTTTCTGATTCCATTAAGGTTCCAGGTTCCTGTTCTTGATGTGTGCTTAAACACTTTTTATTTTCCATTTAAAAAAATGCAGTGAAGGGAAGCTGATTTAATAACTTGTCTCTTTAATTAGAAGAGGCCTTATTTAACATGTTTTGAAATAAGTCAGATTTTGCCAAGTGTAATAAACCTCTTCTGCAGACTTAACCCTTTCACATATGCAAAATCCTTATGCCCTACAAAATGCATAAAACAATAGCATCAGTAATTTAAGTCTGTATTTTAAATTTTTCAAGAACATTCAAGTCCGTGGTTGTTAATATGTGGATAACATAGGGGATAAGGTTAGCTTGTTCTTTAAATATGCAGTACCCGTATTGCAGTAGGCAAGCATCCTTAGACTTTACAAGATTTTATTCCTCTTTTTCTTCAACGACCCTCACCCCTCCATTCCCCAAATAATTGTGTATGGCACTAAATGGCATTTTAAAGCTTCAGATTAATTGCAGCACTTAAACCATCTTATGAAGTAACAGCAAATTCTAACATGTCCTATATATTGATAAGCAGCACTTGTCTACCTTAAACTAATCTAGCTTACGTTGCTCAAGCTGTTTTTTTTTTTTTTTTTTTTTTTTTCTTAATGACTTTTT
>NW_017729030.1:60441183-60447936 GCF_001723915.1 Gavialis gangeticus
CTAATGACATTTTCCCACCAGCACTGAACTTGTTTCTGGTTGCATATTTTTCCCATGGTACGTTTAAGATGCATCTGTTATGGTTATTATGATGCAAAGTGCTAGCTTTTATGAAAATCAACTTGCAAATTTTGTAGTATAATCCTGTAGCAATTACATAGGTAGACTGGCTTATTTCCTTTAACTATAGGCTTTATCCCAAGGTATAAAAAACTTCTGCAAATTTAATGCAGCTAAAGGTAGTAATAAACATTTTATAGATGTATACATTGAACAAAATATCTATAAGCTTGTAATATTTTTT
The DNA here is from genome assembly GCF_001723915.1 of Gavialis gangeticus. NCBI lineage: Eukaryota > Metazoa > Chordata > Crocodylia > Gavialidae > Gavialis > Gavialis gangeticus. The sequence goes on from NW_017729030.1 coordinate 60,441,488, forward strand.
TGTATAAAAAGGTCCAAATTTATAGTTCTAATCTGATGAAAACGGTGATTCATTTCAAAGTTTTAAAACATCTGAACTACAGAAAAAAAGGTCTTAATTTTCATTGGTAAAATTTCTGAAAGGCCAGAAAATTTCTGAATATTCTGGAACTACAGTGTAGATTGCATACTGGAGCATATCAGCAGAGAGATTAGATAACTATTGATGGCACATTTCATTTTTATACCTGACCAAAGACATTATGAATGAATGGAAGAATTACAAGCTATGAGAGGCATCATGGTGCAGTGCGTAGCAGCTAAACTAGCCTACAGGTACCCTGAGTCCAGCATTAACATCCAGTGTAAACATGCTGGTGTTTGCTCCTCTCTCCAAACATCTGTGTGTTCTGTTCAGTTAAATTTAGGGTGACCATAATGACATCTCTGACCTGCCCCCCTGCCCCCAATAAGTCAGCAGCACTGCTGCAGGCAGCAGCAGAGGCTGGCGTGCAGGGGAGCAGGCACAGTCTGGTGGGGAGGCATAGCTGCCTGGCAGACCAAGTCACTCTGCCTCCCTGCCAGACTGCACCCTGAGCCCCTGCCATTCCAGGACTTCTCTTTAAATTTTGACCAACCAGCTGGGACCTGCCTATGAAATCCAGCCAAAGCAGAATGTATGGTCACCCTAGTTAAACTATACTCTTTTGGAGCAGAAACGGTCAGGGCCTTTGGTCAGTAAGGTCTAGCTGGGCCAAGCTCTTGAGCTTCCACACCTGACCTTGATCCCAGGCTAATGCCACCACCCCAGTTCTCTGTAACTGGATTGACTGACTTATTTACTGTCCGAGCCCCCAAGGCCTGGAATAGACTCCCTCCAGAGATGGTGCACGCACCTACTTTGGACATTTTTAAGAAGTGTTTGGACGCTTATCTTGTTGGGATCCTTTGACCCCAGCTGACTTCCTGCCCCTGGGGCAGCGGGTTGGACTTGATGATCTTCCAAGGTCACTTCCAGCCCTAATGTTTATAAAATATATGTGCGCGCCACTTAGCCCTTTTAAGCGTGCTTGCAGCCTCAGACTACAGGCACACCTTGACAACAGCCTCAGTCTCCTCCAGCAAGCCTCACATTCACAGTTCTCTTTGATTCTCCTGGCTCCTGACTCAGTTTCAGCTTTCCCTGACTTTGCTCTTGGATCTTCTGTGGAACTCAGCACCTAGTTCTATGATTCTCCTGGCTCCTGACCTTGGCTTGCACCCTAGACTATGTCTCCTGGATCTCCCTCTCAGCTTTCCTGGACCTGGTCCTGTGGTCCCTGCTCTACTGTTCCAGTGCCCAGCCTGACACCCCAGTAACCTGTGCCCCACCTAACTGACTTCCTAGTTGCTCTTTCAGGACCAAGCCACAGATCCAGCCACCTATGATGTCTGGCCAAACTCTCTGTTACCATGTGTTTGTACAGAGCTCTGCACAACAGGGCTTTGTTTTCTAGGCTGGACTACAATAACAGATGCCCTAACAAACACATTATTAATTTGTAGATCTGTGTGTAGAAGAGCCACAATATTTCCATCACTTAAAAGACAGGGATTTTTTTTGAGCTATTAGTGGGTCTAGATCGCATAATAAAGCATGCTTCTCTGCAATAGCTTTTGAATTTTCACTTGCATCAAGACTTGTCAGTGCAATTGCCATGGGTTACTGCCTGGCATTTCCATCAAAAAATCTCCAGCTGGGAATGAAGTCAGTTTGTGCGACCACAGATGCTTCATGCATTAGGTTTTGGAGGCCTGGAGAAGATGACCTAGCACGGGGTTATTAAGGATGGAAGAAAGGTCAACCAACTTAATGCCTTTTCAAATGAGACTATACCTAGGTAAAATCTACTACGTCCTTAGATTTGCAGGCACTTCCAGTCTTGTAAATGCAACAAGATCCCATTGATTCTGGTGACTTCAGTCAGCTCAGGCTCACCCATCCTCTAATAGGCAGACAACTTCCTTTCAAAAAAGGCTTTCCTTCTTAACTGAGTGGACTTCTCTTAAGCCTAGAATTGATCCTGTCAACAGCCTGTCTTAAAATGACAAAAAAAATATAATTCTGATGGTCCGCCATTGATGTTTTTCTCTTTTAAGACAGAGACAAAAAGATGTTACTGACTAGGGAACCAGATGTCTATCAGTCATCTGCTGAATGAACTTGCATGCCCCCCAATGCTAATTTTTAAGATACAGCCCATAATAAGAGACACATGTATCAAGTTGGATGCACAGGGGAACATATGTTAATAAACAGCAATAACTGTAAGGCATTTATTACTAAAGCTCCACTTATCCAAACACTTGGGTACTGGGCACACAAGCTAATTGCATCCACCTCCCCATCCCCCAAAGTACAAGCAAAAAACCAGTTTGGGACTGGTGCCTCCCTGGGTCTCCAGTACTAAAATAGCATAAGAAACCTTCTCATTATAATTTTCCTGTAGAAGCCTGAGGGGGTGAACTCTATACTTGCAGGAGATCAGGGGAAGGTGAAGCTACTGGTTCATACAGTGGCACAGTTTGTGGACTAAGCACGCCATTCCCTTCCCCCTGCCAAGGTAGTACAGCTCCACAGTTACTTCCTGGAGTTTCCTTCCTTTCAGGCAGGAAATGGCCAATAGACAGCTAGTGATTTGTCCTGATCACATGATGCTGGTGTGCAGAAACCTTGTTACCCACAGTCCCAGTGCTGTGCTGAAAATAGAAGCCTTCACCACTTTCTACATTGTGAATAGCCAACCTATGGAATGGGTGCCACAACTGGTATGGGCAGCCTCTGTGTGTGGCACATGGCACTGTGGCAAGGACAGGCAGCACAGTATCATAGAGCAGGGAACAGAAAGCAGAGCATCCAATCAGGGACACAGCACAAAGCAAGAAGAAGAAAACAGAATTGTAGCTTGGTCAGGGAGCACAGGGAAGGGAGCAGAAAGATGAGCAGCAGATCTGGTAAGGGAAAGAGGACAGAGTAAAACTTGGGGAGAGTGCAGGAATAATCTGCGGCACACCTGCCAAAAAAGTTGGCCTTGCTGCTCTATAGCACCTGCCTGCTTTATCCTCTGGCCTGCAGGAACAGGAGCGGAAAGGTTACTTTTGTCCCACCAAACTGTGTTCTTCTTTATCAAATGCTCCCTCGCAGTCTGTCCTGCACCAGAGCTAACAGAACGGACATAATTCCCTGTATCACATGAGGAAATCAACCAATTGCCCTTGAGTCTGTACACTAAACTGAGACTGTAAAGCTCCATGTAACTCAGAGAAGCCAGCGGGCAGTCCTGCTAGGGCAGAGTCAAGAAGGCAGAGATAACATGGCGTAAGTAACAGCACCCTTTTGGCTATAGTCAAATGGTTTTGTAGCAAAACCCCCGGTTTTTATTTATATACTAGATACGCATTCCCTTCCCCAATTATTTCTGGCTTTTCTTTCTCTCCCTCTCTATTCCCTACAGACAGGCATAAGTGAACTCTGACTTAGGATAAGCTTTAACATTTTTATTTTGCTAGCAAGTTTTTGGTTTTGGATATCCACTGTTTTATATTGTATTATTATTAGTTTGTATTGATTTTTACTGTTGTATATTGTATTATTATCATTTTCATATTGATTTTTATTGTTTCATATGGAGATTGTATGGTTTAGGCCTGTGTTTGTAAGTGAACCAAAGTCATGTCAAATTTCCATTTTGTATGTCAAGTCTCAATCTTGTGTCCTCTGCCCAGGCATCCCCTGTGTCGCAACTGTATGAGTCACATACCCTTCCCATGTAAATTGGTTCCCGGATGAATGAGAATGATTAGGAATGATTGAAATACAATGATAGCAGGCCTCTACTGAATGGCCTGTAACGACTGGGCCATCATTTCACATTGATTCATCCAGGAACCACCCAGGAACAGAGACAAGAACCCAGCATTTGAAAGACAAAAGACCCTGCAGAACCAGCAACTCTACCATTGTACCCCACCATTACAGACACCTGAAACTGCACATCCCTGCATGGAGCACACATGCTCAGTATGCCAGGGGCTGACTCTTGCCTGGGCATGACTCCTGTCACTAGCGTCACGCAAGGTCTGCCCCTATAAAAAGGGGCAGTGAAGACAGACCCAGTGGGACGCCCTCTCCATCTGGACCAGCACCGTGCCACAGCACCTATCCACCCAGAGGCCCTGCTGGCAACCCCCCTCTGGACAACACCTACTGGACAAGGACCCCTTTCCAGCCTGGATAGGTAGGTATCACCCCGCCACACCTCCTTCAACCAAGGACTTGGACTCTGTTTCTCTTCCCTACCTGGACTCCAACCCTTCCACTGAATCTCTTTCTCATGCTGCCATTGTGTGTGTGTGTGTGTGCGCGTGTGTGTGTGTGTGCGCGTGCACGCGTGTGTGTGTGTGCACGTGTGCGCCAATAACTTCATGAGGCTCTGTAGTGTGTTGTCTGTGTAATAAAACTATTATTTGGACCCAAGTTGGGTTTTGCTTTACTATGATTTGGCCCTGCTCCAATCTCTGCTCCTCGCCCCTCTAACTTCTGTCTCATTTCTCCCTCCCCTGCTTCTGGCTCACTGCCACCTCCAACACCTGTCCTGAGCTTCTCTCTGCCTCCAACCCCCCTGTTTCTTTGCCACTGTCTTATCCCCACTGCCTTTTCCTTTTTCCCCTGAGCAACCAGGTTTCTGCCTCAGTTTCTTTCCTGGCTGTCTCCTCCTTGCCACCACTTATCTGCCCCCTCCCAATATTCTCAGCTGTCTGCCTCAGTTTCCAGCCCCAGTCTTCCTTAAGTAAACCCAAGCCTCAGTTCCTCAGCCAGCTTCTCTGTAGCCCACCAGTTCTAATCCTGGTTCTGGCAACTTTCACTCCCTACACTTTAACTCTCTCTTTCTCACCTGAACCTTCCCCCAAGCACACACATACACACTGTACCATCCAAGTTAGGAACTTACCTGTGTGTATGTGTAGGTGGGTGGTATGTGTCTGAACTGGTGAGTGTGCATGTGTGTATATATGCCACTGTGTGCATGGTATACGAATTAGTACTCTGGGTCTAACTTTTGGGGTGTATAGTGTATGTGCTTGAATTGGTGATAGGTATGCATGGGCCTAGGCTGGTTTGGATGTGTATGTGCCTGATCTGGTAGTGTGTATGTGTATGCACCTAATTGATTTGTGTGTTCGTATATGTGCAATTGTGTCACACCCTCCTGTCTAACAGCACAATATTGAGATCTTGAGAGTTGGCCTGACCCCACAGGGCAACAGTTCGAAAGCTGTGAAAACAGAGTCTCACAGAAAATAATTTATTACACAAAACCCTATGAACAGCATGGCCACATGGACCAAGCACTGCACAAGTATTCTCTGGACCTGCCCCTGACCTTGTGCAAGTCACATTCCCCATTCTGCGCCTCAGTTTCCCCATCTTTAAAATGTTAATGAAGACACCGAGCTCCTGTGTAAATCACTGGGGGACCTAGCTATGTAAAGCTCTGTATTTCAGGAAGGTATGTATGAAGCTCCCATTACTGCAACATTTGGGCACTTCCCAACCTTTAGCTTCACAACAGCCTATGAGATAGAAATGCCCATTTTTCACGTTGGGAACTGAGGCACAGAGTGGGGATGTGACTTGCACAAGGTCACAGAGGAAATCTGTGACAGAGCAGGGACATGAACCTACTCCTCAAGGGTCCCACACTAGTGCCTCAGCCACTATGCCACCATTCTTCCTACATGTTACAAGGCTGCATTTTGTTCTTATGTCTGGCTATATGGTGGAAACCTGAAGGATTTACTCTGTTTGTATGGAGGCCTCATTGTCACTTCACTGGTAGAAATTCCTGAGTGAAGGCTGTATAACAACGAATAGGGTTCCAGGGTGTGTCCTACTGTTAACATACAGATTTGAGGATTACATACCATGCAATAATCAACCCATGGAGGCATATCTTTGTGAGGAACAAGAGCTGGACACCAACACATGTACATTTACAACGTTTCAAAAGGGTATTGTTTCAAAAGGAGAGCAGCTGTCATGGTCTAATTGCTAAGCCAGGAGCAATACAAATGGGCAAAACTGTTCCAACTTTATAACCCTGCTTCATCCAGTGTAAAAGCTGGAGTCGTCTTACTCCATTTGCATCATTCCCAGCTTGTCCACACACAACAGTTAGAATGTAAAAGCTTCTGCCCTTTTGAAATGGCTCTGTCACGGGGGCACTTGGGTGCCCCGTTCCTGAGTAAGGATTAGAGCAGCTGCCAATCACCAGGGCAGCTCAGCTGTGGGTTGCGGGAGTAACCAGGTCAGCCATGCGACCGGAAGGGGGCAGGGCTGGGCCCTTATAAACAGCTAGGCTGGAGCCTGGCTGGCAGTTCCCTTCTGGCAGCCTGTGTGTAAGAGCTCGGCGGGAGAGCTAGACTGAGCAG
>NW_017729030.1:60448300-60463774 GCF_001723915.1 Gavialis gangeticus
GTGCGTGGCACAGGCCCTGGGGGGGCCAGCCGGTAACAGTGAAGCCCGGGGAGGGCTAGCGGAAGTTTGGAGACGCAAGAATGTCAGGAACAGCTGCGAGGCTTGGGGCGTGCTAAAGGGGAGGTAGGAGGCATGCATAGCCCATAAGGCTGGGGGTGCACCAAGTCACCCTTAAATCTCAGGAGATCATAGGCAGCCTCCCATATTACCTTATATAAGATCAAAGACGTGGCGGGCGAGAATAAGAGGGTGCTGATCTCCTAATTGCCACGGCAAGGGGGCGCTAGCAGGATCACGGCCGCTCGTAGGCCCCACTCCATGACAGGCTCCAAATGTATGAGTGTCCTTATCCTTAATGACAGCTTATCAAGAGGCAGTACAGGTGTTAAGCACTTGTTTCCTTCAAAACTCTTCATTTTTTCATTTGGGTGCAGAGCAACTCTGTGACTCACATTTCTTTGAGGTGACCTGTGACCTCAATGACCTGGCACATTCATCAACTCTAGGTAGCTATCAACAGGACAAACACACGCACACACACACTTTAAAAATAAATCTAGAAAAAATACACTCCCTTGGCAATACTGTTTCTCTGTAAAACACTTGTACTGAATGCACCCATACCGCAGACAAGGGTGAACCGCAAGGTTATCTTCAGCTGACCTATCCCAGAGTATGACTGCAGTTATTTTAAGCCAACTACCATTGTGCAGGAACAGTTCTCAAGTAAGTTACAGGGAATTCTACCCAACTAACTGGCAACTGATTTTCTGCCTCTGTCCTCACTCTAACCAGCTGTGCCCAGCTGTTGCAGCAAGTGTAATATATTGATGTTAAAAGAGCTGCCAGTCTTGCGTTTCTATCTTGCTTGGTTTCTGTCATTCAAGACAGAGTCTTAATATATATTTTAATGCCGTGTTTCAAATTCTCTTTAGGAATATCAAAACAAAAGTATACAAAGGAGTGACAATGAAAAAAACATTCATAAGGCCCTATAATACCACAACAGTGTCTGTGGTGACATCTCAGTAGTCCTGGTAGCAGTGCTGAACTCTTCTACATGTTTAACTTTAGATAATTTGTACAGAAGACACTATACACCAAGCAGGGCCAAAGTCTCTTGGGTTATCTGGGCCCTTATTCTTCTCCAGAGTTGCCTGAACCTCATCACAAACCTGTTCTTTCTTACAGATGGCCAGATGTGCTCAGACAATATAGAATGAGCTCTGCCTTTTACCTGTTCTAGGATGAAACCTCAACTGAGGGCTCCATCCTAAAACACAGAACCCTACTGAGAAGCACTTATACAGTAAACTACCTCAGCTTCAAAAGAACTGCTAACATAAGCTGAGTCCTACTTGCGTGAGTAGAGGTCACATACTCTGGCCCAAAGCACATGCCTCTGTGCAGGTCAATAGGGCTAATCACAGGCCAGGTTCTGCCTGTCTTTGCAGTGAGGATACAACACAGGGAGGAAGAAGTGAAGATCCTTCCCTTCTTCACGCAGACAGTAGCAAGGCTGGGCACAGTGACAAAGCAAATAAGGAGCAACCAAGGGAGCTGGGCAGGTTCTTCAGGGGCCAGGAAGTCACACCACACAAAGAAATGTGGCAGAAGGTTTTCAGCCCATACACTGCTGTGATCTATACCCAAGCAAAACAAACTTCTCCTAATGCTTCCTATCCCCATGGCCCACAAGCCCAGACTATGCTTTGATGGCACAGTCAGGTACACACATGCAAGGACTGTAGCACTGAGATCTAAGCCGGTCTGCAAAACACTGAAGAAGAGATGTAATCTCCACAGTTGCCCTTCTTAGGTTGACCGCTCTTTCTTCTTCATCTCATTTAACAGCTGGACATACTCTGAGCCAAACATAGCCCTTGAACAAATCACACTCAGTTCCAGATAAAGTCAACGGGAGCTGCACATGAATTACCAAGGGCAGAATTATGCCAGGCAGGTTCTATATCTAGAATGGCCTTTGGATAACAAGTTTGTCAAGCTTTATCTCTTCACTGAGACAAAACTGAATGGCATTAGCCCTTCCTCCCTCCTAATGTATCTGCAGCCCATATCTTTGCAGTGCCTACCTTAACTTCCACATGTGCCATCAGGACAGCAAAATTGGTTAGATGATTACAGGAACATGTAGTGTGTGTCTTATTTGTTGTCAGGAGCCGACATCCTTGCGTCGACCAATAACCTGTCATTGTACGCTTTGAATAGCTCCAAAATGAACAGTTAGGGTTGAAATTTTCTTCTGACTGCTGCTGGGAAGAAATGAATAAATGCAGTAAAAATTGTAAGGCTTCAAAGATTTCTAGATGCACTATCTTTTCCCAGAGCCACTTTGTAACTCTCACCCTTTAATTTCACATAAACAATCAGCAACCGTTTATATGTCAAGTATTAGCTGTATATGCCAGAGAAAGTTAGATTGGTGCTGCTCTCTTTGTTAATGCAAACTTAGTTCTTTGTTCTTGATTAATTTCATCCACAGATGTAAGTCAACTCCTCAGAACAAGATTGCTTCATTGGATTGCATTGCATTGCATTGCATTGCATTGCAGAGCAGAGAAATTAATTGCTTTAAGCAATCAACTTTTGCAATGACTCTGCTTGGCTACTGGTGGGCTAGCTGTCCTCATCCACGGTAATTCCATTTCCTCTAATATCCCCTGCCACCAGGATAAAATAATATTATGGGCCATTTAAATATACTGGTAGTTTTTAATCACGGAATGACTTGTGTTAGCAATTGAATGATGAGGCTTCTACACAGTGGAGACCCTTTCCCTAGCCTGATTAGTATAATGTAAAAGAGGCATTATCCATATAAAAACATTAGGCACAAAGGCAGTAACAAATACATAATTCAAAGTTTGATCTAGGACTGCTTGGGCACATTAGGCTGCCCAACTGAGGACTTCTGCTGCAGTTGTTTTAGAAATAAAATGAAAAACCATTTAAATATGAAGTTTCACAGACCCGCCGTGCCCCCTTACCTTGATGTGCTTGACAGCAAACACCACAGGATCCGCTAGATAAACTTTAGTGCTGAACTCTTTGTTTATTGCTGCCGTAATGACAGGGGAGTTAACTATGACAGAGTGATTGGTTGACATGGCCTCTGTTCCTAACTTCATGCTGGCATTCTCCGTGGAGAGATATGGACCCAGGTTGTTATACAGCACAAAAGCCACCCTGATTTCACCTACAAAGTACAAATATGAGTTAGAAATCATACCAATCCAGCTCAGAGGGTTGTGTTCAAGATAATAGTTCTTTGTTACAAGCAAAATGCTTCTTCTGTTACAACCTCCTCCTCCCTACCTGTGCTGTTGAAACCAAAGCTGTGCTTTGGGGCTTTCAACCCTGGTTTCTAAAGAAGTATCCTATCATGGCTATTATGACTGCATTTGCCGCCTCTCGCGAACAGAACTCAGGCTCATGAAAGCTTATGTGTCTCTTACTTAGTTAGTGTGTAAGGTGCATCTCAACTTTGCCTTTTGATTGGCAAAAAGCACCAAGGTGCTTGGTGAAAAGCACCTTGTTCAAGTTCGCAGATGACACTAAGATGTGGGAAGAAGCGAGCACGCTAGAAGAGAGGGACGGGCTACAACTAGATCTCAACAGGTTACAGAGGTGGGCGGATGGGAATAGGATGGGTTTCAATACAGACAAGTGCAAGGTGTTGCACCTGGGAAGGAAGAACCAGCAGCACACTTACAGGCTGGGGAACTCCCTTCTTATCAGTGCAGAGGCAGAGAAGGATCTTGGAATCACTATTGATTCCAAGATGAACATGGGTCATCAATGTGGAGACGCAGTCAGGAAGGCTAACCATACTTTGTCATGTATCCATAGATGACCAAGGAGGTGATCCTCCCCCTCTATGCAACATTGGTCAGGCCACAGCTGGAGTACTGCATCCAGTTCTGGGCGCTGCGCTTCAGGAGGGATCTGGACAGCTTCGAGAGGGTCCAGAGGAGGGCCACACATGTGATTAGGGGGCAGCAGGGCAGGCCCTACGAGGAGAGGCTACGGGACCTGAATCTGTTCAACCTCCACAAGAGAAGGCTGAGAGGGGATTTGGTGGCCACCTATAAAGGGGGACCAGCAGGCAATGGGAGAGTCCCTGTTCCCCCAGGCACTGCTGGGGTTAACAAGGAACAACAGCCATAAGTTGACTGAGAGTAGATTCAGGCTAGATATCAGGAGGCACTACTTCACTGTCAGGGTAGCCAGGAGCTGGAACCAACTTCCAAGGGAAGTGGTGCTTGCTCCTACCCTGGGGGTCTTCAAAAGGAGGCTAAACAGCCACGTAGCTGGGGTCATTTGACCCCAGCATCCTTTCCTGCCCATGGCAAGGGGTTGGGCTGGATGATCTGCTTAGGTCTCTTCTGACCCTACCAACTATGAAACTACAAAACAATAATTTTTGAGCAATCTGTCACTCTCCCACCACCACTCAGCCCCATCTCATGTATATTTTTTTTTCCTAAAAAACCCAGAAAAGAACCCATTTTATTTTTCAACCAGATTTTCTCCCTTTCCATATAATCCCATTGCTAGGGATGTTTCATAAAACCCACACTACCAGCAAATTGGTTCTTAACAGAAGCAATCCACTTTACCGCTTTTTTGCACATTACTGCAAAGACTATAAAGTAAGAAATGGAGTGAGATTCGTTTTCTTTTATAATTATTGTTTTTTTTAATCATGTCCAATGCTAAGGAAGATACAGAATCAATGATATGTTACACAACACGTGATTTAAATGAGGGAGTCAGACTGAAGAAATTCACTGCTGGGATAATAACAATACCTTGCCCTCATACAGTATTTTTCATCAGTTGGTCTCAATGCACTTTATGAAAAAGAGGTCAGTATCATTATGAAGGGGGAAAGGAAATGCAGAGCCTATTTTATGAGAAGAGACTAAGAGACAGGCTTGTGTAACACAGCAAAAGGCTGTGAATGAAGATGGCTGCTGTCTGTAAATAGTTCAAAGGGGCAAACATGAGAGAGGGAGAAGAGCTACTTAACCTGAAGACAAAGCTGGCACAAGAACAAGTGGGGATAAGTTAGCCATGCATAAATTTAAGCTGGAAACCAGAGAAAGGCTTGCAACCATTAAAGGCTCTAGAACATCCTTGCAACAGGAGAAGAGGGGGCAAAAGGCTCAGTATGTCTAAGATGGAGCTTGATAAGATTAATGTTGAACTATGGGGTTGCCTACCATAACATGCGGTCGAGCATGAAAACCCAGGAAGCTACTTCCTGTCCTGTGCTTCTATTAGCTATTGCTTCTGTATAGGGAAACCAAGGCATAAAGGGAAATGAGTTGCCCAATCTCACTCAGCAAGACCGTAGCAGAACCACATATAGAAACCAGGTCTCCTGAGTCCCAGTCCAGTAGACTGTCCTCCAGGCTAAACAGCTACAACCACAATGAGGTCAATTTAGTGGTAACCAGCTGTGCCCTTAAGTCCCTTGAACTGCAAACAGTAATGAGATCTTATTTGAAGCTTGTAATTTTTCAATTAAAATAACTACAGCAAAATAGAAACTTCTTTCTAGGTGTATCTACATGAGACATTTACTGAGGAGTGGCCTAGTTAGTACTGCAGTAAAGTCTCAGAATCTACCCGTGCAACCCTATTAGGCTGCAAGATACTAATTAACTCAGCTGTAGGTTAGTACCCGTGCAAGTACTATTCTGCAGTGGAGTTCTTCAATGTGCAGCAATGCACATATAGATGCTGACAGGGCTAGCTGAGGCATGAGGGTGCTTCAGTGTAGGGGCTGTCTGCTGGCTAGGCCCACACTAGAGCACCCTTGTGCCCTAGCCAGCCCCCTGCAGCATGTTGAGCTGGGTCAGAGCAGCCCCAGGTTGGCAGGCTAACCCCAAATGGCCCTCTGCCAGCTGTAGCTGCCCCACCCCAGCTCAAACTGCTGTTGTCCTGGGTACATGTCAATATGCTGCAACCAGAAGCAATAATCTCTAGCATGGTATGCACTGGAGTTTATTCATTCGCATTAATTTTATGTGCCCTTTAATATAAATTTTCTAGTGATTTTTTTCAATGTCCCATGCTTTGGGAGGGAAGGCAGTTCATGAACACATAAGGTTATTACTATTGCTTCCAAATATATATGAATTAAAGCAATGTATGTCTACTGATTTTAATAGACCATAGATGATTTACACCAGGTAAATATCTGGCCCTTTGATGAACCTATGTGTTACTGCTTTCAAAAAGTAACTAACAAGGGCAGACAAATCTCTGAAATGCTTGCGGGGCGGGGGGACGACGACGACACAGGACACAGCTGCTACCTTGCTATCTACTGTCCTTCTCTATAGTGATGCCTGTTCTCACATTAGGAAAGCACAGTGACAGTCAGCCTTTAAGAAGCTAATCAAGTCAGCGGCAAGGAAAAAAAAAACCCCTTCCAAGTAGTTTGCAGCAAGAAAATCTGGGAATAGTGAAAAAATACAGAGTACTAAATTTTATCCTAGACATGGGCTTTACATTACAACAGTGCTGGTGAGTCCATATTCCACACTGGTCAGAATGCCTTGACCACCCTTAGGAACCTGGATTTTTCCTTCTTTCTGCCTATGCCTAAAGCTTTCTTTAAAAATTTCTTCTTTTAAAAGTTTCTTGTTCTTGACAGAGTCCTAAAGGCCATGTCTGTATGCTGAAATGCCATACCCCTGAAGTCTACTGGAGCTTTGCCACCGACTTGAAGGGAGACAAGAATTTACTCCTTGTCTCTAGAATAAACATTCCTTTTCCATTGTACATTTTAGTGGTGAAATCCTGTTTCCAGTACAGTGGGTGACAAAATACCATTATTTTGCTACAAGTTCAAGATTTATTGCAAACCACTGTCTGCAGGATTCTTAACAGTTTTACCTCTATTGCCCAGCTTCAATATTGTTCTATTATGGTATATTTTGCCTATTTTACAACTATCAAAGTATGTATTATAGCACTTTCCCCTTCATATAGGCTAATGTTTAAAAGCAACCCCCACAGAATATACACTCATTACAGAACAATAAAGTAAACGAGTGGAATATTTACTTTAATGGATCTCATAAATAGGAATTTGTCAGGCCCATTAGTACAAACAGAGCCTGGCAGTCCCTGGTTTGGTCTACAGTGGATCTATAGAGATAGATCAACCCATGTTTCTGCTCAAATTACTGAACTAGAAATAAATGGCTTGGCAGCTTCAAGACAGTTCACATATAACATCATCTTTGATTCATATTATATCAAGAGGCTCGTAAGCTTTAGAGAGAAAAGCACTGAAGACTTGAATTCATAACTTTTAATCACCTCTTTCTGGTTTGTTGGCTTTTTGTGCTATCATTGTTTGCTGTTGTTTCCCCCCACTTTCTTTCAAATGTTTGCACTGTGCAGCACTTTGAAACAGTTTTTCAAGCAAGCCTTTTATCCTATGTAAAATTTCCTACTGAAGACAACAGATGCTAACTAACCATCTATGCTCAGTACTGTCCCACACTGGCAACAATGTTTAAGAAATCAGGGCACACTGACAGGCCCTTGGCACTCCCAAAGATTGACAGTCACTTGGCAATAAAACAGATTTCCAATCAGCCAATTTAGCAAGAAGTCAAGGGCATGGGACAATTAATATTAAACATGCTTCCTGCATCACAAATGCTATAGGTGTTCAAAAGTGAAAAAAATATTAATTCAAGATATCTAAGCAAAGCAGCAGAAAAGATTTGTAAGGGGTTGGAACATCAGAGTCATGAACATGACTTTGGTACCATTATAAAATTAATTCATCTGCACCCACACCAACTCCCTCCCCCCAACATGCCTGATTATCAGCTATTACAGGGTTTGGCATGTTAGGTTTTGTGTATAAGACACTTCTGTTTTGCTGTAGCACAGAGTTTATTTGCACTTCTAAGCAGAAGAAACAAATTTGAGAGCTGCACAGTGACCACATGAATACAGACTTCAGCTTCTGGTGAGTTTGCAATGTCTGGGTAGCAAATACAAGAAACTGGGTAAGGCCTTATTGTTTTTTTTTTTTACTTCCTCAGATGTTATGAAGCAAGAGTAAAGAGAGAAGAGGACAAAAAAAGTATTTCTCAGCTGAGCAAATCAAAGTGACACTATATGTGAAGGTGCATTCATTAGAATTTTATAAAAAACTAGTTTAATAAATGGGTAATCAATTGTTATGGCATCCAACAATTCAAAAGTTGCTTCTGATTTTTCCATATCTACCATATTTACTCAAATATATGACAACCCTGAATATAAGATGACGCCCAAATACTTAGATTCTATATATGAAAAATGTACAAATTTGTTAACATTTTCCAGGTATTATTATTATTGGAGGTTTGCCTTGAATTTGTCCCCCATGTTTACCTACTTATATACAGTACAACATATACATGATATTAATCCAAAACAAAAAGGCTCAGTGATCTACCATGTAGTTCACTGGGTTGGGCCCAAGCAAAGTCAACAGCATTTCAAGCCATGGTAACCCGACACCTCAGAATTGCTCCAGATACTCCCCACAAAGGACCCATGTGTTAATTAGTGCCCCATTCCTGACTGGGACCAGATATTCTTGTCACAAGTCCTGGGATCCTCCAAAAATGTATATGTAAATGAGGCACAGGGCAACCTGGTCCAGCTCCACCTCATGAAGGATGAGGCCACACTAATCAGATGTGATGGACTGAGGGATGGGATAACAGAGCAGTTCTGGGTGAACCATTTGGGGCCCTATTTCATGATATTTGCCAGACATTTACAGCTGGTGAAAAACAAGAATCATTTAAATAGGAAAGAAAGGTGCAAATCAGCTGTGGGAGAGAAGACGACATTGAAATGTATTCAGTGTAGCTTGACCCGAAAAAGAGTTGGTGTTGAGAGGGACTGCATGCAATGGACACTACCATATACCTTACTCAGTTGGGCTACCCTAACCTATCCTTGGGTTATGTTCTCATCAGTATGTTTGCCTAATATGGGCTATATGTTTTATAGTCCTGCTCAGTGTTGGCTGCATTTGATCAACTTCATAGTAGGTTTCCATTACTGAGCACATGCTGCTTTTGGCAGCAGTTTAGTGATAGAAAATCTATTTAATGAGGTTTTCTTGTATGTGAATATAAGTCAAGAGGCTTTTTCCTCTCTGCTGATTGGGGACAGGGGGGAGGAGGGTCCTTGTCTTGTCTTGCATTTGAGTAAATACAGTACTTAGATTGAGGGAGCTTTGGTAAAGGGACTATCTTGCTATTTGGTGTTTGTAGGACTCCTGGCATATTGGAATCCTGGTCCACGTCTGGGACTGTGCAGTGCTATCACGACGCAAATAATCAGGAAATTAAGCACATAAATAAATGTCTACAATGATTTATTCATCTTATAACTATAAGTTGCACCTTCTTCTGATGCTTTGTAACCATCTACAGCACATACTTCTCACATCTATAACATGCTTAAAAATATCTAGGAATCGTTTATTAGCTCTTAATAAACTGTTTTTCAATGTAACCATAATGCAAAGCATTACCTAACTCAAAAGATACATAAAGCAACAAAATGTTGTACCTACCATTTCGACCATTTTGTTTCAATGTATTTGCTGATAGCTGGATCGAGCTCCCACGACCCATGTTCTGTGGAAATTTCAAATCTTCCAAATTTCCGTCTGTGCTTAGTCTTGCAACTTCCAATTCTGTTTGCAAGAGACAAGTGATCACTGGGTTACAACATGGAGAATAATCACCACTAAAATACTCACAATATACATACATCATGGCCCCAACACCATTTTTGCAATAAAATGTAAACACAGGAAACAGTATGGAGTGTTGAGTGTTAGACTCTGCTTTGAACTTTCACTTATTTTCCATGTCTTTGCCCTGCAGAAAGGCTTAGATTTTTTTTTTTTAATGTAAATAAAATCTACTCCAAGTTTGTGTAAATAAGCACCCAAGGATATTCAGAACAACGGTAAAAGTGAAAATCTGAAAGTGTTGG
This sequence comes from Gavialis gangeticus, assembly GCF_001723915.1. Taxonomy (NCBI): domain Eukaryota; kingdom Metazoa; phylum Chordata; order Crocodylia; family Gavialidae; genus Gavialis; species Gavialis gangeticus. The sequence goes on from NW_017729030.1 coordinate 60,458,363, forward strand.
TATTTTGCCACTGGCTCTTGGTATGTTCTGTAGATTTTATCAAAACCCAGTATCTGTAGTCACAGAAATTAAAAGGAGAGCTATTCTCATTTAATGCGCAGATGGTGGCAGGGTTGGTGTTTTCCAGCACGCTTGATTTTTTTAAAATTAAAATCAACACTCAGCTAAATAAAGCCACATATTTATATTCAATTGAGCAAAACAGTATTAAGCATGATGAGGAACAAACTTCTTGTGAACTGTTCTCACTGCTATCATAGGTATATTAGGCATTGTGTCTGGGATTTTCAGAGCAGTAAAACAGAATGAGGTGTTCAATCCCATCATATTTCAAATTGAACATTTAATTTGTTTAGAGTCTTTTGAAAAAAAACTGAGGCTGAGCTCTTCTAGGCAGGTGCCTCCTCTTTGCTACGTATTTTGGCTGTGCTCAGCAAAAGGGCACCTGGGCTTTTAGGTATAATAGTAGTAATAACAAAAGCAACAAAAAACAGAAGAGGTCATGTGCCTACATATAGACATGACACATAGACTCAATGAAGGCTTCTATAATATTTTACTTCTGTAGAATAGCATCACTACAAGACAAATCCTGCAGGTCCTACTCAGTTCTTAGTCAGATGAAACTCCCAAGATACCAAAAACTGAGTCTGTCTTTATTCTCAGGCACTCATCACCATGGGTCTTGGAAAGTGATAAATCAGAATAATAAAAGGAGTTCTCTTTGAGAAATTACTTCAGGTTTCTTACCAACACCTTTATGTAACACTGGGAACCCTATGGGAGATATGTCTATTTTTATCACTCAAAGAAAGGCAATTAATTTATTCAAGGATAGATCTCACTTTTAGAGCCAAAGCATAAAAGTTGATGTGCACCTACAATTCCTAGATCTTGCTGTTAGCCAAGAACTATTTGGAAAGAGCTACGTGATTCAAGGGAAAATTTTTAAAAATCTCACACAGGTATAAACAGACATCACTGGTCAACCACATACAACACTTTACTCCACAATTCTTGGTGACAATCAACGATACTCCATGAGAGGAAGAATCATTCATTAAAATGGAGGGAGAAAGTGTTGCTGAATCTTACTCAGATGAAGTGAATTATACTAGATTGGAGACAGAGTGAAATTCTAGCTTCCACTGAAGACCATGGAGCTTGTACCATTAATTTTAATAGGGCCAGGGTTTCACCTTGCATCTCAAGCCTGTTCTTGCATCTTTTTCCTTGCTAGTGTTTCAAATGGCTCTGCTCACTTACGGATATTGTCAGTGTTCTCCCTGACGATGTCTGTCTTCAGGAGGTTATCAGCCAGCACAAAGGCACTTTCCTCCACTGTGTCAAGTAACATGGTTGCCGCACGCAGCTGGTCGCTTGCAGTCAAGTCCCTCCAAGCATTCAGAGCCTGTGGCTGTAGGAGGTTGTTAACCGTCTCAACCATGGCCTGCAAGGGAGGGTGAGAAAGGCTTTCTGTGAGTCTGAGCAAACTGTTAAGAGGTCTACAGATACATTCTACCGAGTCAGAAGAGCAGACTACTGTATGTAGACACAACATAGCCCCATTCTCCCTTGCCCAGTCCCATTCCCCCTCGCTCTTCATGGCAATCTGCAGTGGAGTTGTTCATGAATTTTCCTCTTGACCAAGCAAGGGAAAAAAGCCTAACTTTCATTCTACAAGCTGAACAACATAATGACCAAAAAGTTATTTTCTATTCCTGTGCTCTTTGCTGGTTAAATGATGGGGATGGAGGCTCTGGGAAGTTGGGGGCGGGGCTTGTCTCTAAAGAAAACATAGGAATTGTATTTGAGGGGGTGGGGGGGTGCCTTGTCTCTAAGGAAAACATAGGAATTGTATTTGAGGGGGTAGGGGGGGTGCCTTGTCTCTAAAGAAAACATAGGAATTGTATTTGAAAACATGCATCCCTGCAAAGCAGTGAGCTGACAGCCACAGTCTGTTCTGAACTTAAGAAACAGAGCCAGGATGTCAGCTACAGCTATTCCAGGTTAACAAAGAATTAACTGCACTAACATTGCCCAGCCAACATAAAATGTTCATTCAAGGGATACTCCTTCCAAGTAAACCCTTCAACATCTGTGCTGCTATCTTATTATCAAGGTAATAAACAGAGGGGCTCTGCTACCTGTGATCCTCAGGAGTTCCCTCATCCAGAGGATCAGCGGGTGCCCTTAGAGATTTAGATAAGGTATCACATTTCAAATCATTCCATTTAGCGAAGAGTCTTCCCTGTGCTAACAACTTGGATCCTTTCCACAGTGTACAATGCACCCTAGGTTGCTAAGTAAAAGGAGCACTCCCATTGTGAACTTCCTCAGCATTAATCTGGCTGCACGTTAGGCTGCAAACAACATTGAGCAAGCCTCACAGTTTGTAAATTACAGTTGTCAGATCCGACTGATCCTGAAGATTTTTCTTCACTGAAAACACCCGCTCACTTACTAACCGCTGCTGGCCCAGCTTGTATGTAGCTAGCTAGATTATAAATAGGGAACAACAGAGCTGGTGAGCAAAATTGACTGCACATGTTTAAAAGAAAAACATGCCCAGCTAATGTTCTCTTCTGCTGGTTAGTGTTTTCATAGTAACTAGTTACTGGCTGTTAAAAAATTCCTGCTTCATAATGAAACACCTCCACTGCCAATTAATACCAGCCTCAGAAACTAATTTGCCCTTTGAGATAAAGTTGCCTTTCCTGACATCATTCCATGTGCTGAAAGGTCTGGCATCAAACCTACTCCATTTTTCTGTGCTGCAAGGAGGGCCCTGCATGACTTCAGCAATTTACAGACCCCAAAACTGTGGCACAGATTATTCAGAGGAGCAGCTGGGAATTCTTCCTCCCTCCTGCCCCACCTCCACCATGCTACAAATCCTGAGTTTACAAGATCATTTATTAACAGGACAGGGCACGACCTGTTTTCTAGGAATAGACCAAGAGCCATGGCCCTAAAAATATATGACCCAAGTATATGGTACCAGGATTGGGGGAAGGCCTGACGCACTGCTGCCCTGCAAGCATGTGAAGTCATTGCAGGGAGAGGGTGGGATAGTGCTAAGTCAGAGTGGTAGAATTTCAAATTGCTCAACCATTAGATCACTTACAAGATATTTATAATAAATTGCAGTAAAGGCTATGGAAACGCAGAGATCTCCAGACTTCCAGGGTTTTTACATGTGTTTCAGGCATAGGGGGTGGGGTGCTTTAATTAGAACGGCTCCGAGAGCCACTCTAATTAAAGCATCCACAGCGTCTTGTGTATTAGCATCCCTGTGTTTCAAAATGGTGGTGGGAGCACTTTAACTAAAGCTTGTAAAATGAGCTTTAGTTACTCCCCACTGGCATTTTGAAGTACGAGGACACTGATACATGAGACATGGAGGCTGGCTGGACCATGCCAATTGGCATGATCCAGCAGACTCAAGTCTGCTCTGACTCACTGTAATTACAGCACATTGGAGTAGGTTCCCCATACGTATATAGGCACCCCTAATGCTGGTGAGGCAGCCATTTTTAATTCCTAATGAAACTTTTACTGACGTAGAAGACAGGGCAGGGTGGCATCATGGAGACTATGATACCAATTGCATTAATACCTTTGTGGGGTACAAAGTGCATTTTGATGTCACCAGTCATGTCCATCAGCAGTGAGCAGACACTGCAGAAATGTACCCTTTATGGAATCTCTATTGTACTCCACTGACATAGAAAGCACAATTTGGAAATGTATGTATCTTCTTTTCTCTTGAGACTAACCACCTCATTTTTTTAACCCATTAAGCACCCAACATGCCTACTAAAGCATATTAAAACTTTGGGAAAATGAAGTCATAAAACTTCAAGAGCTTGTTCTATGACACTCTTGCAAACATAAGGTGAGGTACTTCTCCCAACAAGTGTTGATGCTTCAGCTGTTCTTATTCATATACGTGTGTGTGTGTGTGTGTGTGTGTGTGTGTGTGTGTGTGTGTGCATGTATGTCAGTGACACACACACACACACGTGTAAAACATTCACATACTAAACCTGGAACCTGTTTTTTAGCATATTGATGGTCAGGAACTTTATCATCATCACACTAGCTGCTAGATTTTTAAACTATGGGCATCTATACAGATGCTTCACAGGTGAGGGGTCCTTTAATTAGAGTGGCTCTGAGAATCACTCTAATTAAAGCGCCCAGACTGTCTCATGTACCAACATTCCTGCATTTCAAAATGATGGCAGAGATGCTTTATCTAAAGCTCATTGAGTGAGCTTTAAATAAAGTGCCTGCACAGCCATTTTGAATTGCAGGGATACTGATACATGAGATACAGAGGCTAGCTGGAGCACAGTAATTACCATGCTCCAACAGACTTGATTAATTGAGTCTGCTGCGATGTACTGTAATTACAGCATGTTAGAGCAGCCTCCCAGCTCGTGTATAGGCACCCTATTTGCTTTTTTAAAGTTTTTTTTTAAGAGCTCTTTGTAAGTTTTTTAATTGCATCTAAAACAACAACAAAAAAGAGAGCAAGAGAGATAAATTTAGCTGTCAAAAAGAAGCATCATAAATCCATGGTATTTAGGCATGCTTTCCAGCATTTTAAAATCTTAAAGTCCAATCTGAATAACACTTAATGCAATTCAGTAGCTCACTTTGGTAACTTATCTCTCTAAAGACCAAAGGGAAGTGTCATTATTTTCTAGTGATCAAAGTCTTGCCTATTTTGCTGTGCATGTTTTTGCAATGTGTTTTTCTTGCAAAGATCCCATATTCATGGAAAGCAAATTATGCACTCTCGTCAGAAAAATGATGATTTTTCTCCCCCTTCAATGTTATTATGCAGAACACAATTTGCATTGCTTTCATCTAGCTCAGCTGCTAATGGGCTCTTTAAATCTTTGGTAAAACAACATGTTGGATTTTATTTTTTTAAATATTTGAATGGTAGAAAGAATTAGTTTTTAGTGCAGATCTAGCTCCTGGGTTTGGATGGAAAGGTAATGCATATTTGACTAAACTTGAAACAGATGCTCAAATGTTTGCATTACGGTGCAACATCTGCTGCAGAGATTCGTCCTGTGGAAAACTATTTTTTTCAGATGTGTATTTTAATTTTTGTTGGGGTTTTCTGTGCTTGCACAATGCAGACTTAGTCAGGCATTAAAAAACTCTCCTGCTGAGTTGGGAGTCCTGACCTTCAGCAGGATGCCAGATTTGGAAAGTATCTGTATGACTAGACTGAAACCAGCAAAGCCATACCTCTGGTCAACAAGGATACGATCTGAAGCCTATTGACGGCTTCGGTGGACACTGGCAGGTGAAGTCCTTATGCTTGATTTGCAAGTATCCCTAAAATTCCCTTCACTGGCTTTGCATCAGGCATGAATTTGGCCGACTGCT
>NW_017729030.1:60468774-60474059 GCF_001723915.1 Gavialis gangeticus
TGCACGTATCCCTAAAATTCCCTTCACTGGCTTTGCATCAGGCATGAATTTGGCCGACTGCTTTTCCCAAAGGTCGGCTCATCTCACCTAGTCTAGTGCACTAATCTAGTGTTCCAAGTATTACATTTTAAGAAAAGCACTTCATCACAGCTGAGTGCTGCAGGCAAAGCCAAGGAGATTAGGTGTTAATATAATGTTTGGGTTTGGGACAGAGGCTGAGGTAGGTGTTTAAATGAAACAAAACAGCTGTTACAGCAACAGCTTCTAAGGCCGAGATTGCAAGTTGCAAGAGGAAGGAGATCAGGGGTAGAGGGTAAGCCTATGGGGAAGAAAGTACAATGGTTAGTCCTAGTTAAGGCACTGATCTTAGGAGATGGACCTCTGGCTCAACTGCCAATCTCTGGTCTCTTCCCATGAGGTAGTTGTGTTTGATACCTGCATCCCTTTTTTAAGGAGCAGTGGCAGATTGCTCTGTCAACTGAAGAGAGTGAAGTGAGTGTCTTGAATGCCATTATAACATGCAGAGAATGGCACTGGAAAACTCCACACAGAGCACTAGAAGAGTGGAGGTCAGGTCACGCCATGGGACTTCATCAGTGAACAATAGCTATGCCGTATGCGTGGTCAGCGTGAGACTACCCAAGACCCAGATAAAAGCTGGGATTTCAAAAAGGACCTAAAATGCCATGTGTGAACAACTTGTAAAAGGACTTGGGTACCTGACTCCCTTAAGCTCCTTCAAATGAATAAGCAAATCAGAAACCCTGCTGGTTCATACTTTGATTCAGTGAGTTAGATGTCTTCCATTGCTGTTTTTTTCTTCCCTCCCCTGTTCTCACCTTAAACATTAACTGAGTACAGCTCATCTGAAGGCAGAGATTTCAGAAGGGCAGGCCAAATAGCTTTGTGAGACTTCATGCGAAGTAAGATGTATGGGGCTCCAGCCTGTTCTTTCCAAAACAGAAACCAACCTCCTACTCCATCTTTGCATGCATGTTTAACTTCCCTGAGGAAACTCCAAGGTTGCTGGGGTTTAAAATAATGATTAGCGTACCACAAAGAGAGAGAAGGGCTACAGTGCTAGGAAATCTCTCTTGTGCAAGCCAGCAAGCAGAGGCTTACTAGCTTGTAGCCTCAGGTCATAGACAGACAGAGAGAAAGATTATCTTGGGGAGTTCTCCCAGCGGAGTACCAGAGGAGACGTCCTACCTGAAGCTGTCTGGTAACTGTGTTATACTTTAGGCCAAATGCAATTAGACAGGGCCCATTTTTGCTCCTATAGAAGCCAAAGGATCCTACTGATTCCAGTCATGAAGGTTTAAGCCCGCAGACAGTACTCTGGGATTGACAAAAGTGCCGGAGAGCAACAGACACCCAAGACCCATTGAAAATCTAAGAGATATGGGTACCTCTGAAAGTCCTGATTTATGACTTAGATTATAAATTCTTAGGGGCAGAAACTGCTGCATTGGTCTTTCAGGTCCCAATTCATGCTTGGAGTGCCTGGGCAACAGTACAATACAGATACTTAAAAGTAAGAGCAGAGGAGAGATCTTGTTATAATGAGGGTAAACTCATTGTTTCCTGACTTTGTCCTGGGATTACAAAATAAATAAATAAAGCACCAATGTAAAAGTTTCATTGCAGAAACTTACGAATGGATATTAAAATTCACATTGTTGATGGGCAACTAATTAGAAGTGTTCCAGTAATCATACATTACTAAAAGGCTGATTGTACATATCCTGTTGATTTCCTTTGTGACAGCTGCTTTGTTCTTTAAAATTGCACTTTGCTTGTTTACTTGTATCTTCTCCCCCTGTACAGAATTCTAGTGAGGAAACTGGTTTTTAAATCTAGGAGCACGTGTGGTACCAGTGGTAAACAGAATCATGCCACTGAACCTTGAAACCGTGCACTTTGATATCAAATGTATTTTCTATGCTCAAAGCCCTCATTTCTTACTCGGAATAGCCTGTAGTGAATGCTAGCAGCTGAAAGACCTGTTCATCCCTGTGTCCTTGTTACATAGCCTAGGAACAATTTTTTTGCCTTCCACTGTTTATATACTTCAACCCACACTTGTAGGAATCAGATTAAAAAAGCTAAAGCAGTGACTGAACTGAAATTAGCAACAGGAATCAAGGACAACAAGAAGTCCTTCTTTAGCTCTGTAGGGAATACGAGGAAAACAAATGGGAGTGTGAGGCCATTGCTTAACAACTCAGGACAGCTAGTCACTGGCACACAGGAGAAAACTAAACTACTGAATGACTACTTTGCTTTGGTCTTTCACCAGGCCAAGTGGAGAATCATGCCAGGTAGGGTACAGAAAAAGCAGGTTCAAATGACTGCCTTCCTACTACTGCCGTAGAACTGGTGTGTGATCAGTTAAAGAAACTGAATGTATGTAAGTCAGCAGCACCAGATGAACTTCATCTGAGAGTGCTGAAGGAGCTGGCTGAAGTCGTTGCGGAACCCCTGGTGAAGTTCTTCCAAAACTCGTGGCACTCCAGGGAGGTCCCTGAGGACTGGAAGAGGGCCAGTGTTGTGCCCATCTTCAAGAAGGGGAGGACGGAGGACCCAGGTAACTATAGGCCAATTAGCCTAACTTCTATCCCAGGGAAAATCCTGAAAAAATTAATTAAGGAGTCTATGTGCGATAGACTTGCAGAAGGTAGGATTCTGAATGACAGCCAGCATGGCTTTGGTGCAGGCAGGTCCTGTCTTACCAACCTCTTCTCCTTTTACAATCAGATGACTTGCCACCTGGATAAGAGACAGGAGGTTGACACTGTATACCTTGACTTCCAAACAGCTTTTGATTTGGTATCCCATGATGTTCTCATGAGAAAATTGGAAGACTGTGGGCTTAACTGTGAAACTGTCAGGTGTGTAGGAAACTGGCTGCAGGGCACAACCCAGACAGTTCTAATGAACGGATCTGTGTCACCTTGGTGGGAAGTGGCCAGTGGTGTCCAGCAGGGGTCAGTGCTTGGTCCACCACTATTCAACATGTTCATCAATGATTTGGATGTGCAGGTGAAGAGCTCACTGGCCAAGTCTGCAGACAACACCAAATTATGGGGAATCATGATCACACTTGAAGATAGGCTGCAGGTACAGGTGGACCTAGACAGGCTTGCAAGTTGGGCAGGTCGGAACCAGATGAAGTTCAACATTAAGAAATGTAAAGTGCTCCACCTGGGAACGAACAATCCCCTGCACACCTACAGGCTTGGCAATGCCAACCTGACCAGCACTATGAATGAAAGGGACCTGGGGGTAATAACAGACCACAGTATGTTGCCCTGCTGGCTCATGTTCAATGTAGCCAGCAGGGCTAACAATACTCTGGCATGCATCAATCAGTGCATCTCCAGCAAAACCAAAGAAGTGATTCTCCTACTCTACTTGATATTGGTGAGACCACAGGTGGAGTACTGCATCCAGTTCTGGGTGGCGTACTTCAACAAGGATGTGGAAGAGCTCGAGAGAGTCCAGAAAAGAGTCATCTGTATGATCAGAGACTTGTGCGGCAAGTCATAGGAGGAAGGGCTGAGGGATCTGGAACTCTTCAGCCTGAAAAAGAGAAGTCTGATAGGGGACTTGGTAGCAGCTTACCATTACATCATAGGTGTACATCAAGGGCTCAGTGAACAGCTGTTCACCAGGACACCCTTGAGGAAAACTAGGAGTAATGGTCACAAACTCCTGGAAGACCGTTACAGGCTCAACATTAGGGAAAAAAATACTTCAAAACTAGGATGATCAGACTGGAGTAAGCTCCTTCCAGAAGTGGTACAATCACCTACCCTGGAAATCTTCAAGAGGAGACTGGACAGTCACCTTGCTGGGGTCACCTAATCCCAGGTGTCTTTCCTGCTTGGTGCAGGGGACTGGACTTGATGATCTTCCGAGGTCCGTTCCAGCCTTACAATCTATGAATATCTGTATCTACCATACCCTGACCTTGAGAAATGGGTGACTTTCCTACAGTTCTAAAACCTTAAAATTTCTGTTGTTCAATAGTATCTTGAGCAGGCTGTCAACTGAAGAGCTGAAAAAGCCAATAAAACTACTACAGGATGCAACTTTCACATCTTTTCAACTGTGAATGATAAAATCTAGGTTCAGACCAAAACTATGAGGGCTCAAAAAGGACTTCTTGGGTCCACTGTTTGGATATCTCTTTGGAACTTTCCAGAGGATGCTGCAAAACATCCTCTTTTGTATGGGAGTTTCCCACAGGACTTGCACTGAGATTCTAACTTCTGTAGGAGCTGTACTCAAATGAAGCAGTGGAATCAGGCCTTAAATAGTTTATTCTTGTAATGAATTCGATGTAAAGTGGTTTTACTAGGACTCCAATATAAAGACTAGGTCCAAATCCCATTCCAACAAACGAAAAGACAATAAGTTTAATTACTTGGAGAGCTCTTTTCAGTTCAATGCCAGGGTTCAGTTGCAGCAAGATCAGAACCCAGCAAGGATGAATGCTGACATCAGCAAAACAGTTGAGATTATGTTTAAAATCACACACTGCATAAGGACTAGACAATCTGGCCTTTTGTGTAATATTTATCATAGACATCTGTAAGTTAACAACTGTTACAAGTTAATTGAGCCCCTCCTGTGTCAGATGCATCAAAAATAATTTTAGCTTATTATTGTCAATTTTTTTTTATTTTTATTTATTTATTTATTTTAGGTGTTTTAAACTCATTGCAAAACAAAGAATGGTTCAAGAAAACCTGCTAATCAACAAGTCTGGCCACAGGGAGTTTGGGTGGAATATTTAAAGGTATTCAGAGTTTCAGGACACAGATCAGTGGTTAGTAGCATTTGAAAAAGAGAGCTTGCCCACCTATTTACATATTTTAGTGAATTCCGAGAATACACAAAGCACTGGGTATACACACAGTACTAACCACAAACACCAGATCTCTTTTCATCTAAGGGTCGCATGTAGTAGAGAAGACAGTGCCATAGGTCTCCCCATGCTGCAAAACGCGTAAGAGTCCAGTGAGTAAAGCACAGAACTGTGACTTAGGCAGACCAGGATTCTATTTCTAGTTATGTCATGGAGCTGCTGAATGATCTTGGCTAAGTCATTTCCCTTCTCTTCTCCCTCCCACTCTTTGTTCCCTTCTCTTAAATAATAAGCTCTCCAGAGCCACACCTCAAACCACGTCTATGCTGAAAATACTTTACCAGTATATTCTAGAGCAGCAGAATTGTGTTATACCCTGGAAGAATAAAAGCTGGCCCCTCATGACTGAAAG
>NW_017729030.1:60479059-60493842 GCF_001723915.1 Gavialis gangeticus
AATGATCTTGGCTAAGTCATTTCCCTTCTCTTCTCCCTCCCACTCTTTGTTCCCTTCTCTTAAATAATAAGCTCTCCAGAGCCACACCTCAAACCACGTCTATGCTGAAAATACTTTACCAGTATATTCTAGAGCAGCAGAATTGTGTTATACCCTGGAAGAATAAAAGCTGGCCCCTCATGACTGAAAGAAGCTGTAGCAATGCACTTTTGCTAGTATAACTACATTTATTCCAAGGGCTTCTGTCAGCACAGCTATGTTGGTCAGGGATCACACCTCTGTACACCTCTTGAGTAATACAGTTGTGTTGGCAAAGTCTGTCCTGTGACATAGCTTCACTATAGGCTTGTACAGAGCCTACACTATGGGACTCTGGTTATGACTGGGGCCTTTGGATGGTATTGTAAGGCAAACTGGTGTGGCAGCAGCAGCAGAGATCATTATTGCTATTACTGGAAGCAGGCTAGAATTGTTATTAACCCATGGTTTAGCTGTAGTTCACTATTCTACTGCAAAATCCCTGGAAGGAACAATGGGAAAACTCACCTACTCAAAGATAACACCTCAAAGCAGAGTAAATGCCTTAGAATATAGGTAGATAAAGTTCTTTGGGTGAATCTGCTATCTTTTATTAGACCAACTTAAACAGTTGGAAAAAAAATTTAAGCAGGCTTTCGGGTTTAAAAATGTTTCCTTCCATCCAGGAAGAGCGCACACCACCTGAGGATATTTCCTTAGCCTGACGAAGGGTTTTTAAACCCAAAAGCTTGCTTAAAATTTTTTCCAACTATTTAAGTTGGTCTAATAAAAGATATCAGATTCACCCTAAGAACCTTGTCTGCTTATGTCCTTAGACCAACACGGCTACAACCTACACCCTTGGAATATAGGTAAGTTTTATGGGCAAAAACAGTGATCTTGGAGTGAATCTCAAAATATTACACTCCTGTTGTATTTATTAACTAATGATAAATAGCAGGGTGGGATATTCTAAAGTGCCTAAAAACAATTTGGCACCCAAGTCAAAGCGTGTGGTTTTTGCTACCAACATGCCTATAAAAGATCTAGTGAGAACATGGCTTTATCAGTATAAAGGTGGCATATACTGGTATAGTTCTTCTTTATATATTTACCTTTATAGCACTACAATGCAAGGGAAGGTTGTACCTTTTTAATTATGATGGTGTAGTTACAACTGTACCATTTTCTAGTACAGGTAAAGTCTTGTGTAATTTGTAGAAAAGCCACCTGCAAGCATTCTTTCTTGTTCACAAATTTCCTCTTTAGTGCCTCATTTCTGTTGTTTGATATAAGGAAAAAAATGTTGATAAAACAAAAATTAAAACATCAAAAAAACCCTGTTAATATCTGTAAATCCCCAAAACAAAATGAATTGAAGGCCTGATCAATTCAATAGACAGAAGGTTTTGCAGGAATTGGTGCAACAGGTGTTCCTGGACATAAATAAATGCCATTAGAAAAGGAGCACACCATTACTGAGTAGCTTGACTGGACATCATAGATAAGAGGAGCAGACTGATAGCATGGATCTGGGCATATAAGGAGACACAGTACTGGAAAGGTTAATGCACTGAAACAGAGCAGCTCAGGAAATGACTGGCCTCTTTAGAATAGCAAATGAATAGAACATTGTCATCTGTACAAAAGGGTCACAAGTCAAACTGGAACAGTCATCAGCCGATGCTAGGACATTAGATCAAAAATAGATGAGCATATTATTCTTTTAGCTATTGTTAAACAAGAAAAATGTCATTTAAGTTAAATGATGTCATTAAATTCTGTTCCTCTGCTGGGAGCTGGCTTCAAATCTCTCTGACGAAGCTCTTCACCATCACATTGCTCCTTTTTCCTGTAAATTGCTCTTTTAAATTCAGATTAAATATTTTCTTTAGCCAAAGCTCAGGTAATGCACGATAGATAATTTAATAAAAGGAGGACAGCCTCATCTCCAAGGCCTGTCAATGAATTTCTCTCCAAAAGGGATGAAGCAACTGTAATATTCAGTAAAACAGTACAATGTGCACTTAGCCTGAGTTTGTCTGAAGTGCAATGAGTTGGTTTAAAAATGAAAAAAGAAAGAAAACTCTTAAATATAGAATCTAGGTTCTCCATTTGGCCTGCTAAAGCTATCTGAAAATAGAATAATACCAGCAATGGAGAACTTGTTTTGATTTACTACTACAGAATGTGAGGGCCTCAAGTTTGACTTGCAAGCTGAGCCATATGAAAGCTCCCAGACTACTGCACCTGGCACCACAGTTTGGGGAAGAGGTGAGCTGCCAACAGTGGTGAAAGAGCAGGTTAGGGACTATTTAGAAAAGCTGGATCTTTACAGGCCATGGGGCTGGATGTGATGTACCCAAGGGTGCTGAAGGAGTTGGCTGATGTGATTGCAGAGCCACTGACTATCATATTTGAAAACTTGTGGCAATTGGGAGAGGTCCTGGATGACTGGAAAATGACATATATAGTGCTCATCTTTAAGAAAGGGAAGAAAGAGGATACAGGGAACTAAAGACTGATCAGCCTCACCTCAGCCCCTAGAAAAATCATGGAGCAGGTACTCAAGGAATTCTGTCTAAGGACTCAGAGCAGAAGAAGGTGATTAGGAGCAGTCAGTATGGATTAACCCAGGGCAAGTCATGCCTGACCAACCTGATTTCTTTCTATGACAAGATGATTGCACTGTGAAGGTGAGGAGAGCACTGGATGTGACAGACCTTGATTTTACAAGGGCTTTTGATACGGTCTCCCACAATAGTCTTGCAAGCAAGATAGGGAAGTATGGGTTGGATGAATGGCTTGTAGGGTGTATACAAAACTGGCTGGATTATCAGATTTAAATGGTAGTAATCAATGGCTCAATGTCTAGATGGCAGCCAGTATCAAATGGAGTGTCCTAGGGTTCAGTCCTGGGGCCAATTTTGTTCAATATCTTCATTAATGATCTGGAAACATACCTTAGTGTACCTTCAGCAAGTTTGCAGATGACACCAAGCTGGCAGGGAGTAGTGGATATGCTGGAGGGTAGGGCTAGAATTCAGAGAGACCTAGACAAATTGGAGGACTGGACCAAAATAGATCTCATAAGATTCAATAAGGAGAAATGCAAAGTCCTGTACTTAGGACAGAATGATCCCATGCACTGGTACAGACTGGAGGCTCACTGACTAAGCAGCAGCTCTGCAGAACACACCCATTGAACAATATGCCCTTGTTGCCAAGAAGGTTAACGACATACTGGTCTGCATTAGTAGAAGCTTTGCCAGCAGACTGAGGGAAATGATTATTCCCCTCTATTTGGCACTTGAGAGGACACATCTGGAATACTGTGTCCAGTTTTTGGCCCCTCGCTACAGAAAGGATGTGAAGAAATTGGAAAGTCGAGTGGAGGGCAACAGAAATGGTTAGGGGAATGGGGCACATAACTTATGATGAGAGGGTGAAGGAACTGGGCTTATTCAGTCTGGAGTACTGTGTTCACTAGAGAAGGGATACAGACAAATTGAAGAGTCCAGCAGAGAGGAACAAAAATGGTGAAGGGACTGGGGGCATGACTTATGAGGAAAGACAGAGGGAAATGGGCTTATTAAATCTAGAGAAGAGGACACAGGGGGATTTAATAACAGCCTTCACCTATCTGAAGTGGTGTGTGAAAGAGGATGGAGCTAGATTGTTCTCAGTGGTGGCAGATGATAGAACAAGGAACAATGTTCAATAGAACAATGGTCTCAAGTTGCAGCAAGGGAAGTTTAAGTTCGATATTAGGAAAAACTTTCTTACGTAGAGGGTAGTGAAGCCCTGGAACAGGCTACCCAGATAGGCTGTGGAACCTCCATCCTTAGAGGTTTTTAAGACCCAGGTAGACAAAGCCTGTGCTGGGATGATATAGTTCATAGGTTCATAGATGCATAGATTGTTAGGGGCTGGAAGGGACCTTGCACATCATTGGGTCCAGCCGCCCAGCTCTAGGCAGGAAGACAACTCGGGTTAGGCAACCCTAGCAAGGTGACTGTCCAGTCTCTTCTTGAAAACCTCCAGGGTAGGTGACTTCACCACTTCTGGAGGGAGTTTATTCCATAGTCTGGACACCCTGACTGTGAAGGAGGTTTTCCTGGTATTAAGCCTGAAGCGGCCTTTCAGGAGTTTGAATCCATTGGTCCTGGTCTTCCCCAGGGGTGCCCTAGTGAATAGTTGTTCACTGAGCTCCTGGTACACTCCTCTGATATAGCAGTAAGCCGCTATCAAGTCCCCTCTCAACCTTCTCTTCTTTAGGCTAAAGAGGCCCAGGTCCCTCAGCCTTTTCTTGTATGGCTTGTCTTGCAAGTCCCTGATCATATGGGTTGCTCTTTTCTGGACACTCTCAAGTTTTTCCATGTTCTTATTTAAGTGCAATGCCCAGAACTGGACACAGCACTGCAACTGCGGTCTCACTAGTGCTGAGTACAGCAGAAGTATCATTTCCTTAGTTTTACACAAGATGCATCGGTTGATGCATGTCAGCATGTTATTTGCCCTGCTGACCACCGCCTCACAATGACGGCTCATATTCATACAATGGTTAATCATTACCCCTAGGTCCCTTTCGGCCGTGGTGCAAGTCAAGGTCTCACCACCGAGCTTGTATGTATGTTGAGGGTCGTTTGCCCCCAGATGGAGCACCTTACGCTTGGAAGTGTTAAACTTCATCTGGTTCCAGGCTGCCCAGCTCTCAAGCCTGTCCAGGTCTGCCTGTATCTGCAACCTATCTTCTGGCATGACCACACTGCCCCATAACTGGGTGTTTTCCACAAACTTGGCCAGTAAGCTTATCACTCCACCATCCACATCATTGAAAAAGATGTTGAAAAGCACCGATCCAAGCATGGACCCCTGAGGGACACCACTGGCCATTTCATGCCAAGATAACACAGATCCATTATGAGAACTCACTCTACCGTGTAGCCAGTTTCCCACCCACTGAACCGTTAAGCAGCTGAGCCCACAATCTTCCACGTTTCCCACAAGAATATCATAGAGTACTAGATCAAAAGTCTTTTGGAAGTCTAGGTATATAACATCTACCTCATCTCCCATGTCCAGGTGGCAGAGACCTGATCGTAGAAGGAGATGAGATTGGTAAGACAAGACCTACCCACGAGAAAGCCATGCTGGCTGTTGCTCAGAATCTTACCTTCCTTGAGCATATCACACATAGATTCTTTAATGAGCTTTTCCAGGATTTTCCCTGGGATAGAGGTTAGGCTGATTGTCCTAAAGTTGCCCGGGGCCTCCCTCTTCCCCTTCTTGAAGATAGGCACAATGTTGGCCCTATTCCAATTCTCAGGAATTTCCCCTGTGCGCCACAAATTCTGAAAGACCTTTGCCAGGGGTTGCACAGTGACCTCAGCCAGCTCCTTCACCACTCTCGGATGAAGTTCGGGATGGCCCTTCTCTGAGCAGGGGGCTGGACTAGATGACCTCCTGAGGTCTCTTCCAACACTAATTTTTTGTGATCCTTTGTCAAGGGAGAAACAAATGGAGAACATACCCTCATTTGATGGTGGAATTCTCAACAGTATGGGATGATATTAAAAGCACAAGTCCTAAAGAAAGCCAATAGGTTTCATACACCCCCCATCTCTTAAGTGCTTTCAAACATCTCCATCCCCTACATATTAAGACAAATATTTTTCATTTTGTGCCTGGGCACTGCAACAAGTGCCAGATCCTTTGGGGTGCTGAGAAGCTCTGCCATGCCTTCAGCCAATGGAAATGCAACGATATTTCCTTGTATTAAATTCTAGCCATTTATGAAGTGCCTAAATTTGTATTTAGGGGCTAATGTGAGATACTTGTATTTCTTAATCATGGCCTTGAAATACAAATGAAGGAGATCACCCTGACATAGGAGAGCTGTGAAAAAGGGGTGGCTGCCAACTGCAGATTAGAGTTTTTGCTTTGCATTTCACAAGCAAGGAAGATTATTCTAAGTTTGGCAAGTATCCATGGGACTCAAATTAAAGGAATTGATTGGGAAGAAGGAAATAACATATGATCTGTTTCATCTAATAAGATCTTCCCTGCAGAAAAGCTTTGTGAAAACTGCATTTATGAATCATCTGTATTTGCTATTCTACTATTGGGGAATTGAGAATATATAAGCAACTGCTAGTGTAATTACTCAGGGGAAGTGAACAAAGCTATGGAAAGAGGGGGAAATGGCTTGCCAACAATAAATGTCTGTTTCTTCAACACAATTTCCATATCCTTCTAGGGAATTCCAAGGGAATATGAAAGATCCAGGCTTCCAACAGCCCAAATCAAAGTGACATCTCCCAATGGCATCTGTAGCTCTTTGTTTTGAAACTTTTCCCAATGCCATCCAAGTTTAAGGGCTGATTCAAGTTACAAAACCCAGATAACAAGACAGAAAAGCTCCATGAATATTTAACTTTGCTAGGTTAGTTGTGGTATTGCCATAGATATAGTTTAGTTACAGTTATAAAAATGTACACTCATGTTCCTTTTTAATATTTATATAAAGCCTGTTAGAATCCAATGATAAACTAAAGTCTGTTGCTTTGATCCGATTCTCCTAACAATAGGCTCACTGCAGCAGAAACACGCAGGGTGTGGATTTATATTTTCTCTCTTACTGACACAAATCAAGTGCAGGTTTCTCAAGCTGTGAAATATATTAAGTTCACAGAGTTTTAACAAAGGGTTACCAAACTGCAAAATCCTGCTGCGAATCAAACTACTTTCAGATGTCCTTTTAATTATATTAAATGAAAGTTAGGGCCGCTTTGATGCTTATGGGCAAACATCTAGATCTTTGAGAAAGCTGCTAAAAGTACTCCCTGTTGCTGTAGTTAATATACTACATTGTATGCACACTGCTAGCCAATTTATTCCAGCCACTTTAACAAGGATATCCAACCTGACAGGCCGCACAGAATAGCATCAGGAGTCAAGCAAAGCACAAATCATTAGAGGACTCTGAAAGTTGTTTGACACGCACCACAGAGCTCTTTGTCACACAGCCAATTAAGTGACCAAACAAGGAACTTGAGAATCCTCATTAAGTTGCTCCTTACGCTATAAATGGAGGTTGGGCTCTCTCTTGTCATATGCACTACAAGTACACAAGTAAAAGTGGCATAATTCAATTTGCACTCCATCATGAAGGTGCAAGTTTCTTCTTTGGTTCACATGCAAGTTGATGCTAGAATTACACGTAAGAAATGGGACAGAGAAAAATTAGGCCACATTGAGTATTATAGATTAAGTCCCAGCTATCTCTCTTATCTGCTGAAGGATACCAGGTTTGCAAAAAACCAAAACAAAACAGAGGGGGTCTTACCAGTTACAAACTTAATACTTCAAATCCTTTGAAAAAAGCCAACCTTGTTTGCTTAGAATAATTGTTCAGGCTGCTCACGTGATACTAAGATGCATAGTTTACAAATATTTGCAGTGAGGCACACAGAGAGGTGATAACTGGTGAACAAAACCAAAAAGGGAGGCTTTTTATCAAAACAGCTGTAACCTTGCTACATAAAGGGAGAGCACCCAGGATGGAACTCTGCTCATGGCATGCCCTGTGCTCCTTACTAAAAGGGTGGTGTCTTCATAACACTCCCATCACCATCTCCAGAGGACTGAGGTAAAACACTTGCATAAGGGCAAAAAATAGCACTTGTTGGGGTGAAAAGCTGTCTACTTTCCAGAGGTTTCAGGAAGTGGCTATAGTATGGCTAACACTTAGAAGAATCAAATGGGCTTCAGGCACACTAGAAGTAGGTCTGTTCAATAACGTGTAGGTGCCACTGTAGTATGCTGAGGTATACCCATGCCAGGTAGCATAGATAAGAGCAAGGAACTGAAGATACTCTGTGCCAGCTTCAATATATGCTAGTAACCAGAGTAGGTATTCTGGGTCCCTGGAGGGTTTTACTTTGGTTTTTAGGTTATGTTGAAGTCGTATAGCCCATCTCCACTGCCAGCTGGGTTAAAGCTACTCAGATATTTTTGCCAGTGTGCTACACACATACACCTTCCTTTTGCTGGGTAGACATACCCTAAGTAAAAGGAGGAATGCTTGCCATGCTCAGGTAATTAGAGATATGCAAATGCCTCCACTAGAGCTGGACAGACATGGTGCGGGAAAATGCGTAAGCTTCTTCCCTCAGCCCATCGTAAACAGTAATTTGCTTTGGCCATTGTGTTCACTTAAGACAAATTGTAAAGCAGTACGATTCACTTTCAGAAGTACCTGCTACAGGTTACCATGGAGTTCTCTCTGAGCATTTGCATTCCAACTGGTTTGTTATGCGAATAGATAATAATGGGATAGGCATCTCACCTAGCCCTAGAACAAAACTTTAAAAATGAACTTGAACAGGAAATTGTGCAACAAGAATGCATTCACAGACTGCATCATGTTACGTATGGCCTGAACCAAGATTATAGAGTCTTATACCCTTGCCTGGATTAGCTTTCATAAACCCAATGTCCCTCAATATGCTAACTGCTTAATTTTTTTCTCCTACCCACCTTGCTTCTCATAGCAGTGCCCCCTTCTGCCTCCACCTGCTTTATATTCTGATCACTGTCTTCTACTTAGCAGCTCTACTTCCTGCACTCCCTTCACAGCATCTGATGAAGTAAGCTCTCTATTTACAAAAGCTTATACCATACATCTCTGATTAATTAGTCCAGAAAGTTGCAAATCTGCCCTGCCTTCTGAATGAACAGCACATATACATGTCATTGTAGCTTCTCCTTACTCCACTGTAGGTTCTTATATTGCCAATAGCAACATGTGGTAGGCAACAACTACCCCACAAGGGCCAAAGCTTAATTTTCTTCATTGCTGGGTAGGGGCCATACAGTCATAGAAAAGTACGGCTGGAAAGAACCTCACAGGATCATCTAGTCCAGCCCCCTGCTTGAGGCAGGAGTATGTTTGACTAAACTATCCCAGCCAAGTGTAAGTCCAATCTGCTCTTGAAAATTTCCAAGGATGGAGATTCTACAGTTTCTCTAGGTAGCCTATTTCAATGATCGACCAGCTTCATAGTCAGAAAGTTCTTCATAATTTCCAAAGTCAGTTTCCTCTGATGAAGTCACAATCTGTCTCTTTACAATCTGTCAACATCCTTCTTGAAGTGTAGGGCCCAAAACTGGACATAGTATTCCAGGTGAAACCTCAACAGTGCTGAATAGAGTGGAAGAATCACTTCCCTTGATTTGAGAGTGACACTTCTGTTAATACCACCCAGTTTGCTGTTAGCTTTTTCTACAACAAGAGCACACTCTTGGCTCATATTCAGTTTATGGTCTACTGTAACCCCAGGTCCTTCTTGGCAGTACTGCAGCCAAGCCAGTCATTCCCCAGTCTTTATTTGTGCACACAGTTATTCCATCTCAAGGAGGGAATTGGTGAAGCACTGGCTAACACAACATGAAAAGTTCCTGGCACTAGATATAAGGCTCAGTCAGCTTTCTTTCCATCTGCAGCGAAGGGGGAAGACATTAAAGACCAGCTTGTACTTCTGCAAGCCACACAGTCACAAATGCCCTGAGTTCAGACCCTGCAAATTCCTGATGTGCTCCTGGGAGGCAATACAGCTACCTGGACCCTGTCTTGAGTTTTGCTGCAAGGTCACAAGAGAGCTCAAACATTAAACTCCGTCCTCATCAGTAAATCCTGCAAGAGACTAATTCCTCCCTCCCCACACTCACAGACACCTTTTTAAGTAAGTATGTGGTTCTTAATACTGTAAAAACGGTGTACTTCAGAATAAACTATTCTCACAACACCCCTGTGAAGAAAGGAAATACTATTATCTCAATTTCACAGGTGGGCAATGGGAGTCACGCAAGATGTCTGTGCTTTTAAAAGAGCAGCTGACACTTTAAGGGTACAAACAGATGTTGCTTTTGCCCCAAAGGAAAACCTTTTGTCCCCAGATCAAACAGATGTACACATTCCCTATCCTTCTTCAAATTCCTCTGAAGTGTGCTGGATAAAAAGCACTAACTCTTTTTCTAGGGGTATCCTGTTCTCCATCTCTACAATTATTGCAGTCTATTCTAGGGGCCAGCCAATCAGGCTATGTGCTCTCACTGGCTACTAGTGAAAAAGCAACAGTGCAACTTGGAAGGGCAAAAATGACTGTGCCGCTCCTGTTTTGATCCTGGGATAATTAATCCTGGGTCAGATGAGATGCCTGTTTACAGTCTAGTTGCCTCATGTTGTATGGATCACAAAGGCAGAGATCTACCACTTAAAAAAAATCCTCTAGCCTCCTCTCCTTGTTACATCTATCTAACAGATTTATAGCCCTACTGACATCTCCCAGCCTACTCTCCTGATTATAAGAGTTGCAGATACTGGAAAGAACTCTGTCAGGCTAAGATGATCAATCACAACTAATAACCTCTACACAACTGTTAATCACTGAGTGTCAAATGCTCAAAGTAAACTGCCCCAATCAGGCCAGAGGAGGGTGGGGGAAGGGAAGCAACTTTCACAAAATATTAATTTTGAACCAATTATGGAAAATTTTCTATTTGCTTTGCAGAATGTCTGAGAGACAGGGAGAGGCTAAATGAATCACATGCATTTGCATCATTGATTGTGAATCATTCCCTCAGTTCAAGTCTCTGTCATGGTGATTTCTTCCACTGCATGCCTTAAATAGGTTGGCTAGAGAACAGTGCATTACAGGGTTGTGTTTGAGAAACAAAGGAACATCTACTTTGATTTCAGGCTTTGGTGCAGGAATCATATTTTTGTTCCATCACAAAATCATAGAGAAGTAGGGCTGTCATCCAACCCCCTAGCTGAGGCAGGATCACCACTATCCAAACTATCCTATAGAAATACATAGTCTAACCTCTTAGCAAAACTACAGTCAACCCTGACATAACACAAGACATAAGACCCTATCTTGCCACAGCTAAAGCAGGGGGACCATGAAGGCCAATGTCCTGATGTTGTAAAGGTTGTTACTAACCACCCAGAAACAATGCCAGACCCCCTGCTATAGTGGAAGTCTAAAACCCACCAGTCTATACCAATCTGACCCTGAGATAAAGTTCTTTCCTGACCACAGATATGGCAATCAGACTGACCCAAATCAGGGAGGCAAGACCCTCTAGCCAGGAATCTCTGGCTTTAAGTCCCAGCAAGACCACTGGCACACCCCAGTCAAAATACACAGCCTTGGCTGTAGCCTAATGCCTCTGAGGAAGAGACAATTCCTTCCCAGCCCCATACACCAACCAGCAAAATCCAGAAGCATGGGGCATATCCACAGTAGAACTCAAGTATAACTATACCTAGGTCATCCACAACCAGTGGCTGTCCACTCTTTCTTGAACACCTCCAGTTTTACAGCATCCACAACTTACCTAGGCAAGCTATTTCACTGCTTCACTGTTCTAACAGTGAATAACTTTTTCTGGGTATCTAATATGAACTTACTTTGCTGCAACTTCAAGCAACCGGTCTGTGTACTGCTCTCTGCACTGAGAGAGCAAAAGTGTTCTCCCTCTTTATGGTATCCCTTTAATATTTGAAAACTGATATCCTAACCCCACTTAAGCACCTCTTCCACAAGCTGAACATGCCTAGCTTCTTCAGTCTCTCCTTGTATGGCCTTACCTTCTAAGCCCTTTGTCATCTTTGATCACCTGTCTCTGGACCCTCTCTAACTTTTCCACATCCTTTTAAAAATATGGAGCCCAGAACTGCACACAGTACTCCAGATGAGGCCTAACCAGTGCTGAGTACAGAGGCACTATCACTTCCCACGTCTTGCACCTAATGCTTCTATTGATGCTTCCCAAAACAGCATTTGCCCTTTGTGCAACTGCACCACACTGCAGACTGCTGACTGCTTGTGATCAGTGTTTCCTCCTCCAGACGCTTGTAAATGGCCTTCCTTATCATATGCTCCAATAACTTCCTAGATACTCAGCTAAATAGGCTGTAATTCCTGGACCCTCCACTTTTTTCTTTTTAAAGAGAGGCACTATGTTGGCTCTTTTCCAGTCCTCTAGTACCTTGCCCATCTCCCATGAATATCACTGCTAAGGGCTCCAAGATCTCCTCTACCAGTTCCTTCAGCACTCTGGGGTGAAGTTCATCAGGCTCTGCTGACTTGAATTCATTCAGACCCATCAAAAAGTATCCATCTCTTTTGTTATTTCATCCCTCAGCTTGTCCCCTTCCTTATCTACATAATCCTTGGTGTCTGGCTGCAACTAATTTTTTTCTATGAGGACTGAGGCAAAGTGGCTATTGAATAGCTCCACATTCTTTGCATCTTCTGGTAAGGGTTCCACTGGCTGGTTAACAGTGGACCCATAGCTTCCTTGGTCTTTCTTTTCTGTCCAATATAGTTATAGAACCTCTTCTTGTTGTCTTTAACTTCCCTCACCAGCTTTGCCTTCCTGAATTTGTCCCTGCAGGTTCTTGCTATTTTTTGGTAAATCCACTTGGTGACCTACATGTTTTTGCATTGCCTGTATGCATTCCTTTTGCATTTGAGGCTTCCTAGAAGCTCCTTGTGCAACCATATTGGTCTCCTGCCATTCTTCATGTGCTTCCACTGTTGGAATAGTTTCCTGTTGGACTTCCAATACCGTGCTCTTTTGAAACTCCCAACCTTCTTGGGTGCCTTTATTCTTCAATCTGTCTTCCCATGGCACCATGCCTACTAATCTCTTGAGTCAAATGAAATCTCCTTTTTTTAAATCTACAAGTCCAAGTTTTGCTGACCTGGTGCTTTTCACATCTCAAGATCTGGAATTCTATCATACTGTGATAGCTTCCTCTCAAGTTGCCTATCACCTTCACATATTCCACCAGTTCTTCCCTATTGGTCAGGACAAGATCCAAGATAGAGGATTCCTTAGTTGTATCCTGAATGTTCTAGACTGGGAAAGTTATCTTACACACAAGTTAGGACCTGGCTTAACATTTTATGTTTGGCTGTATTGTTCTTCCAGCAGTTGTCCAAAAAGCTGAAGTCTTTTATCAGTACTATCCCATAGTGTTTGGGTAGATTTGTCACCTCCTTGAAGACTGCTTCATCTATCTCTTCCTCCTAATTTGGTGGTCTACAATAAATCCCCATCACTATATCAGTGCTGCATCTTTCACCTGAACTTTCATTTCTACCCATGAGAACTTTTACAATCTTTTCTCCAATGCCTGGAGAAGGGTGTTTGTGCCCAAAAGCTTGCAATTAAAGATTTTATTTTTATTTTTTTGCAAAAATTAAGTTGGTCTAATAAAAGATATCACCTTTATCATGAGTTCTGATTCCTTTTGCCTCTAGACCAATACAGCTACAACCTTGGATACCTGATGCATCTTTCACCTTTCACACATGTTTGTACAGCATCTAGGAGAATTGGTACCCTTCAACATTTTGAGGATCCCTGGGTGTTACTATAACTCAAGCTCAATAATAATAATAAAGACATACAAATAATGTATGGATGTGGATACTTAGTTCAATACCATCTGATGAGTCGGTACCGCTTACTGCCAATCTCCTGTGTTAAGTAGAGCATCCTAGACCACCTTACACTTATGAGTAAAAAGAATGTGGCCTTATTCTGCATTTAGAGTTCTTATCTCTTCATTTCTAGGCAATCTGTGCTTATTTTCTACATGAAAATCTCCACTCTAGTAACTCGTTTGGCAGAGAAGGCCTGTCTGGTTGTGTCTTATTGGTAAGGAAAATAACTCTGTATAGTATTTTCTCTTATATTAGTTTTGACTTCCAAATCCTCAGGCAGCTGCCTGTTCATTTATGCTAATGTGCATTTACAATCTGATTGACTGGTGGACCTTGTTCTTTTGAAAAAAGAAAGAAAGACTAGTTATCACATTAGTATCTGAAGGGGAAGGATAAGTGACCTCTATCTACAGTAAACAAGATCCCTGAGTTTCTAATTCAACAAATGTCATGACATTTTCCCAACAAATTAGATCAATATTAGGTTGAATCATGCAGCTACTTAACAGAACAGGCTGATAATCTGACAAATGCATTTGCAGATATACTTATATGAAGAACTTCACAATAGTTTTGATTCAATATGTGACACATTTTATTTATCATTTATCCAACTTGGTTAAAAAGTGCCTTCAACTTCAAAAAGGGGCTGCTCCCCAGCACAAATATTTACAAAGGTTATTTATGTATGTTCATTTATTACTTATGTATGCTCAAACACTTGCTTGGGATGGTTCAGACAAGGATGATACTACCGTAAGCAAGTGTATGGACTACATAACCTCCTAAGGCCATTTCTAACCTTGTTGTTCTATGCATCTCTGATTGCAAATGAATCCTCCTAGGATATCACTTATTTTTCACATCTGTTTTTTTTTTTTAATAGATCATCCTTCATATCAACTTTGTAGCACGTTTGCCCCTTGTTTTCAGTGCTCAATATTGAACAGTTAGTTTTCAAGCTTGTGTATAGAATTCAGTTACAAGCTGCCAATTCATGATTGTGTGATCTCGGCAAGAAAATGATGTCACTGAACAGAAATCCTGATTCCATTACAGTCAGCAAAACCCGCAATGGGTATCGACAGGCATTACATTTGTGGTGGAGAAATATCATCCTACCACTAGAAACTGGAACGATATAGGCATTCATGAAGTTTCTCTTAGAAACAAATGCCTGGCCATTGTCAGTTACTTCAAAACAGCCAAAATCTCAACCTTAATTTAAAAATTTACTCA
>NW_017729030.1:60498842-60500580 GCF_001723915.1 Gavialis gangeticus
CGCAATGGGTATTGACAGGCATTACATTTGTGGTGGAGAAATATCATCCTACCACTAGAAACTGGAACGATATAGGCATTCATGAAGTTTCTCTTAGAAACAAATGCCTGGCCATTGTCAGTTACTTCAAAACAGCCAAAATCTCAACCTTAATTTAAAAATTTACTCAGAAACTGCCAAAATTCTGCTAAACTGCCCTGGTTGGCAGTGCGCTGCAAAAGGCTAACTGGCCTACACAGGGAGTTTTCCACAGCCCTTTTAATTCTTACTAAAGATGGGATCTGCCCATGCATGGCAGCAACACTTTTTGGTGATTTCATCTGCATGATCATCAAAGGGTAAATGTATTGCTTTGCAGGCTGAATTGACTCCTAGATACCTAAATCACAGTACATAAAGATGGGTCAAGGTGCATTGTTTTACCTTCATGTAGCCCAAATACAGTACAAATCAAGATGGAAAAGAACAATGAAGTCTTTTAATCCCTAATACATTCTTAAAGGGTCAATGCAGGACTCTCCACTCAAGTGTGGTTAGTAGATCTTTGCCCAGTCTTGTACTCAATAGTAGAGGCAATAAACTTGCTTCAACTCTGATGTGGTAAAAATTAATGTCTACGATTATCTTTAAATGTTGGACTAGCCTTAGCGAGTCAAAGGGACGTACTTAAAGTTAACCAAATCCCTTAAGTCTCTGCAGGACCGGGGCCTTATTTCATAACCTCCAACTTTCTTTTCAAATATATTAAATATAATTGATGTTAAATAAATGACGGAAAAGGTACAAAAAAAAAGGGGAGGGGATTTTTCTTCCACTTTATACAGCAAAATCTCAAAGGACATGACCATCTAGAAAATGAAGATTTGATTGCAGACGTGCTTGCAGTACATTTAACCTAAATAGCTTGGATAACTGTAGCAATAAAGACACAGCCAAATGGACTTCCATGCATAGTAGCTGCCTGAGTAAGCATGCAGGGTCTCAGGTGGCATGGCAGGATGGGCCCTGAGGGCTGCCATGACATACACCTGCGGGCTACACTAGTCCTGCCCCTACTCCAGGTCCTTGATATAATCCCCTTTCAATCTTTGCTGAATGCCTTAATGTTCTTTTATGCTGACTGGGAGGCCATCCCTGACTCCGGAGTGATCTCCTTGGTGCCTTGCAGGCTCACTCAGGCTCTGATCTCTGAGCTCTCTGTCTGCTAACAGAACCTTGCCTGTTTTCTGAAGTGGGCTTGTGTACCCAGTCAGAACTCCTCGTACCCTGTTGACACAACTTGAACTCAGTGGTCACAACTTGTGACCCTAGTGGCTCTAATCAAGTCTTAAGAGTTCCAGTTGTGGCCCCAGCCTCCCCCATAGTTATGCCCATGCTTTGCAGATGTCACTTGGTGGTCCTTCATTCTCCTGTACAGGCTTCAGCCCCCTTGGCCTCTGCCCACATGTTACTCTCACAGTAGGCTTCTAGCCTGGGCCCACTTGCTCTGGCCCAGGTTCTTGGCTTCAGCCTCTCTCTTTCTCAGGGCTCAGACTCTGGGCCCTTGGGGCTTAGACTCTGCCCCAGTTTCCCCCTTTTCTCTCTCTCTAGTGCCTCTGTCTCAGGCACAGATCACAACCCAGAGTGCCTCTCAGGCAACCTTTTTACCACCCCCACAACCACCATCTGGTCTTCTGGTATTTACTATCTTTACCACAGCAAAACAAAAGACACGGCCTGTCCACGTACACAAAAAACA
>NW_017729030.1:60505580-60511428 GCF_001723915.1 Gavialis gangeticus
GGCACAGATCAAAACCCAGAGTGCCTCTCAGGCAACCTTTTTACCACCCCCACAACCACCATCTGGTCTTCTGGTATTTACTATCTTTACCACAGCAAAACAAAAGACACGGCCTGTCCACGTACACAAAAAACAAACAACAAGATGAACTCAAACCATCCCCACCCTGTGCAAACTTGGAACAAAAAGGAGGCTTCTTTGCCTGCATGCCAGGGCTCCCACTATCACACTCCAGACTCCACAGCAGCTTGCTGAGGAGGTTATAGAATCATAAAAAGTTATGGATGGAAGTGACCTCAGGAGGTCATCTAGTCCAACCCCCTGCTCAAAGCAGGACCAGCCCCAACTAGATCATCCCAGCCAAGGCTTTGTCTACTCAGGTCTTTAAAATCTCCAAGGGTGGAGATTCCACAACCTCTCTGGGTAACCTGCTCCAGGGCTTCACTACCCTCTAAGTGAGAAAGTTTTTCCTAATATCTAACTTAAACTTCCCTTGCTGCAACTTGAGACCATTGTTCCTTGTTTTGTTATCTGCTGCCACTGAAAATAGTTGAGCTCCATCCTCTTTGCAAACACACTTCCCATTCTTCTCTTCTCCAAACTAAATGAGCCCAGTTCCCTCCACCTCTCCTCATAGGTTATGTGGTCCAATCTCCTAACCATTCTTGTTGCCGTCCACTGGACTCTCTCCAATATATCTACATCCTTACTATAGCAAGCACCCACCATGATATCATTCTTGTTGTTCCCTTCTGATCCTAACCCAGAGACTTTCAACAGGCCTGTCTCCGTTTTCTTACTGGAGCCTTGAGTAATCATACAGCTCTTTTACACAAAGAACAACTCCTCTTTCTCTTCTTCCCTGCCTGTCCTTCCTGAACAGTTTATACCCATCTACAGGGTTACCATCCATCCCATTTGGAAATATGGGGCATCCCGGACACTGCTTCTATTCTCTCCTCCCCGCTCCGAAGTCAGCGGCCTGCTACAGGAAGAGGCAAAGAGGCATGCTATGACAGGTAGTCTGCCGAACCACCTTCCTGGGACTAACTGCAGTCAGAGGTGCCCACTTTCTCTTCTCCACTGGACTGTGCCCTGCAACCAGGACACTCATTTTAATCGCATCCCAGGACCGACCTCCAAAATCTGGGAGGGTCCCAGGAAAAACATGGTGGATGGTCATCCTACCTAGCCATGCCAGTGATCCAGTCATGCAAGCTCCCACCAAGTCTCTGTTATTCCAATTACGTCATAGTTCTGTGACTGTGCAAGGACTTCCAATTCTTCCTGCTTGTTTCCCAGGCTCCGTGCATTCATGTACAGACACCTGAGGTAACTACCAATTCCCCTATTTTCTCAGCAAGAATGAGAAGGTGTTCCTGTTGCCCCCTCCTGCTTGTGCTTCCTCCAGGTCACCCACTTCCCCACTTACCACAGGATCCTCATCCTTTCCCAGCCAGGGCTAGAGTGAACTTCCTGGCCTGAAGGCAAGTCTCTTATACTGGTATATCCCTCCCCTTCCAGCCAGTCCAACCTATCATGTAGCGTGAGCCCAGTGTTCTCTCATTGGTCAATTCAGCTCTGCTTCGTTTCAGTGAACCCATAGCAATGATGTTGATGACTGCAGAAACCCTGTTTCTGCCTCCTGTACTGTTTTAGTCTGCATTCCTATCTCTTCAGGACACAGAGACTCTACTCTTAAAGGGCCCTCACAGGCCCTGCTTGTTCCCCAGCCTTCCCAGTAACAAGGTAAGGGGTCCCTGTTACAGAAGCCTCCTGGGCCAGGTACAGACATTACACTTTTACAGCTATAAGGGATTGGAAACCAGTCTATACCCATAACGAAGCCGAAGTTTGGCACACAAAACCAGTTTATACCCATAACAGAACAGAAGTTCAGCACACACAAACTGGTTTAAAAATGATGGAATGGTCTAAGATTTGCCCTCCGCACCAAAGGGTGAACATGTGTTCTGTTCATTACTGATCTACACTACACCACTTACAGAAAACTGCATAACTTAGATTGATTCTGCCTTGGCCTTTTAAATGTGTGTTTCTAGCTGTGAAGCCCACACTGAAGTCTGTGCCACTACATCTTCAGAGCTACTGACCCTACTAGCTCAATCAAACTAATATGAGTGTGCCTAAATGGGCTGCAATCACACCTCTGACTGCAGTGCAAACAGTCTAAAAGAGCTAAAAAGAGAAAAAGGAACAAAAACATCCAAGTTGTTTTGACTACCACCTATGAAATCTCAAGAGAAATCAGACTGAATAATGGGTATGATTAATGTATCTGGAAAGACAAGAGTAAGTCTGTATACTGATACATTTAGCATCTCTCTTGCACCTCAGGAACCCCAAACCCGAAGCAAAGAAGATGAGCTAATAATGAAGAGGAGTGCAGTTTAATGTATGTTTTATTGTCACAGTAATCCAAACAATCTAACTATGTGTGCTACAGCATGCAAAAAAGCAGACAATATAATACATCATACTTAATCTGGGGAGATATTTGAGCTATGCAAATGTGTCAGATCTGAATTTAGGCTACAAACAGACGTTGCATTTGTCTCAGGGGAAACCATTTTCTCCTGAGATAATGTGTGATCACTCAGATGTCTAAGCTTGTGGTCTCGGGACAAAGCCTAGAAACAAAAGAGACAGCCTGTCTTGGTACTAGAAAGGTTAACAGGAAAGGAAGTGTTAACAGTGTGTCCTGGAACATCATGAAGTGTGTCTGAACAGTTATCCCAGGATTGAAACATTGAATCTAGAGCAGAAAAGTGAAAGTGCATTCATCCACTACATTGAATCTAGAGCAGAAAAGTGAAAGTGCATTCATCCACTCACTAACCCATGACTGGAAGGAGAATGTGTATTCAATCCCGGGACTTTTCCTGGGATAAACTGGTCCCAGGACAAATGCAACGTCTGTTCCTAGTCTTACAAGTGTGATTCGTTCTCATGTCTCTCTATATATATCAAATAACAAATCCTACATTACTGCAACATTAAAATTGCAGAGCTAAATACACAAAAGTTAGGGAATAAAAAAATCATGTTTTTTATTGCAACATTCACTTATCCACACCACACATACTACTTTATGTGTCTAAATGGAGCAAATGCTGTAATCAAGGTTGAAGGATAAATTTTATTATAACCCCAGGTCCTGGCCTTGCAAAGACTGAGAGTAACTCTAAATAACTGGGCATGCTTATACAGTGCAATTTAAGTGTGTATAGGACTGGGATCACAGAATACAAAGCCAGAATTTTATGACAAAAACACTTTCTTGCAGCTGAATTTCCTATGTTTGTTTTCAGCCAAAAGATGGATATTTGAGGGCAATTAAAAAAAAAAAAAACAACCTTTTTCTCACATTTCTGAGTGATATGAGAAGTAAAAAAAAAAAGATCCAGGTATATTGTTTGTTTGTGCTGATGCCCAAAGCACAACTTGGCATGGTCTATCTGACAACTCCTATTGAGGGCAAAGGAAGTTCCATAAGAGGTCTTAGGTCACTTTTAGGTTCCCTAAGAGGTCTTAGGGTGGGGAGGGTCTTTAATTAGAGTGACTCTGAGAGCCACTGTAATTAAAGCACAGCAGCATCTCACGTATTAGCATTCCTGTGCTTCAAAACAGTGGTGGAGGCACTTAAACCAAAACTCATTCAACAAGCTTTGGTTCAAGTGCTCCCACTGCCATATTGAAGCATGGGGTTGCTAATACGTGAGATGCAGAAGCTGGTTGGAGCACAGTTGGAGTACAGTAATTACCACACTGCAGCAGACTCGATTAATCAGAGCAGCCCCACAGCATGTCTACAGGCACCCCAAGGGATTGGGCCCCAAGATCTCAAGCAGCACATTTGGCAAACCCTTGATGTCCTTATAAAAAACCATTTACAATTAAGGAGTACTTTGTGATTTTACAAAACTACAGGCATATTTGTCTATGGGGTTTGTCTCTCAAACTGCCTGTGGCACTAGTCAGCCATGGAAAAACAAAACAAACAAAAACTGAAACAAAACCCCTAATATCTGTCATCCATTTCCCAGCCTGACACCTAAAATTAAACTCTTAATTCCATATGCTAGGCGTAAGGTGCGCCTCTTGCTATTCTCTTCCATAAGGATGCTCTGCAGTTTGCGATATGTCTACCTCTGCCTTGTTACCAAAGGTTGCATTTTTTTATATTTCTCCTAAGTTGGTAAGTAAGGGAGCAAAAAAATTCTAAACCCACCCAGTGACAATTCCTGGGTGAGTATGAACCATATGTAAAATGCATTTGGTTTTGATTACCCTATGTGTGTGGATGTGTGTGTGTGAATTCTTTTCTCCTGTATGCATAGACCCTGCCTTAGGTAACTCAAAAAATGTCTGAATGGATCTTCTCCCATTTTGGGGCAATTTTTTTTTCCATCTTTACATTGGGAGTTTCTGCTTCAAATTATCCTGGAAACCAGGGAATGATAAAGTTATCCTGTAACCTTGACTAAGGAATTTGCTGCCACAGTAGCTAGAGCAATCAGATTCACAGATATAAGAACAGCATGGCAGACATTCAGTCAAATAACTTGACACATTTATTAAAAACACTAGAAGTACCTGGACATAGGCCCTGCAAGAGCGCTCCCTTTTCTGAAGCTGAATCCAGAAAGACAGCGGATTAAAGACGGAATAGAAAAAACAAGTTAGTGACAGAAGAAAACTAGAAACACATTAAAGAAAATACCCTGTACAAAAACCTCATTTCTCTTTTGATCAGCTTCTAGGGGGAAAAAACATGCAAGCTTAGCAGCCATGGAGTGCTGTAAGGACTGGCTTGAGAAACAGCCGGTTAGTTCTTTTCAGAAAAGCACAGACTGGTACTATGCTATAGCAGCTGTTAGTTATGGCAGGAGATACTGAGATGAACTGTAACTCTTTAGTAGATTAAATTTACCTTGCAAATTTGTATTGTGCGTTGCATTCCTCATCAAACCATGCCAGAGAAGATGGAGCTGATCCTCATGTAGAACAAGGGTGGGGAGATACAGGGACCAGAACATGATTACAGTACCCGGAGGAAAAGCCAAGGGAACTTTTATCTGATCAGCTCCTGCACCAAGAGCAAAGGAGCCACAGCAGCATGATCCCTTGGACAGACTGTACAAGCCTGCCCACACCTGTGACCCACACACAGATGGTTCACCTGTACTTAAGCCTGAATTGCTGGACTTTGCTTGCTATTGGTACCTGACCTAATTAGAGTAAATCTGCTGCCTACTGGTGCTGCAATCATCCCACTGACTGTGGTGCAGACATACTATAAAACCATGTCTGCACTACTGTCGACCATGCCAGGGGGTGCTAGAGTGACTACAAGAACACTCCCTACACACAACCTCCCCCTGTGTAGCTGATTGGTTTAATCCTGCTTATTGTCATGTATCCATCTCTGCTCTAAGACAGCTACAGAGTATCTTTTTTGGGGTGCAAAGTGGACATGCTTTGGCATGCTCCATTGACGTTGTAGATATGCTCATTACGTCCCGCTGAGGACACTTTACATTCCTCTAATTAAACTGCTTCTGTAAGGTCTGATTATACACCCCTTTCTCATGCTGGCTCAAGCCTCCCACTGTAACCAATGGGGCTACATGCATAAGCACATGCCTTACACATTCTGAGAGGCATTTACATAGAGAGAACCCACTGGTTATTAGGATCCTGATTCAGGTAAGCACACTGGTGTGCATACACTCCTAGCATGTTACATTTCAGTATGTGCTTATAAACTGGGTCTTAAACATATACTGAAAAACTGTCTTGTATTGGGACCCAGAACAGGATTTGC
>NW_017729030.1:60516428-60517236 GCF_001723915.1 Gavialis gangeticus
TGTAAGGTTTGATTATACACCCCTTTCTCATGCTGGCTCAAGCCTCCCACTGTAACCAATGGGGCTACATGCATAAGCACATGCCTTACACATTCTGAGAGGCATTTACATAGAGAGAACCCACTGGTTATTAGGATCCTGATTCAGGTAAGCACACTGGTGTGCATACACTCCTAGCATGTTACATTTCAGTATGTGCTTATAAACTGGGTCTTAAACATATACTGAAAAACTGTCTTGTATTGGGACCCAGAACAGGATTTGCTCAACGCAGCAAAGGGTTGGCCTACATTGTACTTAAGTGCACCTTGCACTGATATATGTATGCTAGCTTTAAATACGCTAGCTCAGGTACTGTTAGCAGTACAGTAGTTTAGTCTGGGCTGGGAAACCTCCCAGCCCAGGCTGAGTTACTACCTGGTAAATAACTCATGCTGATCAAAGTGTTACTCCTAGCAGTGCTCAATTTTGACACCACTGTATTTACCCGAATCCAACATGACTCTGAATTTAAGATACCCCTCCCCTCCCCTCCCCTCCCCCCATAATGAGATTCTAGACATGGAAATGGCTACGTCTGTTATAATTTTCCATGTATACAATCTAATTATAGGAGGGTTGTCTTAAGTTGCAGTAAGGAAAGCAATTGCAGGGAGGAGGTGGTAGGCGTGCAGGCAATAGGTGGGCAAACATTGGGAGAGGAGTCAAGCAGCCTGATCCCTACACCTTGCCCCCCTTACACTTTGACCCCTACCACTTGTCCCCCTCCCATCCCATCCCATCCCATCCCATCCCATCCCACAATCTT
>NW_017729030.1:60522236-60522629 GCF_001723915.1 Gavialis gangeticus
GCCCCAGCAGCTGTCCTCCTACAGTGCCTGCCCCCTGACACCTCCCTGCTACTTGCCTCCAACCTAGTTATGACACCCTGCTGCCTGTCCCCTCCACTGCCTCTGCCCCCTGCCCCTCCCCACGCCACTTACCCTCTAGCTGCAACTTGGCTCCATCCCTGAGACAGCCTGGGGCACAGAGTGTGTAGTTGCTCCAAACCCAGCCATGATATGCAACTGCTGCTGCAGTGGTTGTGACAGCTCCAGCTGAGCCCCACAGCCAGAGCCCAGATGTAAACTGCTGCCACTGTTGCTATCAAGTCAGGGTGGAGCAACTACATGCTCCCTGCCCCAAGCTGGAGCATGGACTCAGCCCCACCAGAGCTGGAGGGTAGGTGGCAGCAGTGCGTGGGG
>NW_017729030.1:60522924-60532672 GCF_001723915.1 Gavialis gangeticus
GATGGGTGACAGCTGTGATTCTGACCCCAACTCAGGGCCAGGCATGAGGCCAGGGCTGGGGCCAAAACTATAGCAGCCTCCCACCCTCCCTGCCACCTTGTACTCAAATCCAAGACCAGGGGCTTCCCCCCCCATGTTAAATTGGGCCTCATCTGGGATTTAACTAAATATGGTAAGTCACGTTTTTCTACTTGAGCTGTAATGATGGCTGTGAGTGCAGTATAGACAAACCTTAAGCATATGATGTAAACTCAGGCCTCTCAAATCATGCTGCTGCAGGTATCATCCTTGCTGATGTATGTCAGTATGAATTTTGCATTAAGAGACCTTGCATAAATTCACTCTCAGCTCAACTCACATTTCTTATGCCACTAGGGCAACTGAGAGCAAAATGTGGCCCCTGAGGTTTTGCAGAACTAAAAAAAAAAAGAAATCAGACTCAAGTCTAACATACAGCTTAATTCTAATGGGCACATGCCCAATGCCTGCCCCAATATGTTCTAATCAGAATGCATCGGAGAAGACTCGATTAATCAAGTCTGTTGGAGCATGCTCATTAGCACACTCCAGCAGCCTCAACGTTACATGTATTCAGTGTCCCCATGTTTCAAAATGCCAGTGAGAGTGTTTTAACTAAAGCTTGTGGGACAAGCTTTAGTTAAAGTGCTTGCGCTGCTATTTTGATGCACAGGATGCTGAATACACAAGACAGTGTGGGCACTTTAATTAGAGCAGCTCCCCCCACCCCGAGCACATGTAAAGATGGCCACTGTTTTACAGCAATATTTTAACAGAAACAATCTTCCCTAGCGTAGACCAGGCCAAACTAGACTTTACAGAAACAAGGATAGATCAAAGAAAGCCATGCTACTAATTTCAATAATATCCATGTGGGAGGCTCTGCTAATTTGCAATGCTACTTGAACAATTATTACAGTAACTAGGCCTGATCCTGATGTAAGCCTCAAGCTTCTAGTGAAAGAAAGGTTGCTGATGAAAGGATGGCTTTTCCATTATTGCTCCAATTTATTTCAATTCTTTTTATATCAACTTGCAGAAAAAATAAGAGCACAGAGGTCAAAGGCTGAGCCAAGTCCCTTCTGTGTCCCTCACACGTTTCCTCTAAGGCTCAGAAAAATATGTGATGGTTGGTGCATGCATTATTTTTGTCTTTCTGACTAAATGAAACAAAAACAAAACTCTTTACAAATTACATTTTTTTTCTGACGTGCTCTTGATCAGAGAAGGGGGAGGGGGAATGAGGAGGCTGCTGCCTTTTATTTGCCCAATGCTACTTCCAACTTTAATTCATGCATTCTTAAATGAGCGCAGAGCAGTTGCTCCACTAAAGAATTAAGTGGGGAATGAGAGCAAGTAAATTACTGAGCCTGTCATTTGGATCAGTGGTTCGCATCGCTGTTTTGCAGGACTCCACACACTCCAGAATTTTAATGTGAAGCACAATTGATTTGTACTAGTTGACTGTGCAAACCTGAGGGTGGGGGGAAATAGCTAGAGGGGGCTACAGAAAGTGAGAACAGAGTAAACAACATACTAATTTTTTTTTCTCCATTGCCTCCAAGTGCCCTAATGATGCTACCAAATTTCAGAGAAACAGATAAATGTCAGAAGGTGAAATATAAAAGGATTAAATATAAATGTTGTGTGTCACCATGAAATACTCAGAATAGCAAGCAGACTAGATTCATGTGTCCAGTTAGTACGTGACATTAATTGCCAGCTTTACCTGATGTTGTCAGATATCAACATTATTTTATACAAAGATTTGCAGTGGGGCTGTATTAAATAATGTTATGTCAATGCAACAGTTAATACAATTTCTACCTGCATGGTTATAAAATAGCTTGAAGCAATATTAATTAATAGCATCAAGATTACCCAGTTCATGGCACATGCAAAACATAATATACGAAGAGCTCCCACTCCCATTTCTTTATTTTTTTGTAATACAATCCAAAAGATCCTTTATGTTTAAAAAACAGTCAGTCGGCAGTAATACTGTACATCAAGAAGATAACTTTACTTCCAGAGAATTATTTATTTTGCCATCCCAAGTGACACTAAACACAGTGAATTACTAGTGTTACATGGGTTTTTTTCCCCACTCATGTAACCTTGAAACCACCTTGGGACCAAGTTCTGCTCTCAGTTACAGAGATGCCGGTGCCATTAAAGCCAGAAGTGTAACTGAGAAAAGAATTTGGTACCTTATTTAAAGTAAAGCCTACATAATTGTGCATCTACTAGTGGTTTGTTTAGAGCTGGTGCAGGCTTATAGGACCCACTACTTGAATCTCACAGAGGTTCAATTTTGAGGTCACTACTGTAGGTGATGCACAGGGGATTGGGCTGATTCCCAGCTCAGAGAATTTCACTGTAACAGAGGAAATTTACTGTATAATTTTCACAGATGAGGTTTCAGTCCATTATTGCCAACTTTTAGCTTTTATAACATGCCAACTGCTGGCTACACCCAGTTTTCAGGATGTTGATAATAATGAGAAATCTCTCCTATCTAGACATCATAGGAAACATAAAATAATTTAACAAAGCAAGAAGTATTCTTGGAATGAGTCATGGATAGTAATAGCAATAGGAAGAAGAAGAAGAAAGGAAGAAGGGGGAAGAAGACATGAAGAAGAACAAGAAGAAGAACAAGAAGAAGAACAAGAACTCTCAGATGTTAAACTACCTCGCATATCTTTGGTATGAATCTATTAGTCACTTCTTTTATTTTCCCATGTTTGTTGAACACAACTGAGAGGTTAAGATTTTGGATCATTAATATCTCAGAACTTGAAAGTGTTTGGATCCAAGGGGTATATTATACTTTTATAAGCACATCCCACAAATCTCTATGAGATGCTGAACCAAAGTCCCAACTGCTAATACTCTCTCACCTGAAAATGTCAATTCCCTCACTTACAAAGAACCACCACTTCATAAATGGATCCAGCAATAAAATCACTGGGCAAAATTCTGCTCTCAGTTGCAGGAGTATAAATCCAAAGTAATTCTGGCAGCTTTAGCAAAGTTATTATGGAGCTGCACTCATGGGTAGTAACTGAAAATGGGATCAGGTTCATGATGTTCAATTAGCTAAATATTTAAGTGTATACATTTCCCAGTACCAGAAGCACTTTTGAATACTTTAATGAGGCCTCCTAACCATTACCAAGAAAAAAAGCCATTGCTTAGTCTATTCTTCCTTCCAAAGGCACTTGTTTCTTACCTTGTTTAAGCTACGTGCAGCACTATCTTTCCCGCCTGGTGTCAGGTTTCGGAGCTGCACGTCAAGTAAGCCCACCAGCTGGTCCATGGCGCGCACTGAATACGTGATGTCACCAGCATTCAAATGGTTTTTCGTTTGCTCTGCAAGCTCTCTGGCAATGTTGGCAGCTGTTTCCCCTGACTTCAGCTAGGATATAAAAAGGAGAAAATCAAAAAAATATTGTACTGTCCCTAGCTAATTGGTAAAAAGCATGGAAAAGAAACAAGAAAAAGGCCCTGTTATCAATGCTGAGATGTTTGGACAAGCACCATACACATCTCAGACAGGCAGCTTCAATTTTTGTGTGAATGTAAATGTTGTCAATTATCCAGATGTTTCATTTCTGGCTAGGTTTGCAAGTTTGCTCATATATGTTATCCCTTTTCTTCTGAGAGACAGCTGCTTGTCCTCTATTTTGCACAAGTGACACCAGTATCTGCACTGAGGAAAGCAGGAGAATAAAGAGAGATTGGGAAATGTTAATTATTCAATGATTTTTTCCTGCTATAATGAAGAGGTGCTATTATTATTATTATTGTTGTTGTTGCTGTACTTGATGTTGATGTTATTATTATTACAACAATTGCAAAGCCCCACCCCAAGCCAATAATGCTAACACAGCGAACTGTTTCCTAAAACATGGGTTCAAATAGGGAGAACACTAAAAGAGGTCTGCTGACTTATATTCTGTGGGCTTGAAGCGGATTAGACACACCTACCCATGTGAAGACACTAAGTTTAGTCCAGCTATTCCTCATCATCGCCATTAGAAATGAGATCAGAATCAGGTACTATTACTGCACAACACTGGAATCTGTAGGCACATATTCTTTTGTATTGTAAACTGCCAGCAATTATTCCAGTGGATATAAAGACACAGAGGTGAGAAAGTAGATGCAGCTGCCTCAAACACAACTACAAACTGGAATTCCTGTGGGTGGGGCTGGAATTTGTCAGCCATGTGGTAACATCTCAATATCTAGCTTAGCACAAAAAATGTGTAAATATGGCTAGGTCTGCTGTCAAAATAACAGCAGCTCCTGAAACCAGCAAGATTACTAGATGATGAAGAAGTTACATTTCACTCACTAGTCCCTGCAGTAACTAGTGAATCCTTAAAAAAGGAGCAAGATTAAATAATATAACCTAAATTAGTAAGAGGGGAAAAAAGCAATTTCCATAACTTAGATTTAATAACTAAAAGCTGATTTAGCAGTCCAAAGCAATTCTGAAACGATGTACCATTTAGCACACTGGCCACTGTTACTGTAATTGGGAGCCATATTCCACAGTGGGAGAGCTTTATCTCAGTTGCTTTTTTTTTTTTTTTTAAAGCAAGGATTTAACAGCTTAATATGTCTTCTCACTATCAGCATGAAGAAGTATTAAATCAACAGGGAAATGGGGTGAACCTGAAACACAGGAGTAAAGTTTCATGTATTGGTGGAAAAGACCTGGGATGGTTCATAATATATTAATATCACAATGATTCATAGACTAATGGATCAAACTATCACCTAAACTAGGGTTGTCCAACTGGTGGTCCTCAGGCCACATGCAGCCCATGTGGGGTCAAATGGTTGTCCCTCAGCTCTTGCCTGGGGACCACTTTCCTCACTGCTCTAGATGCAATAGCAGCTAATGTCTCCAGGCACACACTCTGTCCTGTGGCTTATGCTTGCTGTCCCCACCCTAGGAGGTGAGCTCAGCACAAGAAGCAGGGAGTGAGGCTGGGGCTATGCAGGCATATGGTTCAGTGGTAGTTGTGGGGTGGTGCCAGCACACAGTGCAACTCAGGGAGCCTGTGGCTTGCCTTTGTACAGTTCCCACTAGTGATGCCCCCATTTGAGTAGTCCTGAGGGTGTTTGACCCTAGGATGCTTAGGGAACAGCTCTGACCTAATACCAAGCCTGAACTGAGAGATTAACTTAACTTTAATTTAGATCTTCTATTTCTTCCTTTGATTTCTTTCCTTTTCCTGTGATGTTCTTCCTTGCTACCCTGTGCCTCTTTTCCTTCTCATGCCTTTAGGGTGAGGGGCTAGCTAGCTCCATAAATCCAACAAGCAGAGAGAGCTACTCCCTTCCCTGGTCCACCCAAAGGTTTTCAGTGATCATGGCACTGAATGAAGTATTCAGCATTCCAGTTTGCTGAATTTAACTCTGTTATATGCCACCATGGGACTGGTTTTGTATATCCAAGGGGAATGTCCCAACGTATGAGAAATGCAAACGGTTAAGGGGAAATTATAGAGAATCAGCTATAAATAATGCTATAAATTCACTAGCGGGTGAAAGAACCAATGTTGTTCTGTTATGTATGCGCAATTTCCTATTAAATTTACCATCCAGTACCTAAAATTGGGTATATCTCTTGCTCCCTCAGTTTTTGGTGATTATTTAAAATGCCAGGTTGCATGGAAACAGAAATAATAGGCAGAGTTTCTATCTTCAAGTAAATCAATTAGCTGGTTTATAAATGAATAACCTACTGCCATCAGTTCAAAAGCAACAACCAGCTGATTTAATGAAACCAAAGTGAAGGTATTCATATACTCATCTTCAGAGAATTAAAGCATATGATGATATAGGTAAGATAAATGACAGAGATAATATGTTGTTCTTCCCTTTAGACCAATAATAACTTATATTCAAGAATTAAATTATTGTAGCCTGGCTGTACATTCATCTAATTCCACTGAGACCATATCCTCTTCTAAACAGCTCCATAAGCTTCTGCCCTGCTGAGAATTCAAAAAGGCTTGAATCCCAATATGAAGTTTGACTTTATGACCTCACCCGCCACCACACGGAGCCTAGCAAAAGATAACAGTTATTCCATACAGCCTTTCTTTTTATAGAACAAATATTCTTAAAACTTTCATTGAAGCTCATAAAATTAGCCTGCCCTTCCATGGGTGTTTTGGGGAGTTGTGTTAGTAGAAGGTACCAGAAATGTAAACGGTTTCTCAGTGGTACATTAGCTTGTTGGAGCTATTGTTACTGAGTGAGCTCAAGGGCTTTATGTGCTACATATTTACATCCTTATGTTTATTGTAAGGTTGTGCCAGTGTTGTGCAGGCTAGAGTGCTCACAGCAAGTTTCCAGGCTGCCATAAAGGCTTGTCCACCAAATATAGGAGTGCTCTTCATAGAAACTGTAAAAAAGTATTTTTTTCAGTTGCAGCCCACCTGCAGAATACATACAGGCCTCCAACCAGGTGGTTTTTCTATAGTGCCTCAGGAGAGAAAATTGCCTGTCTGCAGCTCTGATGCCAGTCCATGAACTGTTTCAGCATCCTAATGAATTCTGCGTGGTTGAATACATGCCAAAAGATAGTAATTTGAAATAGCGCCTATTTAAAAATCTATTAAAAAGGCAAAGTTGTTAACTCCCATGAGGAAGGAAAATTTGCCAACACCCATTTTTCCAGAGTGGTGAAAAACTTGGTAGCAGTCACTCTCCTCAGGCTGGTATTACTTGCTAAAGCTTTTCTCCAGCCATCATCAGTAAACACACCAAACTCTAAAGGTTCCTTCATTCTCCCTACAACACTCCTTGAGACTAAGGGTTGAGGTTCTTCCTGTCATTTTCTCATTGAAGTTGCAGGAGTAGTCCTGGCTGCAAGTCTGAGAAGAAAGGTGATCTGACTTAAGGATATTTGATATGTAGCAGGTGATGGCTAGAAAATTATATTTAGAAATTTGCTTTTAGGAATTGGCTTGTAAATAAAGTAGATATGCATTAGAACAAGGGTCCAGGGGAATGGCATCTAAAAGCCTGTTTGTGACAAAGTCTCCTTCAAGGCAGACACAGTGTCTGAAGCCAAGGGACAAGTGGGCATAAACAGACTGGGCAATTAAAGACATATACCACACAATTCCATAACATTAGATAAGGTGGCATTAAGTTACAGTGACCAGCTGCAGAGCCCTTGGGATTCCCATTTTTGGTGGGTGGACCAAATTAGAAGGCCAGGGCATGCCCAAATGAAGACACCAGTAAATGACCAAATTAAGATGTGCATGTGTGATGGGTTGGAGAAACAAAGGAATATACTGACAGAACAAAACTTGGACAGTATGATGACCCCAGGGAAATCAATCAATGATGCCTGAAGATGAAGAGTCATCAGAGAAGAGAAAGAATACAAAAGGAGGGATTTCAGACCAGCAAAGTGTCATCAAGTGGGGAACCTGAGGCCATCATGGAGAGAGAGCATGCCATCAGCCTGTCTTACCCACCCCACTGGCATGGGGTGAGCCTCAGCCATCAATCCCCAAATGCCTGACATCTGACATTCAAGAATGAACCTCAGGGTGA
This sequence comes from Gavialis gangeticus, assembly GCF_001723915.1. Lineage (NCBI taxonomy): Eukaryota > Metazoa > Chordata > Crocodylia > Gavialidae > Gavialis > Gavialis gangeticus. Next base: position 60,530,539 of record NW_017729030.1, read on the forward strand.
AGCCCACATACTGGCCAGACGTACCATCCCTCTGTGAACCCTAGGACTGGTAGATATAGAATCAGGTTGGAGGGGTTATTTTGTTTGCCTTGCCTGAATTATTCATATCTGTTATCACTGTTTATCTATAACATTTGCCTATTATCAAATGGAAGAAGTCATGGTCAATCTGAGGGTATCTGGGTCATAAATCCAGTGCCAGTGGCAGGTAAGTTCTCTAAACTTTTCCACTGAAGTTTTGAGGTTCCAAGTCAGTGATCCTCAACAAGCATGCCATAGGACTCTGGGGTGCCTTGAGACCCTTTCAAGGGTGGTGGAGGGTGCCATGCAGTGTTAGCACTTTTAAGTGTGCAAACATGATTCACAAGCTAAACCCAGAGAATTTCAAATGGGAATTCATAGGATTAAAACCATTCTGACCTGTTGTGGTCTTTCTGAGTTCTTTGTACCAGCAGAATTGGTGTACTATTTTTCTGTAGTCAGAAAATGAATGAAAATTAAGAGCTGACATTTTGCGAGCCTTGCCTTGAGTCTAACAAGGGCTGCCTTCAGTCTACAAAGGTGGAAAACCACTGTTCTAAGTGAGATTCCGCTGTAAACAACTCATTTTGCTTCCAATTACTGGCTTGACCACAAGCTGAAGAAATCGGTTCTGTCCCTTGTAACAACTATACTGCTGCTGTTATTTCTGTTTGTTATATGTCAAAAGGAGATGGCATCTTCACATTGAAGAAACAGGACAATGTGTATTTTAAGGATGTTTGTTTGCTTTGTGTGAGCGTGAGTGAGTGGAAAGGGACGGGGGTGGGGTGGGGAGAGGAGGAGCCTGCTCGTCTAAATGTGCTACAGATACATAAGGTAAAATATATTGATGGCAAAACCCATGTCCACTTTGTCTGCAATTTCCATGAAACAGATATGGAGAGTAATTTAGACTAGTTTTTGCCAATGGCAGCTGCTGTATACAACTGCTGCATGATGTTTCATCTCTGGAGCTATCAGCTGGTTTTTTCAAAGCTTGCCTATTCTTTTTGTTTGCACTGGCTAGCAAATTAATCGCTGTTACTGCAAATGTCTGTACTCTGGCTGGGTGCTGGACAGTGCGTCTGTGTATATTCACTTCTGCAGTTCTGAAACAGCTACCTGAAGGCTTTGTGCTATAACTCTTTTGGATTCACTTCCTCGTGCATTTTCTACTTGCAGACAGCCTTTTAAGCCTGCTGTGTGCTACCCTCATAAACACTGTCTTCTTTGTGAAGCTTTCAGCTGTGGTTTACTTGCTCCATCACTTTGTAATGGACATGGCTGTTTTCAGAGTTAGCTGATCAAATCCCATTTCCCTAAAGCTCATCTCCCACATTTGGAGAGTAGGATATACCAAGGAGACTTCCATTGCACCAGTGGCTCCTGAGCTTCAAGTCCATAGTGTGGTTCTCAGTTTCTTTATTTTCTTTCTCTAGCAGAAGTCTTTTGTTACTTTTCTTCTTCAGAAATATAGAACATTTTTTCTAGCTGGGCTAAGTGTCTATCATAATTGGCACTGCCCATAAGAAGGAAATGAAAACAGTAACAAATGTCCAGGATCTCTCTCAGTTAACAGTACAGCCATGTTCCCCTCATATAGAATAAAAACTTATATTTAAAGAGTTTCCAAGACTCTACCACTGTTTACACTTGCATTCAACAGCTAGGTTATCTCCTTATTGCTTCACATCAATCAAAGCAGGGCCTGTCCTTAGATATAGTCTGAAGCTAAGTGCTGCACTGAACAGATGGGAAATCCTTCTAGATGATCACCTCATGACTATTACTGGAATTCTCCCCAGGCTTACACTTCATTTAATCCAAACAAATCATTTAAAGGGTATGTCTGTATAGCAGAGGTGGGCAAAATGTGGCCTGCAGGCCATTTCCTCCAGCCCATGGGGCCCCTAAAAATTTTAGAAAATAAATATTTATCTGCCTGGGGCTCCCTGTCATGTGCCCTTTGATGGCTTGCCAAAACTCAGTAAGTGCCCCTCCACCCAAAATAATTGCCTGCCCCTGCTGTATAGCAATGGGCCATACTATAAAAGCATGCTTTGCCCAGTTATGACACATGCCAAATACATGTCATGTAGATATTGTAAAACTG
>NW_017729030.1:60537672-60543425 GCF_001723915.1 Gavialis gangeticus
CCTGCCCCTGGTGTATAGCAATGGGCCATACTATAAAAGCATGCTTTGCCCAGTTATGACACATGCCAAATACATGTCATGTAGATATTGTAAAACTGGTCCTAAGAGTGTCCTGAGAAGACTCGAAAAGGTGACTACATCATATTCTTTCAGTGTTCAGCACAAGAGGAATAGAAGCAAGTGGGCAGAGAGTGGTTTCATGGCAGTGTCCCACAGCATGGTCTGTAGAGGGTAGAGATGCCCAGAGAGACTGAGAGATGGACACATACCATTGACCAGCTGCTAAGGGCAAGCGTGTTAAACATAGGACCCTTGGGCTGGATACAGCCCACGTAGCAGTATGATCTGGCCTGTGGGTCTGGTGTATGGTTGGGACCTATTGCCGGGGGTGCTGCATGGGGTCCAGGGGGGCCAAAACAGGCTGTGCACTCTAGGCAGTGCTGTTTAGACTGGCCCAGTATGCTGGTTTGGGGGCTCGTGAAGATTGCACTGTGCTGGTGCCAGCATACAGGGCCTGTTCAGTAGGGCTCTGTATGCAGCACATGCTCTTTGCAACCCCCCCCCCCCCGCAGCAAGCCACATGCAGCACACTTGGTGAATCTAGCCTGCATACCATCTCTAGCTTGTGCCAGCTGCACCTGGTACCATGCATGGAGCTGGCACAGGGTGCATGCTACATGCTGTACTCTGCTGGACTGGCTCAAGCACTGCTGTGGGGGGCAGGGGGCTGTCGAGCTAGGTCCCTGGCCCCATAGTCCTGGCAGCTGGGGGCCCCTCTGGCAGGGCTGGGAGGGGCAGGGAGCAGATGTGGATGGGAGACAAGGGGCACCAGCAGGGCCAGGGGGTTGTGGAGGGGGTGAGGGGCCCTAGGTGGGCTGAGGGGGGAGGGGAGTGAGGGGCCTGGACTTGCATTCTTTGAGCCTAGGGGGCAGGGGGAGCTCTGATTTTTCATGATAAAAAACCTGAAATCAAATACCAAATGTATAGGTATTTAGAATTTATTTTATTATAGTGATTGAAGCACTTGTAGGCTTCCAAATTACTTTAAAATTGTAAACATATCAATAAAACATTGTGTTCAACTGATATGTATATATATAGTGGCCTTTCATTTTAATCATGGATTTTCGGGGGTTATCAGAGAATTTGTGATTTTTTATCAGGGAAAACCAGGATTCCTATTAATCAGCTAGTCTGGTGATATCATAAGAGAGTTACCAAACTTTTTGCTTGGCCTAAAATATAGTAAATTCAAGGAGCTCAAGCTTTCTAGCATCTGTGGTATGTCAGAGTACTCTGAAGTTAATCCTTATTTTCCCATGTTTTGGAAAGGAGATGCATATAAATGCAGCTTGTCTATCATATTTTTCAGTAGGGGTGTCTATATTAATCATAGAATCATAGCAAATTAGGGAGTTCAGGAGGTCATCTAGTCCGACCCCCTGCTCAAAGCAGGACCATCCCCCAAGTATGTAATGATAACTATAATGATTTTGCAGGTAACTGAACATCAAGATAGTTAAAAAAAACAGTAAAGAAAGTAAGAAATGGGAATGGAGGGGGCCAAGGGGCGGGGAAGGAGGGGAGAGAGGAGAGAGAGAGAGAGAGAGAAAAAGAGAGAGAGAGAAGGAATGCTGTTTTCTAAAGGGTTCCCCTATACAATTCATTTGCAAAATCTACTCAGAAAAGCAATCTTTCTAACATCCAGCAGTGCAGTCAACTTGTCATATCAGGACTTTCTTACTTACTCATAAAGAGTGAATAAATTCACATAAATTGCTGTAATAAGGATTCAGCCCATAGATTCTGTGGCGTAAACACACATCTGGTCTCTGTAATGAGATCAGCTGAAAGCACCACTGTGCATTAATAACAAAAATGTTCAGCATATTGCTCCCAATAAGCCCTGTTCATTCTGAGTCTGAGAGCTTTTATTGTCACATGTTAATGTACTTTTAACACTGATAGATGATGAAGTGCCACCAAACATTCATCAAGAGACTTAAAAGTCACAATATAATGTATAGTTGTAGAGTTGTTTTTATTTCCATTAGCCATTCTGCAACTTAAAGTTAAAAACAGAAGGGAAATACTGTGTATGGAGCAATCTTTACACACTGGTAACAATTTCGCTATAATGGGATAATTCTGTGGATACAAAGAACAAGGAAAATCTCTGTGACAGAAAAAAACAGCTTCTTCACTTGATAATTCTGTGTTTTCAGTGTCTGTTGTCCTTTTCCTGCCCTCCTACCATGAGATCTTCTTCTTTCCCTTCCCTTTTCTATTTCATGTTCTTATTTTAAATCTTATTCCCTCACCCCCACTTCTTTCAAGTGCTGCTATCTGTCACCAGGGCTTTAATATTTTCACTCTCTAGAGTTTTGTAGCCCAAGCCATTGATGTGGCTGTCGGCGCTGCTCACTGCTGTAATATATGTTGTTTAAGTACTGTTTCTTTTGTAACCATCAGCCATGGCTTTTGTATTTGAGGCCCTATGCAGATATGGTGTAAGAGTTTGAATAAAAGGCAGCCAACAGACTCAAAGGATGCAGCATTATACCTTTTGAGTTATGTGGTTGATCCAGGGAGAAGAGCAGTTGCTGAGGTCCGGTCCTTGAGGGTCCCAGATCCCGTCAGGAGGAAGACACAAGAAAGTTGAAACACCTAAAATGAAATGCAGGAAAGATTCTCTGTTACCAGCTATCAAATGCCTTAATCAGTCTGGGCCCTGTCCCACAGACTATTCATTTCATAATGAGCTGAATTCTATTCAGCACTTACCACCCACTTAAACAATGTTTTAAGAACTCAGCTGGGGGGTGTCTGGCTCTCTAGATATCTAATTCCCTCATTACCATAGCTCCTCACCATCTTCAATGTAGTTATTGTCAGGGCAGGTCAGTGAGCTGGATAAGTACCATTATCTCCATTTCAAAGATAAGGAATTTTCAAAACCTAGCCTAAAGAGGATAATTGGAATGCTTAAATGCAGGCATCTATGAAAATAATTTGTATCTAGCCCTAAGTGACATGCCCCAAGTCACAAAGGAAGTTTGGGGGGGGGGGGAAGGAACTGATCTAGGTTTCCCGTGTGCTAAATTAGATCCCCAGTGACCGGGACATCCTTCCTGTCTGCATTGCCTCACTGATGGCTCAAGGATCAGCCCTTGAGCTTGCGCGTCCTCCTCTCCTGGTGCTCTGTGGAGGTTTCTCCACTTGGTATAAGTGTTAAACCAGAGAGATGGAAATACTCAAAGTTTAGAATCTATAAATAATAAGATGTGGTGCAATGCTTCCCCCTTCACCCCTTACTAACAAAAGAGACTTCCAGAGAAAAGCTGTTGCATAAAGACTTCCTAAATTCCCTGCTGGGAAAGACAGCAAAGCCATGTAAGACCTTGCAGACGGACAGAAATACATCCCAAGTGGTTCCATTAGAAACCTTTAAATGCAAGGAAACCGGATGGATGAGCCTGCATCCCATGAGTGTTCTGCACTGTACAACCAAATATATCAACAGGGAAGTAAATTATACATTGGGCCTGATACTCTTCAAAGGGAGCAGGAAGAGGCCCACTGACAATACAGTGCAGTTGTAATGAATCACAGAAATTAGAGGTGGAAAGGACCTACTGGCTGCTCTGGACCATTCCTTGTCAACAAGGGTTTTGTTTTTTTTCTAAAGCCTATTCCAAAATAGTTTATGCAGTCTAGTTTTTTACAACTCATGCAGAAGGAAGACCAGATTCCCTACACAGACCATGCTGTAATCTTGTAAACCTGGTTGCTAGAAAATGGCTCTTGACATTCCACCTGGATTTTAATTTGCTCCATTCCTGTATGCCCTGTCATCACAAATGACCATAACTTTCTTCTCTTGCTCAACTTACAGTGAACTCTAGGCAGGATACTCTGGTACCTACAGCTTAAGTGACCCAGAAGGACTATTAAAAGAAATGTTTTATACCTGGTCTTCATGAGCTATTATTCTTTCTCCTTTCCTCCCACATAAAAGTATTCACCCTGGAAACTCCAATGACTCTGACTGGTTTGAGACAAGCTTCAGAGTTACTGAATGGAAATGTGAATAACTATATAAGACTTAGGGGAGAATTAGTGAGGAAGTTGTCTCCATAATCTCTCTAATCCCTCCAGTCCTTTACTAATATTTGTTGTTCATCAGCAAATTCCCTGAACCTTCTGGTTCTCTTAATGGCATGTAGATCCTCAAAACTGGCATGCAGGTCATCAAAACTGTACACTAGCACTGGTTAAATGAAATAGCTCTTTGAGATATTTTGCTAACATATAAACCACCTTTTCTTTATCATTTTTTCTGGGGGAGGAAAAAAGAAACATGTTTAAGCTCTAATAGGGTTGATTATTTTTTTTAATTTGAACTTTTTCGACAAATCATAATTACCCACTACCCCAGGCACATTTCAGGCAAAAAAACCCCAAAAACAAAAACAAAAAAACCCCAAAACAAAAAAAGAACAAACCACACAAAAATGCCATTTTTGACCAGCTCTACTATACTATTTCACTAGGGTATTCAACTCACTTTTCCCTTGATTTTCCCTGGGGGTCACAATGAGTGCTAGCTATAATCTGTGGTTTCAAAAAACTGCCCATTTATCTATAGGCCCCCATTTGTTGATGTAAGAGACTTCACTTATACACATATGTTTGAAAATGTCCTCAGCCATTAGCCCCCTGTCAATCACCCCAGAATCATAGAATCATATGCAGAACAATGACATTGTATAATGGTGCATTGTATAATGGTGTATAGCTGCGGTGTCAAAGATAATAGCCTGTGGGCTGGATTTAGCTTCTGCCACATCATCTGGATCCTGGTTCTGGACCCATATAGGGCCAATCGAGGCCCTCCCCCACATGCTAGATCCAGCACCTGTAGTGCCTACTCTGGCCAGTCCAGGACTGAGCCCCATGTGGTGCCTGCTTTGGCCAGTACAGTACGGGAGCTGCACATGGCACCCACCCCAGTTGGCACAGGTTGTCATGTGCAGCATGGGTCATGGAATGGGTGCTGTGTATGGTGCAATCCCAAACCAGCCAGAGCAAGCATTGTGGGGGCTGGATCCAGAATGTGGGGAAGGGGGGAAAGGGGTCTGTGGGCCCAATCCAACCCGGGGGGTCTGGGGACTGATCCCTCACCACTCATCTGGCAGCTATGTGCTACTCAACCACCTGCAACACTTCATAAGACTAATATATCTGACCAAGAACACCAGCTTCATCCAGTGGTGACATGCTACATGGGTTTGCTTGCTAAGAGACAGCACATGCATTATACATGCTATTATAAAGCAAACCTCGCACCAAGTCACTTAAAGAACCAGACAAATGGAGAAAGCTTCATCAGTCCGCTCCCACTGGGCTCACCTACTGTCCCCATAGGGCATGGTTGCTTTGCCACCTGTCCTTGCCGGGTCTTAGACCACATGATCTCGCGGGCTTCCACAGCCTCGCAGCTCTCTGCCCCTACAGCAGGGAGCTGGGAGGAAGCAGGCGGGAGATGCGTGGTCATCTCTTCAGGGATGTCTACAGCCGGGGATGGGGTGCTGGTGCTGCGGTTCCGCCTGCCTGTGGCTGACGTGGTGGTGGTGCGCCCAGTGCTGCTGGTGGTGACTCGCGGTGTGGTGCTGCTTGTGGTACTTCCTGTGCCCAGCGCTCCTGATGGTGATACTTCTAGGACAAAGTGAAAACATTTTTTTTTTTTTTTT
>NW_017729030.1:60543561-60544970 GCF_001723915.1 Gavialis gangeticus
TTTTTTTTTTTTTTTTAAAGAGACCGCTGACCTCTGTGGCCTTGTGAGATCCTAGGAAAGAAGACATATCCATATGTCCTGGCACAGGGGTTTTTTGGAAAATTGGAAAAGTCTGCAAATTCATCAAGGCCTTGTGTGAGCACTGAAAGACATATTAATTATACCTATATTATACATAGGGTCTCACCAAACTTCTCCACACACAGCACAGCAGTGGTAGTGACCCTACAGGTGACAACTGCATTATAAGAACAAATAGCTGGTGTTCAGCTTAATCACATCAAACATTATTGAAAAGAAGAAAATAATAAGAAAATACCATTTCTTATTACCAGATTTTCTCAAATCCAACATGAGGTTACTTTTCCCATTCAACATGGTGAAAATAAAGCCTGTTGTGAATTTGTGTACAAGGTGAGGAACAGGCAACTCTGCAGCTCTGGGTCAGAACTGGTGCTGAAACCACTACCCCACTGCTTGCCTCTGTGATACCCTGCCCCCACCTCTTCCACCTACCTCCTCCCCCACTGTTGTTTAGCCTTCATCCTGGCTCCAGCTCTGGCCCCACTTAATTCTGGCTTCGCAGCAGCAGTTGTATCAGTGGCCAGAAGATCCAGCCCTAGCCCCAGCCTGGGCCAGAGCTGGAGCCAAGGCCAGGACCAGAGCTTCTGCTGGCATAGCCACTGCTGTGTGGCTGGGTTGGGACCAGAACCATCATTCTCAGCACTTCAGGTCAGATCAAGGCCAGTACCAACGATAACTAGTGGCGGGGGCGGAGGGGCAAGCAGCAGGAAGGACCAAGTCAGGGGCCAGATGCCAGGGGGTAGAGGCACCACAGGGAGGCAGAAACAGGGCAAGTGGTAGGGAGGACAGATAGCAGGGGCCAAGGTGCAGAAGGGCAAGGAGTGGACATCAGGCCAGTTGACTTCCCCACTACCTGCCCCTGCTGCCACTGCTTTCCTCACTGTAGCAATGGGGGGTATGATTTAAGATGAACCTCCAATAATTAGATTCTATACATGGAAAATTATAACAAATTTATAAATTTTCCATTTCTAGAGCCTAATTATTGGGGAGTCATCTTAAATTCAAAGTCATTTTGGATTCACATAAATATAGTAATCCTCCTACTGGTTCCCACCATGGGGGACTGTGCTATTTAAATGAACAGGGATTTCATAGATTCATAGATGTTAGGGCTAGAAGGGACCTTAAGAGATCATCGAGTCCAACCCCCTGCCTAGGCAGGAAAAAGTGCTGGGGTCAGATGACCCCAGCCAGGTGCCTATCCAGCCTTTACTTAAAGATCTGCAAGGTAGGGGAGAGCAGCACCTCCCTTGGAAGCCCATTCCAAATTTTGGCCACTCTTACCATAAAGAAGGGTTAACTGGGGATACACATACCCCTGG
>NW_017729030.1:60545195-60559737 GCF_001723915.1 Gavialis gangeticus
CTCATCGATCTGCCACTGGGGAACACCCCTCCCCCCACTTGCTGACCGGCCTGGGGACTCCCTGCTTCCAGACTGGCTGCCGGGGGTACACCAACTGAAAAAGGTTGAAAACCCCTGGCACAGAAGCACACCAGAAGAGACAGACCTGAGTGTGGCAGGGAAAGCTCCCCATACCCCTGGGACAGGAACTGTGGGCAGGACTTCCAAAAGTGGCTGAGGGAGGCAAGTGTCCAATAGATGCTGGGTTCATAGCTTCATTAGGCACTTCTGAAACTTCAATCCTCTCTTCCAGTGTTTGTACAAGCTTAACATAAGTGGGGCATGAGGCTTCCTTTTGAGTAATTCCTCCAGGTGTTACTGCCATACTCACTGTAAAGGGCAAAATCCTAACATGCTCCCATGCTTTGACTAGCACCTTGGTTCCACAAGCACCAATTGTTTCTGGGCCGTTTGCTTATCACCCATTCAGCTAATCACATCCTTCATCTACTTAGGAGCATAGGACTGGAAGGGACCTCCTGGGCTACAGAGCTCAATCTCCTGTGTTCCTATGTTTGTAGGCAACCATTTACTCAAGGATTCCCTCCGCCCTCCCCACTGTCATCCTCATACAAACTTACAAGGTGCAACAGCCAAAATACAAAGAACATCCTATAGGATACTGTGGATAAAAACAGTAGAGATGAGGCATTGCCAGAGGCCTGCTACCACCATGACAGCGAATATGTTCACTAAAGTATTCTCCTAAGAAGTGAACCATTCTGTAGCATCCTGTCTATTGCTGCCTGATCCTACACACAGAGCACAGGCCTTCACACTGTAACTGGGAAGGCTGCCATAAAGGGACACATCATAGCAGCCATGTCTTTACTGGTTTAACTCCTGAAAGATATTCCATTTAAAACCATTTCTGAGGAGAGCAACGGAGCAGCAATGAGAGGTTAACTTATTTAAAAATGCATTAACTTGCCCTACATCCTGTAATAGCTCTTCTAAGTATTATGTGTGGTAAATATCGGAAGACAGTCACCTTATAATTACTTAATTTTGTCCGCTATTTACACCAACGTGTTTTCCCAGATCAGGATTTCCAAAGAGTCCACTGAACGGAGAGCTTAAATGAAATTCTTCTTTCAAATGTGTCCTGAAATATCAGATGAGGCTGTAGGCCCCAACTTATCTTGTGTATTCATTCAGACAACAGTGCAAAGACACCAACATAAACTTTTACCATTTTGCACAAGTCAGAATGAGTACAAGAGTAATTATCACAACCTTACAGGGTGGGTAGTCTGCTCCTTCTGCACTGTCTGTTCCACAGCTTTTTATTCACCGAGGAGAGATTTTCATGCTTCACTTCCATTTCCACAGATTACATGTTTCTGCTCTGATTTGGGATTTTTGGCTCTCTTCTGTGTGTGACATCACTAGACCTGATACCTTCTGCCCCTTGAATCTGCTGAAGTGGACAGTTTGGGTGAGTGACGAGGAGTGCAAGCCAGGTTTATTAAAAGGAGCATCACTTCAGCAGTAATGTTAATTATCACCATGGAGGGATACTCTGGAGAATTGCTCTTTAAAACAATAAATGTGCCTCTTCTGAAGTAGGAGGGACAAACACTTTATTTAGCAATTACAGGGTGCTTGTACACATGACAACAATGGGTTTTTGTAGTTTAATTGTGTCACGCTGTACACATTGTGGGGTTATGATTTTAAGGAGTTTACTACATTGCAAACTAAACCACATTCGCATATAGTTTAATTTGCAACATAGCTATCTGTAATGTTGTAGCATATGACAGCTCGCCGCCCTGCCATGGGAAAGGTGGCCTGAAAGCAGAAGCAGCGAGGGGCCCAATCCTTTTTTCCACAGACCCCACCTGTCTCTCCTGTGGCTGGAGGTGAGGTGCCAGTGGACTGAGCAGCCCCTGAGCTGTGGAGGGCCCCAGTCCTTTCTTCTGCAGCAGCGGTGCCTCCTGGGGCTGCCCAGGTGGGCTGCTAGCAGGCAGGTGCTGCTCCAGCTTGGGCTCAGAGAACAGTAGGATTGGGCTGGATGCTTTCTGCGAGCTGGGGCAGCACCCACCCACTAGCTACCTACCTGGGTGGCCCCAGGGGGTGCCACTGCCATGGAAGGAAGGTCTGGGGCCCTCCACAGCTCAGGGCCCACTGGCAGCTCACCCCCTGGCCATCATAGAGGCAAGCAGGCGCCACAGGAAAAAAAAAAAGGATTGGGCCCCTCACTGTAATGGTAATGGAAGACCCTAAATTGAAACGGTGTGTGTTCTTAATCATCACAATTAAAAACCCACCCTTTCAATTTACAGGACTAAACCCCCATGACATGTACAAGTGGCCTCTGCAAAATTTTCAGCTTAACCAATATAAATCCCCTGGGAGAAGGATGTAAATCACTATTTTTATTTTTATAGATTGAGAAACTGAGGCACACTGACCATATTACTGTCACCGGGTCTAGAATACTTCTTCAACCTCTCAGCAGAAAGACCTGATTCTATTATGTTTGCTTTGTCCTTCTCTCCCAAATAGAACAAAGCCTTAATCCCCTTAGCCCTTGTGCCTCCCACTTGCCAAGTACTGAATCATCTTATGTCCCCCTAAAACCTGTTCAGAGAGCCATTTGAGCACCTGTTTAAGTCCCAGTCACCCCAGTAGGACAAAAATGCATGCTAAAATACTTTCCTAGTATACTCAGTAACGCTACACCAGATTTTTCCTGACCTAGAAATTAATTAAAACATTCAACAAGTCCTTCCCTGAGCCCTCTTTATTTCCCAGCAGCTAGAAAATGGCATTTAATTTGGGGCAGCTCTGCCCCCAAACCCTGGAAATCAATCAGCTTCCTAGTGACAGCCAAATACACACTGTATTCTACACAACAGGTATAAATAAAACACAAAAAAATAGTCTGTTACCCAAAGAACCATCCAGTGCTGTGAGAAAGTAGCTTTGGCTGAAAGCTTCCATGTTGTACATATTTAATTAATAATATATAACAACATTATCTCCCTGCCCCATCCCCAAGTCTGCCTCTGACATACTTGATGCAGCTGCCATCTAAATGTGGCCCAGTCAAATTTCACCCATTTTTATTTTCCCTTTTCATAGTTTACATACTACTAAATCTGGGAAGATATTTTATTAAGGCCGTGTGGTGGTAATGATGATGATGAACTAGGCAGATAGATAAGGTTTCCCTTAGAATTTCTGTATTGCTTTAGGTAACTATGCAGATTTTTTCATTTACTGAATTACCTACATCAAGCACTACCAAAACAAATGCAACAATATACATTGTGTGTAAAGTGTGCCAGGAAAATGACAAGCAGTTACGAGTGACCATTTAGGCCTTACAATTACTTATTATACATAGAAAAGGAAAATGTTTTTCAAGAAGCTGGTACAGAAAACAACACATATGGCCTAAATTTTCGATAACAGGTGCTGAAATATGCGTCTTAGGACCTAGAACTACATATTCAATAAATGACCTGATTCTCAAAAGAGCTGAACATTCAACTTCTTCTATTACCTTAAATGTGAATTTCTGGGTGTTTGTAATTTTGAGTCTACTTTTAAGCCAGTCATTGAAAATCTTGGACTATGTGGCTGTCAGAGTAGTGCTGCAAGATTTACTCTATTAGCTATGCATAAGGAGGGTACAAATATGTTCCCTGAGTCATAAAATGGGAATTACTGTATCTGCCTCAAGCCCTTTGACACTGGTGAAAAAAATCTGTTTGAAAGTCTACTTTTTAGTTTATTTCTGCTTTGTAGTGTGCCTTCCTGATTATTTTAAGAATAAATAGCTTCACTACTTACAGAGGACAAATGATAAGAAAGGATAAAACAACTAGCTTAAAGTAACCTAACAGAATGAGATGGATGGGATACTACTGAATTAAGTTCAAAGGTCTGATGATTCAACAAGTCAATTTGATAATGAATTCCAGTGAACACGATCACCATACTAATAACACAGAGTTTTACAGAGCACAGAAGGTGCCAATTGTAGATTTCACTCACACAGCTTATGTGCTTTAAAACCAACTTAATTGGTTAGCTAGGAAAGAACAAGCGATCAGAATCATTTACATATAAATGATTCTTAAATCCAAGCAAAACCATGAATAGACTGCAACCTGTGCAAAATTACTTTAACTTCTACTGCCTGGAATACAGATGAGATTTCCAGATTAATATGTACTGCCAATAAATTGTAAATTTTAAACTCAGAGAAAAATCAGTGTTGCATGAGGCCACTTTAACAGAAGGACCGCTTAAGACAATACTTCATAATACAATGTTTTCTCATAGAGAAGCAGTAACCTTTTAAAATCATTAAATTTATTACAAGCAGAAATGCATATTTAGAGTTATTTTATTTTTACTGCCTGTTTTACTGTTTTGTCATATTAAGAGTTTAAAGTTAGATTTAAAGTAAATTTAAGTTTCTATAACTGACTTTAGATGCAGAACCTTTGTGAATCTTCGCATATTTGGACTCTGCCAAGCACAGTTCTTGTGTTACATTTACCTCACAGGGCTCCTATGAAACTCTGAGAATCAGCTCAGACAGCCATCTATTTCCTCCAATAGGAAAAACATTACTTTAATTCTTCCTCCCACATCATACATATATACACATACATCCTCAAAGAAAAATAAGTGTATATGTTATATATATTATATTAGCTATTATATATACAGAGAGAGAGAGAGAGAGAGAGAGAGAGAGAGAGAGAGAGGGAAGGGACTTAGAAAAATCATATAATCTGTTTCCCTGCTAAAAGTCAGGTTCAAATATAAATATAAATACAAATATAAATATATAGAATTTAATTCCACACCATGATAGATGAAGTAGAACTGCATGCTATAGCTCAAACAACAGTTCTCAGCTTAACTGCAAAATTGCTGGGTGAGATCCTATGGTTTGTCCTACACAGAAGATAAGATTTGATAATCATAAAGGCCCCGTCAGACCTTAAAACTTATAAATCTGTGAATCAGAAGAGTTTCGTCATAGGGTGCTAATGCTTCCTGATATAACTGCAGGAAGAGGAATTGCCTGTTGCTTTATTCAGTCCGTCAAGTTGACACCAAGTGGTCTCCAGCAAGCTCTGAGTGCTTGTTTGTGGCATTTTAAAGGATGTGCTTAAGCTGTTGGTGGCCAAGAGACCATATATATTCCTGAAGTTCAAACACTATAAGCAGATCTCCCAAATGGAAACACTGAAACAGCAGAAGTAAATGAAATGGAACAGTTCCGATTCCACTGAAATTGTGAACAATGAAAATCACCTTCCATATGCACCTTTCCTGTCTGCGTTCACAACTTTTTGCACATACTATTGCCATGTTAGGGAAACACAGCATCACCTATTTAGGATAGGATGTAAAAAACTCAAAACTGAAAGGGCTTTCCCTGATAATTTGCTCTTGTTATATTTGGTAAATACTCTGCTTGATGCACTCTTTTCCTTTCCTTTCTTCTCATATCAAACAACGGGACAAGTTGTATTTACATGGTAATAGGAAGGCTTAGACACCTCTTGAAAGATAAACAAAACTAAACAATCTGTTTTAGAAGGTTTTTATTTCTGAAATGTCACAGCCGGCTTTCTCTATTCCACTGTCATGTAAACACATCTCAAGTGAATTACTTTTCTATGGGCATTGTCCAACACTTGCTATTGAATGTTTTTTTTAAAGCCTGAGCAGGGGAACCTCAATGACAAATACTTGTTTCTTTTTCATTTTTTGTGGCCTTACCCAATCTCTACTGAACTCCATGGATAGACTCATGGAACGCAGTGAATTTTAAGTCAAGTCATTCCCACAACAGGTTTGCGATATATCTGGGAATAAGACTTGGTGATCAGCCACTGGAGAAGAATGTTATATTCGGAAAATGGTTCCTTCCAGTGTCATTCCCAACCAACATCAGATCCAGAGGGGTGCAGTAACACAGACACACTCACCTTTTCAACTGTGTTGGGGGGAACAGCAGGGATATTTTAAGACCCCAAATCAAGTAAAACCCATGTCTCCATTTCTCCACTTTCAACACTTCCTCCTGCCTTCCCTACCATTGTCAGTAGCACAGGTGCCCTGCCACTGCCCCCACTGATCCCAACGCCCCTGACTGATGCAGGGGGCTCCAGAGCTACTCCCACCTGCTCCAACTGGGAATAAGAGCAGCAGCAGGGGGTGGGTTCCTCCTCTCTGCCCTGTCCTTGGGGTGTTCCTTGCAAGCCCAGGAGCAAATGTGGGTTAGAAAACCCAACCCCAGCACACACAGAGAAGTGCAAGATTCCCTCCCCATTGTAAAATGAATTGGGAGAGTTGTGGTTTGAAAGGGTTGCAGAGGGACAGCCTCAGACCCTTTGCAGCTGGGCTCAGCAGGGGAGAGCAACAGGATTTGCACCTCCCTCTGCCCCTCCCCCCCCCATGCTGGGCTTGCAGGGAATACCCAGAGGGATCTTACAGAAAAGAGTATCCCGCCTGCTGCCTCTGCTGAGCCATACTGGGGTGGACCAGGTGTGACTCTGGAGTCCCCCTCAAAACAAAGGGGGAGAATGGGAGGGGAGAGGACATGCCACTGAGGACAGAGAGGAAGGGATAGGGTGCTAAGAGCAGGGGTGGAAAACAGAGGACGGGAATCTTAAGCCCCTGCTGCTGCTTCCAGGACATCGTCTACCTGAGTAGAGAGGGAGAGGGGCGAGGAGGGGATAGTGGGGTACAGCCACCCCTGCAATGCCAAGTCGTTGGTCCTGCACTGCCCATCACAAATCCTGAATCTGCCCATGTTCCCATCTAATACATACATTTCATACATAACCAGAATACCATCTCCTGCATTCTGATGCCACGTGGAAGCTACAGCAGAGGGAAGCAAAAAAAACTTGACTGTTTTCCATTTACTGTCTAGTTAATTCTATTTATTTGAAGGGAATGTATTGTTACTAAAGTTAGGGCTGCATGATGCTTTGGTCACTGATTAAATTTGGCAGACAATCGGTCTGATTCAGCAGCTGAATCTCCAAATCTGAATCGAATCAGGAGACCCTTTAATTTCTCCGAATTGAATTGGAATGCTCCAAATCAATTCGGAGAGATTCAGAAAGATTTGATGATTCAGACATAGACATAGCTTTAAATGTTTCTTTCTACATACCTCAAGGTACCAGGCGACTCATGAATGCTGAGATGCTGGGGTGGATAGAGTGTCCCATGGGAGCGTGGTGGGGGGTTCCCAGGGCATTCAGCACCAGACCTGGAAGCGAACCAGAAGCACTTCTGGTCCACTTCCAGGTCTGCCAGGGAGTACACGAGGGACCCCCCTCCCCATGCCCTGGCTAAGCAACTGGTGCCTCCTGGGTTGTGGGGGGGACACCCAGGGTCCTCCCATGGCCGACTGCCAAGCCGGGGGTGGGGGGGAGCAGGGCACAGGGGCATTCCCCGTGTGCTCGGCAACAGATGAGAAAGTGGACTGGAAGTGCTTCCGGTCCACTTCTGGGTTTGCCACTGAGCACATGGAGGGGGCAGGGGGGCATGCTCCTGGGGGACACTCCATCCACCCCACCACTGCAGCATTCACGAGCCATGACTGGTAGCTTAAGATATGTAGAAAAAACATTTAAAGCTGTGCCTATGGCTGAATTGCTGATTCTGTGAATCAGCATCAAATCTTCAGATCTGGATTTGGCCGAATCTAATTGGGACAGTGATCCGAATCAACAAATCGAATCACTGTCCCCGATTCAGGCTGAATTTAAATCCAAATTGAATATGGCCTGTTTCACAGACCCCTAGTAAAGATGATAGCTAACATCCCTCACACCAAACACTTTTTATTAGATAATTTGCTTGGCATTAGCTAATTATTGGCTTTCCAGTCATCGACAAATTTGAACTAAAGTCGAAGTCATGAGCATAAGAGAATACAGTTCTCTTGAAATGTTTAGTAGAAGAGGCTGATGAGGGGACTTATAGAAGAGTGCCTGAGAAATGAGACTACGTAGATAAAGGCCCAACAGGACTCAACATTGTGCCCAAGATCTTCTCTGAGGGAGTTACTTGGAACTGGGGGCCATGTGTGAAAACACATTTCCTTCTCTTACATACAGACTGAGATACTGGCCGATGGAAAGATGAACCTGGAGAGATTCAAATGGACTCAGACCAGATGGTAGTTGAGTACTGTAGCTGAATACTGTGGAGAGATCTACTGCCATGGCCCAAGAGCTGGTCCTAACTCAGTAGTTTTACCAGTTTTTAATCCATGACCTTTCAAAAGACCATGGCCTAATCTGAATTACACTCTGATATTTTCATATTGATTAAAAATGAGGAGCATAACACTGAAGGCTGTGAAACTGAAACAGGATGTACTCTAGTCCAGGTTGCCAGCCTTCTGCTCTGGCCCTAAATTACAGTGCCTTTGTGATTCAGTGATCATTCATAGTTGTAATCAGGTTTCACCAAGTTGTCAAAACAGCTAACACTGAAGCTGGTCAAAATTTTTTTTTTTTAATCAATAGAACAATTTAGGTATTTGACATTTATTTTCAAGAGCACCGTCTACTTTTTTCTGTGTGAAAATTCAATGGTGTGTGTGTGTGTGTGTTTTGAAAATTCAATGGTGTGTGTGTGTGTGTGCGCGCGCGCGCGCGTTAGAAAAACCTTCTGGCCAAATCCCAAAGACTCTTGATTTTTGATTGAGAACATTTGTTTTGTACTTTTTTCACTGAAAAATCAAAAACATCAGTGGTAAAAAGAAAGCACAACCAATTTCATTCCATACCCACCAGTACTTATTGCTTGGTTTCTCCATTTTCAGTTGAGCAAAAGACACTCATGTTCATACCAACCTACCTGAAAACTTTGATTTTTTGCAGAGTATCTGAGACCTCATTCTAAATCACAACCCTGTAAAGCTATTGGAAATGATGTGCGTTTTCTGTCCTAGGTACAGTGCTACTTCTGCACACAAATGACCAGTTCCGACCCTTCATTGTTTAAGAAAGGGAAATGTCACAAGTATTCAAAACCTCAGTGTTGGGCAGCCTAAAAAATCGCTGTCTCATTTCTGTGATTCCAACTGTTATTGCTGTTGTCAGCTTCTAGTGGTTGGTAGCTAGAAAAAAACTCTTGCCCCAAATCTCAAGTGCACTTTTTGTACAGTTTTCTTCTGCATACTCCAGTTACCTACATGAGCCTCCCCTGTCCTTCAAGACCCATCAAACCGAAACACTAAAATCCCATGCTATTGCTCTTGCATTTTGCAATTTATTCTGAACATTTGGACAGATATTAAAACTAGCCCATCATTTATACGGAAGAGAAATGCACTGTCTCTCCAATATCATGCTGTAATCCTTTTAGTAATGCAGATTAACTTTGCCCATAGGAGCCCTGGTAAACAGGAAAAAATTACAGAGGGGCTGATCTAATAGACAGTGCATCAGGATTTATTATAAATGGACTAATCTAATAGATCTGAGTTTAGTTCAACAGCTATTTTTAGGTAATCTAACTTTAAATTGTTCCATTTCTCAGCAAATACTGTCATATGTTTCTGCATTATTTTGAATTAATATATTTTAAATATCAAATCTGACTACTATTTTTAAGCCATGAGTTATACCTTAAAGTATAAAACTCCTTTTTCCTGGGTACAACAGCTGCCTGTTTTTACTGAATGAGGACAGTGAACTGCTATCCTCCTAAACAATCTTAGCTCCTTAGTATGAAGCACATCCATCAGTGCTTTTGATGGAGGCTTCACATATTATCTTCCTACTTGTATATTTCAAACTCCATTAAACCAACAGAAATCCCCAAATACCACACTGCTATAGAAATTATGTATGATTTCAATAACTGATGCTGTCAATTCCTCATTTGAGCCATCTTAGTCTGTAGACAGACATTGCATATGTAGCACTGTATACACTGTCATAGCACTACAGAAGCAAAGGAGACAAATATGCATGTTCCCTTTAGTGTTACAAAACTGATGTAGGCACTGCAGATGTGTTCCTGGATGAAGGAGGAATTATGTGTAATGCCCAGTTCACCATGGGGACAAGGGAAAAGAGTAGGGTGGAGAGTCACTGAGCACAGTTCACCAGCTCCCCAACCTGCCTGCTCCCCCAGGGACCAGGGACCCCAGATCTGCTCATCATGCTCAATGGCAGCCTGGTTCTGACTGGGCTGAAACTCTATTCCCTGTGCCCTGCACGCAGTGGCAGGCTTTCAAGTAAGCAGGCTCACTGACTGTCTCCTCTCCCTCAATGGGCTGGGGGTAGCAGAGCCACAGAGCAGAGCAATCCATTATGGGCCCCTGGCTGGAAAACACACTGCAGAATGCCTTTGAAATGGCTTTGTAGTGCTCTTGCTGTGGGACTCTGCACACCTGTCCTCACCTAGTACCACTCGGTTTTGTAGCACTTCAAAGTGCTGTGGCACTGGTAGTGCTACAAATGCATGTCTGTCCAGAGCCCTCAGAATACAGCCCTGCGCACTATGCTAAAGCTTCAGTTGTTTTACTGAAGGTCAGAAGTTTCAGATTCTTTTTTATAACATTATATAACAAGTTGAAAGATGCCTTTTAAATTAAAAAAAGTAATAATAATTGCTAATGAAAAATATTTTTCTTGCAACTTTTAAAAATAGATATAATTACATTGAGTAATATGTCCATTGGTTTTATTTTACCCATTATTTGTCTTTTCTTTCTATTCTTTTCCCTTCGTTTTACATTTAGTCAATGCCATAGAATCCATTTCTTCAGGTTATTGTACAGCAGTAGTCCGTGTCTGTATTTGCCACATTTCAGCAAATGGAAACAAGCCTGAAATCCGTAAAATTGACTGCTTATGACCAGGAGGTTTTAGATGACGACAGTAACTGACCTAATCAACACAGCTGAAGCTTGCAACAAGTCATTCCATGAGCCTATACAGCAGTGGTCTCCAAAGTGGGGTGCGCGCACCCCCAGGGGGTGCACAAGACGATCCATTGGGGTGCGGGAAGAAAATATTAGAACTTCTATTTATATTTATTTTTTATCTAAAAAATAAGAAAGAAATTAAGCTTTACTAATATTTAATATATGAATTGACACTGGGACCCTCACTCGGTCCGTATGTCAGACGGTCACGTGTCACATACGGTACGCGAGTAGTACATCTTTATAATTTATAAATAAATAAATATACATATACTGGGGGGGTACTCAAAAAATTTTTACTGATAGGGGTGTGCAATTAAAAAAGTTTGGAGACCACTGCTATAGAGCATCCACTCACACTACTAACAACTGTTTGCTCTTTCAATTCAGGCTGCAAAAATGACTTTAATAAAAAAATTATTATTTTTTTGAACTTCTCTATCTTTATCTGTAAAATCTATGATCTGGAGTTAGTCAGTGAGATACCCTACTGCATACAGTTAAATATCACGGGATCTCTTAAATATAATCTAAACATGAAATGGCTGGATGGTTACTTTCCAATTTGTGAAATGGCTCAAAGGCTGTAAATAAAAAAAAAGGAATTGGATGGCTTTCAAAAGTACAGATTATGCTTTTCAATTCTCATTGATTCAGTGCTTCCAAGATATACTCCTGTGATTCTCATATTAATATTTAAAAACGGATTGTGTTATGCTGTTATACTTGAGAAGGAGTACATGTACAACAAAGCAAAGCAAAACAAAACAAAACAACCCCCCCCCCCAAACCATTGGATGTACCAGGATGGAGCTCCAAACCTTTGTAGTACATGCATGTATGGTGCGTGTGGGTGGAAAGGTGGGTGGAAATAAGGGAGGGAAGCTGTCTGTGGCTGCTTTCTGCTTCATGCCTTCTGATTTAGCAGATTAAAATTGCAAAGAACACTTTTCTCATGCCACTTGTTTACTACAAATCTGCCATCACAATATTTTCAGACTGTCTCTATTCCCAGTTGCTTTTAGGTAGGGAATTTGAGCTCTCTCTTCACTTTGCAACTTCGTACCATGTTTGCAAATCACCTTCGGTGCTGTGTAGTTGAAAATGCAAACATGCATTGCAGATATGTCAGCAAATTGGAATTAAGGAGGGGGCTACAGAGAAGCAAGCAAAAAAAAATGTTTTTAAGGTAAAACCGCCACATAGCAGCTGCTCACACTCTCCACCTTTAAACCAAGTCTGGATTCGCATTGTTAACATGAAAATCAGACCACACTCCAGTGCATTAAACAAAGCATTCAAAGCAGGATTTGTTGTTTACATATTAGTTGTTAAATGGATACTGTTCCCTTATTATTCCCTAATAATGACTTTACCTTGTCCAACAGCTATAGGAATGATAACCCCCAAAACAAAAGTTTGCTATTTGCTCCTCACCAGAACCATGCATTTCCCCCAGGGCTCTGTGTTCCAACAGAGATAAAAATTCTCCATTGAATATTACTCTGTGCTTTTCCCTAGAGGGCACTGTGCTCTGTTTGGTGTCTGCCAGCCCTGCCTTTTATTAATTTATTTTGTATTGTGTGTTCCTGCGTGCACTGTACAAAAACTGCAAAAGGAGGTGATGACTTAAACATGCAGAAGCAGAGAAAAGTAGGAAAAGTGCAGTCTTTCCTCACCTTTGAAGCCCTCTCTCTTATGTGCTGCTGTGGATGGATTGCTGCCTTTTTTTTTTTTTTTTTTTTTTTTTTTTTTTTTTTTTTTTTTTTTTTTTTTTTTTTTTTTTTTTGAGACCTCTGATATAACTCAGTGGGAACAATTACAGACTCAAATTCATTTCCGATTCTGAATGTCATTGCTTGCATTATATCAGACCCTTTGAATTCATTTTACCAAATTGGCTCGTAGTTTAACTTCCTCCTTTGGGAGTGGCAGAGAGGAGGAAGGCAGGCAATGTTTGTATTGAACAGAACAAATCTTTCATAAGACAGAATTACCAAAAAACCTGACAAGAACCTGTTGTAAATACAGCTGTATTCAGAGGGTTTTAAAAATGAAGATTTTCCCTGACAGACTGCACGGTGCTGTTCAGACCCTTTCCTTTTACTGCTACTGATGCATACTTCAATATTATTCAAAGCTCTGTTCCTGTAGCTAAATTCATGTGGGGTCAAGAATCTATTTGCAAGGAACAAATTACAGGAGGAGGACTTATCCTGGTGTTAGGATATTTGATACTGCAGAAAGGACACTGCATAACCACAACTATAGTTACCATTAAAAATGAAAATAAAAAAAGCCAGAGGGAAATATTATCAAAAGTGCCTGAGTGATTTAGGAGCATAAGTCCCATTTTCAAATGATATTTAGGCCCCCTCTACATGACAGGTATCATGCAATTAACTTGAGACCGGCTACATGTGCAAAGTAGCTATCACACCATAAAAAGCTCCAAACATCTATAAAGTTAGACCTTGAAAATGTGTATTAACTTTACAGGTGGTTGCTACTGAACTTTAGTTTGATGGTATAGCAGGATTTCCCCTGTGACTGGGAGCCCCATCAGCTAATAGGGCTCCTAGCCATGGGGGTACACCATGACCAGCTGACCAATTGAGGGGACTCTCAATCCCAGTAATTACAGATGGTGGGTCCTGGCAGTGAGCCTCCTGGTGCCAACACCCAGCAGTAGCTGTGATTTCCCAGCAGCAGGAGCTTCATACACACCCATGGCTTTTCAGCCATGGACTTGCTTCTTGCCAGCGCAGGGAGAGCCTGGCATTCGGCTCCCCCTACACCGACCGGCAATAAGGCACAGTGAGATCTAATGCGTGATCCTACAACCATGCCTCATACCATGCACATGGTATGAGGAATGACTATGTGGATTGTGTATTACATCCCATCAAGCCTTTACCTGAACATCTAGATAGGCCCTTTGGTGCTTAAATCCCATTTACTTTCAATGAGATTTAGGCTCTTTAGTCAACTGAAAATTTGACTTTAATTTTTGATTAAAAAGAAGATGGGCAAAAATATGCTGATTTCTAACTTTAATATTCAGCACTTAATATGCTTCTTTAAAAAAATTTGGAAACTCCAGTTCATTATAATGCCTTGCACTGCAAATACAGCTTAATACACAATGTTCATTCTTGCAGTCAAGACAAGTAGGCCCTTGAATTCATAGGGCTTTATATCAAGTCCATAGGAAGGAAAGGCATCAATATTTGCCATGGGAAAGTGAACATCAATAAAATAACACAAAAACTAAGATGTGGAAATAATTTAAATGGTAAATGCATTTCTTTAGATTCCACTGAACTGTTTCATCTCTTTCTACCATTGTAACTATACAGTATGTGCTAATAAGAATAAATAGTTCCTGGCACCTAAATAGAATTAAAATGTCATTTTAGTCAAAAAGTCACATTACATAAATATACAAAACTCCAATTTTTCTTTTAAAAATTCCTTTACCTGGCTAAACTGGCACACATTTATATTATCACCACAAAATATGAATACATAATAAAAAGCTCGGGGGGGGGGGGGGGGGGG
>NW_017729030.1:60560035-60572341 GCF_001723915.1 Gavialis gangeticus
TGGGCACAGAATCTGGATCAGCATCAAAAAGTACATCAGAGACTCTTTGTTCAGATATTAGCATAAGTGTAGGATAAAATTACTGGTTCAATACACTGCTAAAGCGGCACTGTATGTTTCTAACATACAACCTAGGACTTATTATACAGCACTTATGATTAAAATCAAATAAAAGAAAGCAATCTACATGTTGATTTTTTTTCTCTTCAGTGTCAAAACATTGAAATTCACTAGTTTGGTAAATATTTGTCATCAAAACAATCACTATCTGCTAGGGCTTGTAATGCTACTAGCCTCAGGCCTTTCACATTCAGTGTGTATGTCGAAAAATGTGGCCTTGATCAATTGACGGACATGAGACAGTCTCTCAAAATCCTATGTATGTTAGGGAAAGAACAGTTCCTTTGAAATGCTTGGCCTAAACTGATAGCTCCTCCCTCCCTACCTGCCCACTTCTAACCTGTCTATATTACTTGTGCAAAACTTATGGTATATAACAATGACAACATAAGAAATAACCTGCTTACTTTAAGAGATACTCCTTCCATTACTTAAATCTAAGTGAGGAAAAAGCAGCCAGCTGAGGCAGAAAAAATAATTTATAAAGAGAGGATGGTCTATCAGGTCATGGAAAATAAAACAAATCAGCTAACAACTCTAACCCACACACCAAAATCTTGAAAGCATACCAATAAAAAAATTCAGAGCAATGGGAAGTGAACAATAAGTTGTACAGTCCTGGCAACCTATTATTACACTACTGGCAAACAAACACACAAACACACCATCTTCCAAATACACTTCAGTTAAAGGGTTGTTGTTGTTGTTGTTGTTGTTGTTGTTAAGGTGTGACTTCAGATGCTAAACCTTGCTGACCATTTATCAAAGTAGGCCAGGATTATTGGTCTAACAAACTTGAGCTGTCCTGATAAATGTAGCTTTAAAATAAGCACCATGGTGCTGGCAGTCTTGCCTTCCTGCTGCTCTCCCATTCTTTACATCTACCAGAAAAATGTTTCAATAAAGCAAAAGATGAATAAGCTTTTAGACGGAAAGAGCTTATGTTGGTCTGTTGTAAAATTGGGGAACATCAGTAATTAGCCACATGACGAAAACAGTCATAATTCTAGCTTTTGCCAACAAATTGTACTTCCGGATGCTTGGAACACTGAACTATTCTTTTATTGTTAGAATAGGAAAGAAATGTGAGCCAGTGGGAAGGCTGGGAGAAGGCAGAATACTCTACTCTAGGCCTGGCAGATGTTCCTCCAGCAGAGCTTCTAACTGAAGGAAGCCTACAGTGGAGCAGGCGCATCAGAGCCTGAGCAGAGAACAGACTGTGTTTCAGAGGACCAGCCCAAAAATTTCCAACTAAATTTCCCTGTGATAATCTAAGCAGGAAAACAGTGTAGCTGAAAGGCAGCCTAGGTCAGTGATAGCTTTCTTATCTCTTGGTAAATGTGACAACTTTCATAGAAACCACTGTTCAGGAAGAAGAAACTGAGGAAGTCTTGACAAAACTTTCACTGTTCTTTTAAAAAGAGTACACTTTTGGAAACCTCTGTGCTGATTGGAAATCAGTATAAGGAATACCAGAAATAAATAAAAGATGTGCACAGACATAAGTCACCCTATTATCATCACACAACCACACAGAAGCATTCATGGAAAAGGAAATGTGATGAATGCAAAGCCAATGAAAATATTTTTTTAAAAATACAATTAACCTGTGGAACTCATTGCCACAGGATTTTGTCAAAGCCAACAGCTAAGCAAGATCTGAACAAAGTTTAGACATTTACAGAGGTAATCAGAAAAGCTATAATTGTAATGTAATAAGTACAGTTAAAACAAGACAAAACAAACAAAACCTCATACTTAAAACACTGCCACCCACCACCACAACCCACCGCAACTGGAAAAAACCCTACTACCAAAAGGATTTCATTGCACACACTTTTGCTGGGGAGAGAATGTAAGAACAACCAATGAGTGACAGAAGTAAGTCACATGGATTGTGGCACAGCTAGAAGGTGTTCGGATACTACAGCAGTGACGGTGGTATAAGAAAAAACAGAACACAATAGTAGACATCAATATAAATCAACCAGAACTTTTGGAAGGGATGTCTATGTCCTCCTGTTTTCAGGTGTGAGAAATGCCCCTCACAAATGGTTAGAAGAACCATGCTCTCAGGCCCATTACCCCATAACTGATAAGGAAGAGTTGCCTAAAGCCTTCTTCTACAGCATTTAGCCCTGACCACTGTCAGAGATGAAATACTGGACTTGATGGCCCACTGCTCTGATCTATGAGGGTAATTCCTCTGTCACTGTCTCTGTACATCCATTTTCCCAATCCAGTACGTGACTGCTTAATCCTCTTGCCAGCAGTCACTTGTACAAGGGCAGGCCCTCTGGCCTACAAGACACTATTCCAAATTAAGCTGTTATTCCCTTTATTAAATCTCTGATTATTTGAGCTAAAACAGGGACATTGATTCAGTTAAACCAACAGAGTCTCTGACTCATTTTCAGGGCACTACACAGAAATCTCACAGACACCGAGATGTCTGGTCAAACACACTCAAGTAGACCGATATACCATAACTAACTGAACAACAATATTATTTAAGTAACACACAACTGGCAGCTGCAGTGGAAGATTTCATAGACATTAGGGCTGGAAGGGACCTCAGAAGATCATCAAGATAATGAGCTACAATGTCAATTAAGCTTCCAGGACTATATTTTGCCTTCAGTTACATCCCTATATACTCAGTATACTATGGCATTCCCATGGGTAATTGAGAGCAGAGGCTGGCACCCAAGTTAAAGTTAAGAGCACCTATCAGAGCACAGCATCCAAACATGGTTCTTCACGAATAGCTTGCAGCAGAGAGGCCCTGTCTTTCCTCTGGGTGACAGAGTGATACTTGTCCCACCAGGGAAAGAGAATCTTGATTACTAGATATGGAGATGAGAGATTCAACATATTAGCCTGACTGCATGACATCTGATTCCTTGTACTTTGGTAACTGCCCTGGACATTTTCTCAGCAGAAGTGGTGGTGAACAAGTAGGGCTACAGATAAACAGGAAAGGAAAATCTCAGGGGAAAAGGGACCTTTTTCCCCATGAGCTGAAGAAGAGTCTGTTCTCCAAACAAGACTGATCTCTTTCATTCTCTCCCAGCTTGAGAATATTCAATGCTTGTGCAGCATTGTCTTTTCTATGCCCTGATTCTGACAAGCATAAAGGCCTCATCTGTATCCCACAGAACCTGGAACCAAAAGAATTATTGCTAAACATGTTAGAAAATACATTTTGAAAAAAATAAAACCAAACAAAACTAGAGATTTCGATTTTAAGCTATTGCATGCCCTGCCCTTCAAACGGCACACCATCACGATGGCTGGCCAGACCTACATATGGGGGAACAAGAAGAGGTCCATCTATAAAAGACAACTGCGATCAATCCCAGCAGACATTTAAAAATGTGACAGCTCATTGGTGAACAATTCAGACTGAGAAGCTTTGGTTGAGCCTGCTCTAATAGAAAACAACTGTTCACTGCATAAATTATGCAAGGGGGGGACAAGTAAAAACGATATTAGATTCATTCTCTCTCTTGCACTTCGAACAAATATTGTCCAAGGGTGTTTGACAGTCTGTTTGCCAGTTGAAGCATGCAAGACTCAGATAACAAAGTAACAGAGCGTTATGTGTCCACTTCTATCAAGCCAAGGTGAAGTGCAGACACGTCATTTGTTTAAATGTGGGAGGAACTGGGCTCACTGGGCATGGGAGAGTGGTGAATGAGATGTGGCAGTATTAGGAGAGCCAAGAATAGAAATGAGGGAGCAGGATCTGTAAAAGGAGAACAAAGCAGTGTGTAGGCTGTAAATTAGCTTAACAGCATTTTCTTTCTTTATTCACCTAATAAATACAAACTCTGGATTGCTTTCTCCTCTAGCCTAAGTTACATAGGCTGCCTAGGTATGTGCTCATTGGCATTCTAAAGAACTGCAGCATCGCTGCAGCGCCACATGTATTAGGTCTCTGCACATTTTCCAATGGCCGTGGGGCGCTTTAACTAAACCTTATCAAAGGAGGTTTAGATAAAGCGTCCCATGGCCATTTTTAAATGTGCGGGGGCTTAACACACATGATGGTGAGGCTTTTTAAATTTGAATGACTGCCTGGTAATCACTCTAATTAAAACACCCCCCTCCCCTCCCCACCTCCAAGGACGTGTATAGGCAGCCATAATGTGGGCTGACTATGTGGAAGCAACACAACTTGCCTTGTGTCTTACTTCATCGAGGCATAGGAGCATATTTTCTTTGGATCTCCAGCAAAATGCCTTTCCCTACCAGCTACAAATGGATCAGGCACAATGTGCTGCCTTCAGCAGCTAACAGAGGAACTCAATCCTCACAGAGTGAAAGGGTTTTCCTGCCTGTGTCCACACCCTACTCCTGCATCTTGGTGTTTATAAGGTGGGCATTTATTTTCCCCACACAGCAACCCCTTTGTAATAACATTTCTCTGTTCTGGTTCCAAAAATAACTGTAGGTTCTTCTTGGCATCTGACATTTTTTCCCTGCCCAGATGTTTCTCTTTCTTGTTGTTTTGAATCTTCATTCACCTTGTGTTCACACTGTACCTGAAGCCATTTTCATTAGCTTTCTTCCTCTTTCTGTGTCAGTTCTGAGACCTATCACTGCCTGCACTGCATGGTATTGCTTAGAAATTGCTTCTACATCTCCCTTGAGCAACAAGCTGATGCTTCCATTTCAGTTTCTTTCCCTTGCCCTCTATTTGCCTTTCTTCTCAGCTCCTCTTAGATTATCACCTCCACTCAAAAATGCTCTGAAGTTTTTCCTCCTTGGTCCTATACTTGTGCCTCAGCTGTCTTGTATTTCTTGAAGCCCAAATCAACTTGGCTTTCAAAGGAAGGAATCTTTGATGCATTTTTGGCCCTGATGTAACAACTAAACAAGAAATGTCAAACAGCTGCCATTTTATAGCCCAAGGGTAGGTACACTTCTGTAACTGTTTACATGTAATTTGTCAATTGGCATGGAGACCATTTGAGGATGAAAGGAAATACAAAAATTGGAGACACTATTATTTATTATTGTTTTATTACAGAGATTTAAAAAAGAATATTGTGTATCACTCTCCCATGTCATTCCTGAGTTTGTTCTTGCCTTGATCGAGTCACCATTGCAATCAAAGTATCTATGAAAGTGGGTCTAGAAAGGACATTGGCAGGTCCTCTAGTCCATGCCCTATCCCCAATGCAGGATCAATTAGACCTAAGTCATTCCACAACTTCTTTTAGTAATCAGGTCAGTTTGCCAGTGTAAACGGAACGGAAATAATAATGAGTTATTTACTTGTGACTAATTAGCAGAAATTGATAATCAGGGGGGAGGGAGGTGCTGGGTACTGGCAGAGAATGAGAACAATGACAAATTAAACCACCATGGCAAATGATACCTTAGACAAATTACTCAGTTTACTGTATTCCAGTACATAACTTTCCTTAGTTAGGAAGTTTTTTCCTAATATTAAGAATAAATCTCCCTTGCTGGGATTGATTTCCATTATTTTTTGTCCTGTCCCGGTGGAAAGAAAGAAAAAATCATCAACTTCTTCTCTCAAATACTTTTTACATATTTGAGAACTTTTATGTCTCCCCTCAGTTTTCTTTTCTCTAAACTAAACAAGCCTGTGTTTCTCCCCCAATACTTCCTCACGGATTATGTTTTCTAGTCTGCTGATCACTTCTGTAGCCTTCCTCTGCAGTCTTTCCATTTTATCAACATCTTCCTTGAAGTCCAGTGCAAAACATAACACAGCATGCCAGTTGAGGCCTTATCAGTGCTGCTGAGTGGAAGAATTGCTGCTTCCTGGCCAGTCATTTCTTATTTTGTATTTCTGGAATTGGTTATCCCCATATAAGTGCAGTACTTTGCACTGGCCCTTATTGAATTGCATCCTTATTCAAACCCATATGATGTACTCTCATGGAGTCCATTATTGCTCCAACTTTACTTTCCGAAATTACTATTCCCTTCGGGTGCTCAACACCCACAAATTTGATAAAGGGTAGTGAAGACTCACATTTCAAAAACTACAGAAAATCCCCTGAAGAATGATGGAATGTAATTCTCTTTGGACAAACAGCTTCCAGATACTCTGGTGATGGGGGCACATGCAGGTAGATCTATGATACATCAACCACTGTATCCTTGCAATTCCCCTCAGGGTGATCTCAGATGTGATGGGCAAACAGCCACTGATAGCTCAGCAATTCATTATGCCATGTTGTGTGGGGAAGGGAGAGCAGGAAAGTATGAATAGAGAAGCTCTTTGGGTCCATGATTTTAAAGCCCCAGAAGCTGTTGCTTCTGGCATTCTACTTTATTTTCTCAACTCAGGTCAGTTAACATATCTGATTATCCTTTGAACTCAAGGGAAATGCACAAGCTCTGTTCTGCGGCTAGCACCATGGTGGTTTTTTTTAACTGCTTTGTTCCCTTCCATATGCTTCTGTGCAGGGGGGGAACATTCAGGCTTTTGTGCCTTGCACTCTCTTGCCAATGATCCCGAGTGCCTGCTTGGAGCTTTCCAGAGCTCCCTTGTTATATCCTCAGCACAGGGGTCTAATGGACTAAAGAGAACTCACCACACGAGGCATCCTGGTATTGAGGGTGGATAAAGCCGATAACATCCCAGGCATTTACTAACATTTATCACCTTATTTCTTTCTGAGGAATCCCCCACTGAGGCTTCTTGCACAATAGGAAAAAAAAAAAGATTTCTTCCTGGTTGCTTTTGTTACATCCTAATGATAATATTTGCTGTGGTACCCCTCATCCACCCTTTGCAGAGATCAAACTGCAAGGGTGGTGCTCAGCTCAGATTTCAAGGCGGAGACAGTGTTCACACACAGCACATTGTTAAAATTATCGGCTGTGTATATCTTCTTTCCTGCATCCGCCACAAAATGGAATGTGATTAGAGTTAATTGCACCTGATCAAATCGCACATGAAAAATGGTGCAACAGAAGATTTGCACTTGGAACACCTGTTTCAATATAATTAGTATCCTTTAAAAGTGAATCTTTTGTAAGGATGCGCCAGAATGAAAGTGATATTTATAAAGCAATACTTATGTGGTTCCAACCTCTTTAAAACATACACTGTGTGCTGTAACTTTAGTTGTGTGCCTGACTAGGCCAAGTATAAGTATTAATAAAATTAAATTACAAGATGCTCAAATCTGTTAATGACTGATCTTAAAACCAAGAACATTTTTCATAAACTAGAATACATTTTATAAATGAGTGTTTTCAATTAATTAATCATATGAACTATTAATGGATGACACAGGACAATCTTCCAATGTTGCCAATATTTTTCTATTACATTACTATGCAGGAAGAGGTATAATTTTACTTAAGTGAAATTAGGTATAGTATAAACCCTACCTGTAGCATCGCTACCCTCATCTCTGTCTATGAAACATAAATTCATTTCATGTTGTCCTTCTCCACAACCAAGGTTATCCACAGTGTATTCCACCAGAATAATAACTGCTGTCTGTGACAGATGTGGAACTGATATGCAGTAACGCTATGAATTCTTCTACGTAATGAAGTTAGGAGCATAGTATGTGACTTGGTCAGTGACAGAAGGATGACATGATAAAGTTTAAGACTTTTCTGTGGGAATGCATTTGTCTGTTGGTACATGTACTACACACATCTGACAACTCAAATGCTGTACGGGCCTGTACAGCACAATGGCATCTCAGTTAAGAACACCAAAAACACACACTTGAAAGGCAATAATATTTTTGCGGCCCCCAGCCAAGAAGCATAACTGTTTTGTCAAACCAGGAGGCTGGAGGTCCATAGGGTCCAAACCAGTTAAAAAATGTCTTGGCCCCTTCAAAATCGCCAGCAATTGTTAAGGGAGTCTCGGTGAGCAGTCTTATGAGGCATCTATACATGTGATGGGCTTCTACTCGGATGCATGCTAATTAGCACGAGTTAGAGCAGACTCAATTTATTGAGTCTGCTGCAGGTCTGCTAGTGTGCCCTAATAAGCATGCTTCAGCAGTCTCTGCATCATGTGTATTCAGTGCCCCCGCATTTCAAAATGGCAGCTGGGGTGTTTTAACTAAAGCTCGTTAAACAGGCTTTCATTAAAGTGCCCCCACCGCCATCTTGAAGCGCACAATGCTCAATACACATGACACTGAAGGCACTTTAATTAGAGAGGCTCTAAGAGGCACTTTAGTTAAAGCACCTGTAGTATCATGTGTATTCAGCATCCTGCACTTCAAAATTAGAGCGCTTCAACATTAGAGTGTCCTGCGCTCTGAGAGCTGCTCTTATTAAAGTGCCCCCCCCCTTCACCCTGGAGCACATGTATAGATGCCCATGGAGATCAGCTGAGAGACACACACAGCAGAACAGTCTACAGGTGGCTAGTCTTTCTTGGGTTGGGAAAGGGTCAAGCACCTTGTAAGCCACATGTGTTTTATTAAGATCTGTTTTCTTTTAAATGCTTTTGTTCTAAAGCAATAATACTTTGTTTTAAGGAGGCTACTTGCTCACTGATTACCATCATCATTACCTCAGGAGAAATGGGACTATAAAACTCAGACCTGCTGAGGTAAATCATGGACAAAGAAGGTAGGAGACTACAGCCCAAGGCCCCACCTGAGAGAGGAAGAGCCACATAGTTCCACACTAAAAAATGAGTGACAGTCAAGTCCTGAGACCCAAGGAGGGTGTGCATGGACTGCCTAAGGGAGGTCAGGCATTTAAACCTTATTTGTCTTTATCATCCACAGCAGCAGTCGTCCCTCGATGCAAGGATAACAGTCTTTCATTAGATAGGGAAGTCATCAGTAATAGTGCAGATGACTGAGAAGGCTGATCTGAGATCTGCATTTCCAACTGCAAACACAGCAAATAGTTCCAGGAGGAAGGAGTAGATCCTGTTGATGTTGGGTCACAGCTCTTTCCTGCATAAACATGGCTCCAATGCTGGTGGTGTTTGCTTCAGCCAGCATTCTGGCATTTGTTCTTCTTGCCTTCCAATCAAAATGGCAGATTTTCTGAAGACGTCCCAGACAGTAATGTTCCAAAGCTTTCCAGTGTTTCTGATTTTTCATCCAAGCTTCACACGCAGACAACAGGGTAGGAAAGACAACAGCCTGGTAGATGAGAAGTTTGGTTTGGGTCCTGATGTCATGATCACTAAAGACATGATTTTGGAGATGTCCAAAGGCAGCACTGGCAGATTTTATCCAGTGTTGAACATGGTTTTCTATGTTTACTTTTTAGAAAAGGTGGCTACCCGAGTAGGGGAAATGCTTAACTTTCTCCAAAGAACTGCCATCCAATTGTAATATATAGAGATGCAGCTGGTTAATGTGGGGTAGACTAGTAAACTACTTGGTTTTCGCATGTCTACACCTTCATTAATGTGCCGTAACTACTGTGCATTAAGTTTAGTACTTGCATAACAAAGTACTAAGTCAATGCACAGTAACTCATGCTACTGCACAGTAGCACTGGCACATGGCTTTTTAGTGACACTAACTATGCACTAGCCTACTACTACTACACAGTAGTGTATTAGCATGGGTTTTGCCCAGCATGGTAATGTGCAGTATTATTAAGCTACTATGCAGTTAGCATCTCATGTAGATGCATCTAATGTGTATATGTACACATGCAGGCATGTGTGCTTGCAGCAGCAAAAATAGCAGCAGCAGAATTTTGTGCCAGAGATTTGTGCCTCAGCACACGTGCCTGAACATGCAGTTTGGTGTGGGGCATGTGCCAC
The DNA here is from genome assembly GCF_001723915.1 of Gavialis gangeticus. NCBI lineage: Eukaryota > Metazoa > Chordata > Crocodylia > Gavialidae > Gavialis > Gavialis gangeticus. The sequence goes on from NW_017729030.1 coordinate 60,569,913, forward strand.
CTCGGGCAAACAGACCCTGCCCAGCTCCTCCCAGATCTTCAGCCAGGGACAGCTAGAGGCTGTGGCCCCAGCAGTATAAAAAGCTGCCCTGTTGAACAGCTAAAAGCTACTTTTCCTCAGGAGATTCTGAAGCCTGGCCAGTTAATATATGGGGACATGAGCCCAGAAGTGTGAACCAGTCCTAACCTGGAGTGGCTCCTGCACCCTCTACCCACTGCAGCAGTCTTGCAGTGGGGGCTGCTGCCTGGCTGTGACCTGCTGCCACCTGTGACAGCATCTGCCACCTTGGACCTGCAGTCCCATGGCTGTACATCTGCCAGACCCAGACGGGGACCACACAGCCTCTTGGCCTGCAATCTGGGCACTGTAGCAGAGCTTCCTGCTCCTCTGGGTCACCTGCCAGTGGGCCGTGGCTGCACAGGTGGCCTTCGGGCAGCACTGCTGTCATGTCTTCCAGTGTCCCTGCTCTGCCACCTAGGCAGCTATTATCTAGAAGATGTGCTTGTTGTGGTGGCCTGCTTTGAACTGTTGAAACGTATTCTCCTGGCCCCGTATGGCCAGGAGATCAGCCACCTCATCTGCCCTTCAGCTGGGTCCCTGGTGCTGGCCTCAGACAGGCTCCTCTGCCCAGGTCCTGCCACTTGCCTCACCAGCAGGGATCCTGGTGTTCCTTTTAAAAATTGCAAAATCTCTGATTTAAAAAAAAACCCAAATTAACTCATTAAAATCCCCAAAATCTGCATTCTTCCATGATTAAAATGAAACACCACTATATATAGAGAGACCGGTTAGGCAATGCTTTATTGATATATTTACAATTTTAAAGCACTTTGGAAGCCTAACAGTGCTTCTATCTTCATAATAAACAAATTCTAAATATTTATACACTTTGGCGTTTGCTTTTGGTTTTTTATCACAGAAAAATCAGAGCTGCCCCAGTCCCCTTCATTCACCAGGATGTGGGGCACTGCGCAGCACTGGGATGTCAGTGCCCTTCTCCTGCCCATGCCCTTGCCCCTCACAGTCCTAGCCTGCTCCCCTGCCTCGCTCTTTCCTGGCAGCAGCTCGATCCCAGCACCAGGACATGAGTCCAGCTGCAGCTGTCCCATGCTCTGAGCAGGGCCATCCCTTACTGTTCTGCTCCCTGCACCTGAGCCTAGGCCCCATAAATCCCTCTATCGTTCCTGGGAAGCCCTCTACTGGGGCTCAGGGAATGGGTTGAGCAAGCCCTTTCCCTTCCAGGCCAGCCTCCTCCCCACAGCAGCCATCAGCAGGCCATCACAGTACTCATGGCCTGCTGAAGGCAGAGACCCCTGGCAGTACACAGTGCCACCTGAGACCAGGAGGCTTCACATGGCACATGAAGCTGGACTGGCCTGCTGGCGTGTGCCTTCAAACAAGATCAGATCAGCTCCTGTTGCCACCCAGGGCTCCCAGCACCACATGCAGGAGTCATGCACCGTTAGCCTGGGCTGGCTCCTGCTTCCATGGAGCCGGCCTGGACCACTGGCACGTGGCTCCTGTGTGCAGTGCTGGGAGCCCTGAGTAGTGGCAGGAGCTGGCCCAGTCTTGGTTAAAGGCATGCGTGCCAGCCCGCCAGGCCAGCTCTGTGAACCATATGGAGCCCCCAGGTCTCAGGAGGCACAGTGCACTGCCGGGCGTCTCTGCCTACAGCAGGCCATGAGTGCCCCAATGGCCTGCTGGCTGCTGCTGCTGTAGGGTGGCAGAGTGTGTGTCCCGTGGGGACAGGCAGGGGGGACCCACCCCTTCCACACAGTCCTCCCTACCCTCCCACAGTCCCCCCACCCCCACATCCCTGTTTACCAGGGACAGTGCCTGGGTCCCAGGCAGCTCTGAGACACTAATGCCAGCCTTGCCCCACTTCTATTTGCTCCAGCACACTGAGGCAGCATGCTGGAGCAGCAAGAGGAACCTGGAAGGCATAGAGATTTTCTGCCCAGGTGCTGGAGTGTCTGTTTGGAGGACCCAGCCTCTGATTGCTTTGGGGCATACTCCAGGAGCCTACTTTGCACCACTTTTGTCCACCATCTTATTGTTTGATACCAGGATTTCCTCCTGCAGTGTCTCAGACTGCTTTCAGATATTGCAACAGGCATGTGCACACTCATCAGGACATGGTCAGTGAGTCTAAGCATTTCAAATGCTTCACAGAAGCAATCAAGAGTGACCTGGAGCTCTTCAATTGAGTGGGCACACAGAATACAGTCATTAGAGTATTGAAGATGAGTAATGAAGGTGTTATTTATGCTATGTTGGTTATCTTGGATTTTGAACCAGAGATTTCTGTTTATGTGATATTAGATGCTGACTCCAAATGGAAGTACAACAGCTGTGAAATAGATGGAAAAGAGTGTTGATACAATCTCACACCCTTACTTAACTCCAGTTTTAATAGTGAAGGGATCCAT
>NW_017729030.1:60577341-60581089 GCF_001723915.1 Gavialis gangeticus
CACACAATACAGTCATTAGAGTATTGAAGATGAGTAATGAAGGTGTTATTTATGCTATGTTGGTTATCTTGGATTTTGAACCAGAGATTTCTGTTTATGTGATATTAGATGCTGACTCCAAATGGAAGTACAACAGCTGTGAAATAGATGGAAAAGAGTGTTGATACAATCTCACACCCTTACTTAACTCCAGTTTTAATAGTGAAGGGATCCATTCTGAGCTGTTGCTGTCATGTCATTATGACCCCCTTAGCCTTTTGGAGAATCACACCTCTCATTTACAGATTGCTGATTTTAGAAATCAGACCAGCCATGAAGTACTGGAAATTACTGGCAAATCACAACGAGTTTTATGCATCCACAGGGAATCAAAGTTTAGTGTATTAACCAACCCTTTCTCTCTCTGCCATTTTGTTACCCAGATTCAATTATTTTCTGTGCAGCATTACTGTTTTGTTTTGTTTTAAGCTAGTACATGTTAGTAACATTTTCTTCCTGCTCACTGGATAAATTATCAGCACACCCAAGACTTCTTATGGTAAGCTAAACTTTCTATAGCCTGGTACTGCAGTGCTTAAGTTTTGTTCTGGAAAAGCTGAGGGGGTACCAGGCTACCATCTTTCCCCCCCATTTTTCTGACAGTAGGATCTGTAAGAACCTGCACTTATATCCTCCTGGATACTAAAAATCATGGACTAAATATAGACATTGGATTTATAACACATTATAACCTGCCTGACATCTGACTCCCCAGGTACCTCTCCATCATTTAACTGCTACATTGATCCCCCACCCAGCCTGTCTCTCACCCACTGACTCTTCAGTTTACATCATCACTGACTGCCTATCTTGCATGCATACCAGCCTCTGGTTTCTTTAGTTTTCAATCCATGCAGGAAGAGCACACACTAACTGCACAAACCTCCTCAGCCTCATGAAGCATTTTTATACCCGAAATCCTGCTTATTTTTTTCCAACTATTTAAATTGGTCTAATAAAAGATACCACATTCACCCAAAGAACTTTGTCTGCCTATGCACTTACATTTTAATTTGTATAACTGCTAGGGTATTTACCTGTTGTCCCCACTGTCTGCAAAATGTCTGCCATCACCATTTTTTAAACAAAAAGTGCTACTGGAGATTGTTGTCTATTTTTCTGCGTATGGCTTACATGAAGTATAGAACTGATTGCAGTAATTAATGGAATGTGCCATGTAAAGTGGACAGCAACAGTTTTTTATGTAAGAATTGAAAGGGATCTAAAATTTAGTATGATTTCAAGCATCTTTTCAAGTGATTAGATTTGTTGTTCTTATTTTTAGGAGGCTCTATCAATTATTATTATTGGTAACAGCAGTTAACACAACTAGAAGTACTAGACTAGACACTCCTGCCATTATTTTCACAACCCAACTTCACTTCAGTGTGCAGACTTTAGCAAAAATGCTTAAGCCCACGCTTAAATCCATGCCTATTTGAGCAAGCAAATAAATCTATAAAAAATGTAGCACCATCTTCCTTAAGCATTTTACCAGCTCAGGTACCTGACCTTTGAGCCCAAACTTGCAAACCAGTATTCGCAGAGATAGTCCACAGACAATTGAGAAAGCTAGCTCAGCACCAAAAAATCAGGCAAGATTAGCACACTGATCCACCTCTTCTCCAACACAGCTTCTACTAGCAGAAATCCTATTGAATCCTGGCTGGATTTTCCAGCTAGCTTCCCATACAGATAGCCTGGTAGCAAGAGAGAATACAAAGTGTGTTTTACAGTGTATCAGACAAATGAACTGGTATATCAAAGATCAAATGCTGAAATAACTTCAGAGAAATTCCACTCTGTCAGCTTTGCCAACTTAAGTCTGCAATTGCAATCAGACTTAATCTTTCACATAGACTCTTCCAAACAATCTTTTAATAGAAAAAGAAAACAAACTTAACATTAGATTTTTTTATGTGCTTCTCACAACTACTTTCAAGACATTTACATGTGTTAAAACACGGCAGATGCTAAATCATGAGCTTATGCCCATTTTAAAATTTTTTGGCTGAGAAACAAATCCAGCTGCAGCAGTAGTTAGAATGGAAGATAGAAATGTAAAAATTACCATTATTGTATTTAGGACTGTAGAGCAGATTTTAGTAGCCTTATTTACATCTTGTAGACCTTTAACCTCCAAATAACCACAGGGACCTTAATGGGACTTTAGCTTGAGTGAATAAGGGTAGCATAAGCTGGTCTTGTGTGATTTTCCACAACAAACACAAGACACAATTACCCCAAGCAGATGAAACACTAGACAGGGGTAAATTCAATTCCTAGTTCTGCCACTGGCCTGTTGGATGCTTAAGGATAAGTCACTTCCCCTCCCTATTTTTCCTTCCACATGTGCAAAAAGGGAAGAACAATACAGACTTCCTTTGCAAAGTGCGTTGAAAGCTAGTGATGAAAAGTGCTATATAAAAATTGTTGTTGTTTTTGTTATTATTACTATTATTACTATTATAATACAATGACTGGTCTTCAAGGCTAACCTGCATTCTGGTAGTTTGCAGCAATGCATATTTAATGGCAAGTTTTTGCATTCTTTTTTCACCAGATATGATTCTATGAAAACTATTTCAGTCACAGAAGAAAAATGTCGAGTGAAAAAAGTCTTGACCCTCAAAACAAAATATACCTTTCCTTAGTGGTAGACCTACTCAAATCAGATGAATATTTGATCAACAATGTAGTGATTTTCAAAAATAAAATATTGGAGGAACAGTATTTTTTCCTTATCATTTATGTAGCATCAGACAGATGTATATTTGCCCTGCACTCTGTAGACTAGTCTACAAATATACATGACAGAAAATGCTATTGTGGGAGTTCAAAGAAGTCTCTAAGTGACACTTTTGACACCTTGTGGAAAACTCTGAAATACATCTTACTTGACAATGATTCGACCAACATACCATTGTTTATAGTTCTCTTTCATCTTCATTTTTCATTACCCTAGAGACCTTCATAAGGAAATCAGATTGTTCCTACCTAAGACCCTTGTCCTCTTCTGCTGTTTATTCCTTACTTGTAACTACAAGCCTTTTGGCTAGGGACAAGCGTTCAAAAAGCCCGAGCCTGAATTGATTCAATGTTTGCAAGTTAGTTGTCCCAGGGAAAGAAGTAACAAAGGGTACTTACCGGCAGCAGGAGATGCAGCACAGAAGGGGTGGAATGAAGAGCCCATGCAGCTCGTCAGCTGCCTCTTTATTCAATTACGGCCAGCTGATGACGTCAGCTTCAGACACCAGCCAGCGAAAATAAAAATGGCGGCTGATGCCGTGGAGGGGAAGGGCAGCAAAGGAGAGGAGCTGCAGCCGCCGCAGGGAGTGGAAGGGATCCTCCCCACGGGACCCGCACAGCCTGACAAGTTGGGGCGGATGCTGGCAGTGCAAGGCAGAGCACCCTGACAGGAGCCCACACAGGATGGTGAGGGAGCGACAGGCACACCGGCCACAGGGATGGAGCTAGAGCTGCACCCGGAGACTGAGCTGATCCCAGGTGGGAGTGTCAGGATGACTGGGGTGAGGAAGAAGCCATGCCAGAGGAAGAAGACCCCAGGAGAGCCCTGAGGGGTTTACAGTCAGGGCAGGTATCACCACTGGTCCCAGCTGGGTTGATGGGAGGATGGGAGTGAATACCAGAGGTGATGGTGCAGGAGTAAAGCAACCCCCCCCCCCCGCCCCGCTGGGGGCTGGGGAGG
>NW_017729030.1:60581183-60581702 GCF_001723915.1 Gavialis gangeticus
TGTCAGGAAGTGGCTCATTATTCTGTGTTTTGTTACTATGTTTTATTTAGTTGCCCCATGCGAAGGGAAATAGGGGGAGAGTGCAGGTATCCCTGAGGAACAGGGTTGAGGAGAAGCCTTGGAAGGTTTACCTTTTTTGTGTTTCCCTGAAAGAAGCGGTGGAGGTAAGGAGGGCCGAAGGAGTAGGCCCTCATGGGTGAATGTGGCTATAGGCCACGGACACCTAGACGGAAGGCGTTATCCCACTGGAGGGGACGAGGCCAACAGACGGACGACACACCGAAGGAGGCGTGAGGCCAGAGTGTAGGGGTGATGGAACCCCGTGAATGACCGCCGGGCGAGCCACAGGCCACCGAGTACACTCTATGACCAATCCCGCCTACTAAGGAACAACAAGTCATGGCAGGTGAGAATGGGGGAGGCGACTTGAGGGGAAGACATCTACTCGGTCTGCGACACGAGTCCGTAAGACACTTAATGTCTACCACCAGAGCAAAGGTCACCCAAGTGCGGCTATTC
>NW_017729030.1:60586702-60603676 GCF_001723915.1 Gavialis gangeticus
CCGTAAGACGCTTAATGTCTACCACCAGAGCAAAGGTCACCCAAGTGCGGCTATTCGAGGCCCAGAGGCCACATTGTTCTAAACTGGCTAAGCTTATCAGGTTTGTAACTGGACAAACATTCTCTCTGGACTGAAAAAATTCAGGCACGTGCCTGCAGTGGCTCAGGCTAGAAGCTGCAGAGGCGCTAGATCAACCCTCCCTTCCCTTCCACAGGGCTGAGCTGAGGGGGGGGGGTATGGCCAAGCGATTTCTCAGTACTGGAACTTCTCAGCTGGAAGAGGCCTGTGGCTTTTTACTGCTAAGTTTTCAAGTTTTCTTTCAGCCTCCTAAAAAAAATCTGAACTTTTTACATGTTGAAACCCTCATGGCTTGGATTACCTCCAGCAATTCACGAACATCTGCCAAATTCCTGTTAAATTCAACGTCAGCTGATGAGTATGTTCCGATGGTGTGAAACTTAATGCAAGTAACTAATGGGAGCTTGGGAGCAATTAAAATTTAATTGGAGCTAAGATTACTTTTAGGCATTGTGAGTTATCTCTTGTTCCTAAATAGCTAATATATAATAACTCCCTTCCTCTTAGTAATCAACAGCATCAAGCTGCAGAAAGGAAGAAAAGCAGCAGCTTAAAAAGTAACATTGCCATAAAAGCCGCCCACCATATTACTTACTAAGCTATGTATGTAGTCTTCCTCTTCAGCATACTGCTTGTGTTTCTGATTGCTCAGTTCTGTTTTTGCCATATGGATATGAGAGCCTCATTTTCATTTACACTGAGACTTATTTATATGTCTCTGCCAGTAAGAAGAGGCCTTAGAGCAGTGGCACTCAACCTTTCCTGGTACATGAAACCAGGCCCTCAGTCTGATTGCCTGTGTCTGATCCAGCCTGCAAATCAATCCTGTGTGCCGGGTCTAGCCGCAGACCGTGAACTGACATTGTGTGCTGAATGGTGTGCTGGTGGTGTGCCAGGTTCAATCCCATGTGCTTGGCACAGAGCCACACGCTGGATCCAACCCTATGTGCAGGGGTCACCTGTGGATTGGTCCTGTACATCAGCCTGATCCACTATGTTAGGCTGTGTTATTCAACCTGTGAGGCTCCCCACAAGGTCAAAAAAATTAATGGGAAAGCAGTGGCACCATTAATTGCCACAGAGCTCCCCAAACCAGAGCAATTCCCTTTTTTCTGCTGAGGCTGAGTTTGGGGGGGGAGGGGAGAGAGAAAGGGTGGGAGAGGGAGGGCAAACAGCAGTGGTGCTCACCCCCTGGGCTCCACAGCTTCATGTAAGCAGGGGCTCAGCCAGATCCTGTACCAAACAGCTGGTGAACTCAGAGCTCATGTCATGTGCGGAGCTCCAGCATCCAAGACTGTGGCAGAGGGTGCAGCCATTCCCTTTCTGGCTCCCTTTCTCTCTACTCCTTCCTCCTGGGATTACTCTCTTCTCTCCCCTTCTCTCTCTGAGCTTCACTCTCCTGAGTCACAGACAACACTCACAACAAAACTGTTACAAAACTATAGTATTAGCACAGGGACTAAGTCACCCAATAGAATTAAATATACTGTCAGGGAGCAGTCTTGGCAGCCTACTACCAGTCCTGGACTGCCACTTTCCCCTGGGGTGCAAAAGGGACCTAGGACCAGGTCTACATGAGACAGTGACTGCACAGTTATTACTGCACAGTCATTTAGTACTTGTGTACTTTTAATACATTTAGTACTAATACCTGCACAGCTTTTTGGTGATTCTAACTGCGCAGTAGCTCATTACTACTGCACAGTAGCGTCGCGTCATGCTTTGTGCCACACGATGCTCCTGTACAGACAGTGTCTCATGTAGATGTGGCCAACATGTCTATTTTTGAAGTTATTTACAGCAACTATTTACACCAACACATGCTAACACTCCTGAGCCCCACAACATGTTCCCCACCAGAACTGAAGGCTTGAATTCTGACCATTTAACTTTTTTCATGACAGATGCATGCATAATGAGCTCTCTGAACGGTGTGGCCGCACCCCGTTGCTGGGATCCTAAATCATGGCAGCAGGCAAGCTTCTTCCAAGCTCTGAGGAACTTTTGGAGAAAGGGCTACCCTTAGCAAAAGACCCCCTAGGTATGAGAGAGCTCTGCCATGCTCTCAGCTCACAGATGAGGCAGCAGCCAAATCCTGTTTCCTCAGAGGTGACAGAAGTCCCATAGACTTCAATGGGAGGATTCCCCACCCCACTGGGCACATCTACACAAGATGCTACAGCACAGTAGCAATGAGCTCATGGCTACAGCGTAGTAGTACCAGGGAAAAAATGTACAGTGACAGTACTGTGTAGTAATACCAGTCACTGTGCAGTCATTTAGTACTTGCTAAACTAAATGACTGTGCAGTAACAACTGTGCAGTCTGCCGCACATGTAGATGTGGCCAATGTCTATTTATAATATTTAAATAACAGCTGCAGAGTGCCAGTAAATACATCAGCCTCCTTCTATACACACTTTAAACCCTACACAGATTGACCCATGTTGTGGTCTTATACAATTCTTACCTCTTTAGTTTGCTTTTGTTTTGTACTTTGCATCTTTCTCCAGCCAACCTCTGTGGCACTAGAACAGGTTACTCTCCCCAACCTCCCTGTTCTCCCCTAAAGCCTCCACACTCCTGATTATGAATTAACATTTAATTCTTCATCTATAATCATGCAAATTCTATATGAATCTCTACCTAATCCACAGTATCCCTCCCCCCACACACACAGGGAAATATGCAAAATGAGAGAGAATACCACTTATAAGCTAAAGCCATTCTTTTGTACTGATGAATGACAGATGTAATGAATCACACACTAAACTACTGTTCAAATTAGGCTCAACCTTTTTTCATTGTTCTTCCAAGTTCAAAGACCTTGCATTTCCAAGCAATGAATTTTATTTTATTTTTTCCAACATACATTATGAGATTGCTATACCAATCTGATGCTGGAGACTGGAGCTATTGTTTACTGAAAATACACCCTAAAAAGCATCATTTGGGGTTGGAGCTCTGGAGACTTGGGAATGTTAGGAATCAAACAGAGACTAAACCTAGGCAAGCCACATTTTCAGCATAAAACCTAGTAGTGTGATAGGTGTTATCATCGGCAATCCCTCAATTTGAGGATGATCTCTACCACAGCTCATATCACAGGTCTTGAGGTGACTTAAGAGTCTAATCCTTGAGCCACAGAACCAACCACAGAAGTTGCAAGTCTTTCTGCAGGGGAGAGTAAGCTGCAGCCTGGGATTCCTCTCCTTTTTTGTTGTCCGCTCTCTCTTCTCTGCTTCAAGGGCAAGATGCTTTACCTTGAAATGGGCTTCTTTAGAAGGCACATTTTCAGTGTAAAACCTAGTGTTGTGATAGGCATAGACTTTCAGTGAAGGGAAAGATGTAGCATGGCATTCACTTGATTCAGAGGACTTTATGAGAAACAGAGTGAAAAGTTGGATCTTGGTAATTATTTTTAAGCCTCCTAAATACTCACAGCATACACAGCTGTACTACTCGGATGAACAGCTACCTGGAACTGAACCCTAATTCATCCAGTTCACTTACCCTTAATGTAAAGGGACAAATGGAAAAATCAGGGGATGTAGAAAACACATGAATTTGAAGCTTTACAGGCCTGATTCTCTGCACCTCTTACTTATGCCAGTGCAAAGGAAGTTCACTGTTGATGTAATAGCCATCAAATCAGAATGGTTAGTATGTTCACAACCACTTTACTCTTGTATCAATGACTACAGATGTTGCTATGTGAGCATAAAACAGACCCTTCCCAAAGGGAAGACAAACTTGGCACAACTGGAAACCAGGTCTATGGTATTCTGCACAGAGAACATTGAAGAACACAAATCAGTGAATTGCAGCCACTTTTGATGTAGTATTTGGTAACAGTTTTAATAATGCAGAGAAACCAAAGCCAAGAGTATAAGAAAGAAAGGGATAGTGCCTTATCCAACTGAATTTGTGGGGTTAATGCAGTCTGGTATAATGTCATTACAGCACTCTAATTCAACTGTGCTACTGCTTCTTCAGGAAAGTGTGCCTGCCCTTTTGCTTCTGTAGGTTCAGAGGTTATAAAACTAGAAGAGACAAACAGATCACTTACACTGACCCCTGTACAACCTTGGCCATTCAACTTCACCCCGTTACACCTGTAGTGAACCCAATTGCTAGCATCTGTGTTGCTTCAAATAGTACTAATAATGTCACTGTTGACTTTTGTAATCTGCCTGCTGAGCTTTGGCATTTGGAGAAGGAATATCTACTGTTTATTTATTTTTTTATATATGTGCTAACTTTGAGATGTCATCATAGCTGCTTTAAACACCTACATGTTGAGGCCATTAACGAGAATGCTACAGTTTATTTTACCAAGTAATTATCTTATTCAGTGTGGTTTTGCATGAGAAAAAGAAAACCTATACAGTACAAACAGGCAAAATTCTCACCTTTCTTTTTTTTTAATTAAAAGTCAATTAAGTTACATTTACTCTAGGCAAAATGAGCTAATTTCTATACTATGAGCATGGTACGCAGTGAATACCATGGTGATGGTTCCGTAAATGCCATGGCAACCAATGAATAATAATACTGACTTTTCCTAGCAATTTTTCAAATGATTGAGGCAGGATTTTGAAAGCTGCTATGCAACATTTGCCAGTCTTTTCAGCCAACTGTGTCCAGTCAATGACCTTGGCTGTACCAGCTGGAACCTGTCACTTCTACCCAAGTGCACACGTTTTCATCCATGATGGAACTTGTTCTGTGTGTTGACTGAACTTCTTGTTTTATAATGTGAAACGGACTTTTTTCTCTTATTTTATTTATTTAAAGCAGAAAACATCACACCATTAGAGCCAAGGAAGCAGCATGCCACTGACTTCCTCATGACCAAAAGGAAGGACTTATTTACAGCTCCCATTTACAGACAGCATGGGCATCACAACCACTAAAACCCACTTCCACCTTGCTATTTTCACCACTTCCTGTTACTTCTCAGTTAAGTGCATAAAAACAAGACTTCAGATCAGAGGTATAACTTGAAAGGAGGATCACTTTCCCCTGTTTGAAAATCAGCCATTATTTCTAAAATATATACAGCTCACTGTGGAAAATATTAAATCAAAAAAGAAAAACAAACAAAAACAAAAAAGTCCCCTCTGACATTATTTACACTAAGGTCAAGTAGAATAAAAAGTCAAATGCAAAAACCAATGGCCTAAAGTGATTTCCCAGTGGTGGTCTATACATTTTACACAGATCTTTTGTCTCCCTGCTAATGAAAGAAGCACTGCAGAAAGTGTTATAAGCTTCATTCTGTAACACTCAGAAGTCCCACTTTCAGCTGCACTCATCATTTTAAGTGACTTGCATGCTTAAACCCCACTTCTTCTGCAGCATTTAAATCCTGCTCCTAGATTACTTTTTTCCCTCTAATGACCTATCTTCCAGCTTTTTAGAATAGCAGCACATGGACTTTGGGAATACTCTGACAACAGGAACAGCAGCATAAAAATAACTGTCAGCAAGACTGCAGACACAGGGCAAGCCTCGTCTTGCTCAATGCCATTACTGGAAAAGCCTTTGGTTTCTGTTGTCTCAGATTATTGCTGGAACCAAACAAACCACATTTCCACCCTGGACAGCTACCAGAGATCACATGCTGTATAGGATGTTCTCAGCTATCCAGTCAGTAGCATTAGCTTCCCTAAATATCGGTGACACATTTTAATTGGCTTTAAATGGAGTGATCAAACACCAAGTCTTTTCATGTCCATCCCACCAAAAGAGAGTCTTTGAGAGACCTCCACGTTCATTCCTTTTCTCATTTCATCCTTCAAAAGGTTTCTGGCCAACTGTCAACCAGAATCCTACTGTTCCCCCTGGGGTCACTAGAAAGCAGTGTGAAATGTTTTCTTTCTAGTGCTTGCTGGTCTGCTTCTGACTTCTAGTCCCAAGCTGCAAGTCCCTGAGATTCTCTCATGTAACAGGATGCTGTCCACTCACATCATGCCTCAAAAGCTCTGCCATAGTTGTAGGGCCTTGCCCCAAGGTGTCATACCAGGCCATAGGCAACCAGATCTGGAGCCACTTGAAGGTGCCAATCAGGGTCAGAAGGGTAAACAGAATCCAGGGACAAGCCAGGTCAGGAAGCCAGGAGGTCTATCTGAGAGCAGGGTCTAGGAGCGAGCCAAGTCAGGGAATTGGAAAATCAAACAGAGAGAGAAATCAAGAGCGAGCCAAGTTAAGCAGCTGGGAGGTCAAGCAGTAAGCGGGGTTGAGGAGCAAGCAAGAGGGAACACTGAAATGGCTTGGGTCAGGTTGAGCCCTGTTGCCCAGATACTTCCTGTTCCTGCACAGGGGTTTATATCGGAAAGTGGAAGGTCAGTTGACCCCAGATGGCCATTCCAGTGACAGAGAGTGTGCAGAAGGTTAGGCCCCGCTGGAGGCTACAGACCAGTTTGGATCAGTCTGGGCAACAAGCTGCAGGCCAAGATGAGAAGTCATGTTGACCAAGCCAAGGCCCCATGTTTGGGGCCATGGCCTGACAAATGGGACAATTAGTACCTGTTAAATCTGTGCAGTATTAAAAGTTAGAACATGTTCTGACAAGTCTCACAGTTATGCTTACTATGATCTGTAACATGTACAGTTTGCTGACTGTTGAAGCCACCATAACACCACACCAAATAGCTGAACCAGCTCTGGTGTGGTCCCAGCCCCCACACCACACCAGAGTTTTGAACCAGCTCCAGTGCAATGATGTGATCTGACAGTCATTGCTGATTGTTGAACCCAGCCCTGGGACCCCCTGGGGCTACAGGCATCCAGCTTTCAACTTGATCCTGGAGGAATCTGACAAGTTAAAGATCCAGGATCTTTCCTCCTGACGTGTGTAGCTTTCCTCAGCCCACCTCAGCTAGATACAGACATTCAAAAAGCCCAAGGAGGAATTGATCTAAGTGGTACAGTTTTGTGTAAACGGCATAGTTTAGATTGCTAGGGAACAAAACACACATTCACCTTTTGGTGGTGGAAGGCAAATCTTAGACTGGGCTCTGCGTTTTTAAACCAGTCTACGTGTGCCAAACTTCTGTTCTGTTATGGGTACAGACTGGTTTCTAACCACTTGCACTGATAAAAGTGTAAAGTCTGTACCTGGCCCTAGAGGCTCGGTACAGCAGAGGGGTCCCTGGCTGATATCACGGCTGGCAAATCTCTAGTATTATCTCTATGAAGGTGCCCAACAATAACTGAACACACGTTAATACAATCTGGAGATAGTCCTTGTGCAAAAAGTCATAACTTTGCTACAATAGGAGTGCATTTAGCATGAGTTTTATTGCTTGAACATGTGGTTGCTCACACTTTAAGTGCATTTAACACATGCTAAGTGAAATGTAAGACATGGCCCTTAAAAAAATACACAGTGCAGCGATCTCTTCAACTTAAATGAAGGACTGCAGGTTAAACATTAAACATACTGAGCAGAAAATTAAAATTACAACTTAGAAACAGCTGCCTTCTCCTCATTACTGTTGGCCAGCAGGGCAAGGAAAAGCTATAGCTCTTCTACAACCCTGTGGGTACATGAAATGCAGACAACTGTATCTCAAACCTGTTTGCAAATTGCTGCACATATTTGTAAGCTGTGGTTTTTTTTTCTTAATTGGTAAGACTAAGAAAATCAAAGAACAAAGAGAGGATCAAAGAGTTGCAGGTAGCTCAATGATTTGCAGCCCCAGCTGGTACAAGGCATGGAAACTTCCTTAGTTTATTCGACAACTCTTTTTAGTTGCACAAAAAGAACAATGACTGCCTAAGCTTACCTTGTGCAATGACATGGCAAAGTAGGTATCAGGAAAACAGTAAGCATGAGGTTACAATACAGGAAACACAGTACATGCTGGCATTGAATTAATTCAAACGTGTTTACAAATATTAAAAGCTGCTTGTCATTTCCTTCTTTTTTTTAAATGTATTTTTTGCATCACGGATCAGTATGAGACTGGATTGTCTGAAGAAGCTGATGGTCAGGATTTCAGCTGAAAGCTCCTAAGGGAGAAGACCATCCTTCTACAATGGGTTTGAGTAGCACCTAGAATGCTGGCCTCAGATTGCAGGCTGGGGCCCCACAGTAGGAATACCAACAGCAAGTGGAGCTGTCCACAGATCAGCCCCAGCTTGAAGGGTGCCTTGCATGACACAGGCTACACAGACACTACAGGGACTATAGTAGTACAGCTGTTTTAACTATAAAAGGATGGGCCCCTTGGTGCAGACGAAAGTTTTCTGCTGCTATAACTACTCTGACTCACCCAAACAACAGAACCTCTACTACCAAGAGAAGGCATTTACTGGCAGGTCTGTGTCCACACCAGTGGTTCGTATCAGTAGAGCTACATCAACTATGGGGTGTGATCTTTTCACATCATTAGCTGGTGTAATTCTGCCAGCTAAGCTTCCCCTCTCCTTGCCTTTCCCTTGAGTGACTATTCCATGGTCAGGAAAAATGCCAAGTTGATAGGTTTGGAAACTGGCTGCAACATACACAATGCCACTGCCCTTCTACCATGGTCTGGAAAGCTAAAATAGGAGAAACGAAAGCGAACAAGGAAAAGAGGAGGCAATGGGGTGTGTCACTGTTACATATCCACCTCCTCCAGTGCTGAAGTGATGAATCTAGCCAAGCTCTTGAGCTCAGGTTACAGCCCAAAGGCCTCCATTTTAATCGTGCCACATAAGATGGCGACTGTCATAGTAGCTCATGCTGTATCCTGCTCGCTAATGCTGGTTGATTCCAATAGTTGGAGAGAGCCACTTTCCCCTTGCTATCATCTCCTAATGCTCTGATTCTCCCACTAGCCCTACACCTTTGCTTCTTGTTCTGTAGTATATGCTGTTTTCCTGCCACTGCCTGCCTCCCACATGTGAATTTAACAGGCTGCCCTGCAGTATCTCTCATTGCAGGCCATAAAGCATAATGCAGCAGCATGCTAAACTCTAGCACAAGAGCCTGCACAGGGAGTGCTGACACTGCACTCCCAACTGAACCACAACCCTGTCACAGATGGATGCACACATCCCTCCTCTAAGCTATTTGGCCTCCAGACCCCCCACCAGCTGGCACACAGATAATGGCATAACTTCAATCCAACACTGCTTGGAGGAATCTTGGATAGGCCAGCCTTCTCCAGTTAAGCCTTCCTACAGTAATGTCAATGGAGATATGCAAACTTGTCTATGCCACTCCAACTAACCCCACCAAAGTTCTTTCAATGGGGACCATTGACCAGCCATTGGGCAGTATTGCTTTTCTCTCTACCACACAGGGCCAGAAAGCTAGAGGTGAAACGTGTTGTCACACATCTATGAATCATTCAGTCCTCCTCAAACAGCAGCTCTGGCCACAACAGTCATTGCAGGGAAACAGATTTTATGGTAGGAAATGTTAAGAAGATAATTTTGGGGATGGGGGAACCCACAGTTTTCATGATGCAAATCCATGGCTGTGTCCCTGCTATTAGTATAATATGGTCAAGGTCTTCCCAGATTTCTTTTGTAACTGAAAAGAATATATAGTCATCAGTTGTTCATGCAGCTCCTTATTTTCTGGTATTCTGCCTTTCCTCCCACATTATTCTTTACTATTTTATTGAATTTCTGTAATGATTCTAGCTCTGAGTTAGCAGTGCAGGTTACAACTGAGAACAGAATGCTTTATATTAACATGCTTTCTTTTTTTCCCTCCCTGTGTCAATCTTCTCTGAAACTATATGAGCAAAGTCTAATTTATAAATGTCTGTACAAATAAACAGATGGCATATGGTAATTTCTCTAGATATTGATTGCAACAGAAAATGCTTTCAAGTTCTTTATGCTATTCTTCTATACCTGTTTTTTCTGAAAATACATGCTGATGAGAACTGCAACATTTTCTTATTCATGCATGTAGACAAATTACAGTAGTGTCAAACTAATTCAACAAATGAAAGTATTTGCATGCTCCATTTCACAACTGCATGTACAAGATAGAGCATGCTTTTTCTATAAATGGCCTGTCCATTTTAGACAATGTTGCTTATTATATTCATTATGCTTTGTCAGCAACAACTGGTCATCCCCAGATAATTCGCTCTCCCTCTCTCTCTTTCATTTTTAAATTTTGTCTCTACTAATGATTATCAAGTTCCAAAAAAACCCATTTCCCGTCACCTGGGATAAGTATACCAAAAAAATATCCACAAGGTTGTAAGGTCTCATAACTGAAAATCATTTACCAAAGAACCTAAGTGTCTTCATGACAGCCTGAAATCACTAATCATATACTCAGAGCAACAAAATAAAATAAAAAAGCAGGTCTCTGAGTGACAAGGAATGGCTTTTAGTTAATGCCTGACTTTCCTTTTTGTTTTGAAGGAGTGACCTTTTATTAATAACACAAAGTAAATGGCTTTGTAGATGGAGCTGTGCCTAGAAACCTGGACTGACATCCCATCAAAACAAGACTAAAAATGTCAAATGGTAATTTTAATTGCTTAGGCTTTCCATCATGCTTTTGACTGTCCTACAGGCTTTATCTCCCTAAGAGCAGTTTTAAATCTTGCTGCTGTGATCACTCATCTGCCAGTAAGGACAAAACACAACATCAGAGACAGATGGGTCAAAAACAGAAACACCCCCTTCATGGTCACCAACTGACTGGTTTGCATAGGAACTGGCAAGACAAATGACCATTATAATGTATTACTGCTATTGCAAATGCTTTCAAACTCAGTGGTTGACTGATCCAGTTGAGGAAAGTTTGGCATTTTTTTGTCTACCCAATAGGCCTGGTGTTTTACTTACATTTTTATAATCTTAATAATTAAATATTTTTGAAAGGGACTAAAAGGTGCTTTGCTGGTTTGGGTCCTGGCAGAGGTGCAGTATACATGGAAGAATTTACCAGATTCACAGTTATGCCACTACATTTCAGCTCTGTCAGAGAGCTAAGGGAAGAAGGAGTGTTTCAAACTCTACAGCCCATTTAGACTTTCAGGTCTCTGTTGAGGCTGCCAACATGGCCACCAATAGGGACAACTGCAGTGGCAACTTCTATGATGTAAATGCTGGCAGGCCATTATCTGGTCTGTAGCTGACTGATTTCTCATATGGAAAGCCTTCAGGCCTTGCAGTCACTCTTCATACTGACCTGCACTGGATTCAGACTGACTCAGCCAATCACTTCAGTCTCCAAGGGTCTGATCTGATACAACAGAGAAGCTACTCAACATGAGTAAGAGAATAGGAAGACAGCATGTCATTAATGCAGTGAGAAAGCAGGCATCCCAAACGGCAGCACACTCCAAGACTTAAAACTCAAGTGATATAAATCCTCAGGACACCATATGAGAATCTGCCCCAAAGTTTTTATCACAATGGTATTGCCAAAATGCTGCATAGCTGTATACCCAGACACTTGGTAGATCTCTTTCTTCCATAGCACATTTCACTATTATAGAGAGGGTTACATGCCCTGAGTATCCAAACAATCCCTTCAGCACAAAGCAACAAATTGGTATGGGATACCTGGATCTCTTTTGTCAGGAAGCTAGCCAGACAGTCGCACCTGAGAAGATATGTCCCTAAGCAAAATCTTTGTTTATCCAGGAGAAATGACTCCCCTTCAGGCACTTAAACATCTTGCTGTATGTTTAAAAAAGTAGAGGAACAGCCCAAGGTCAGAACCACAATATAAAGCCCTGCACCAACACCATGCTTTAAACCAGAGGTATAACAGGGAAAAGTTGTGCCTTTGGCAGAGTAAAAGGAAAAGTAAAAAAGTAAAAGGGAAATAAAAACCAAATTAATTTCCACAACACCTGCAAAGATTTGTCTCTAAATGTCCCACCTGTAGATTATTTTCTCCTGTGTAATTTGTTTACATATATTTGGGTTGAGTTAAAACTTTGAGACACTGCCAAGTCAAAAAAGGTGGTTATTTCTGGATTTTAGGAAGGAATTTTTGTATATTTTTTTGTTTTGTCTCTCAGTCGCTTGCTCCTTTTTAAACTGTTTGTACTATGAGCCCACCATCCTATAAAAGGAAATGGATTTAAAATTAAACTTTGGGAATATGTCATTTCATGATCCTCTCTCCCAAGATCTTCAGCTAATTAAACAAATACTTATAAAATACCCATGGCATCAGCCCTCCAAGTTTTTACATGCAACATCTACATACACCCAGCTTTGGCTAGCTAACCAAATGCAAGCAAGGTTCTTTGGGCAGATGTGATATCTTTTATTAGACCAATTAGATAATAGAAGATATCACATCTACCCAAAGAACCTTGCCTGTCTATGTCCTTAGACCAACATGGCTACACTCAAATAAGCAAATGCAATGTGTACTACCAATGTGTTTGGAAAATGAACTTGGGATATAAGTAGGCACATCGTTTTTAAAACTGCTGGTAGATTAGTGCGGGTAGGAGTGTCCCCAGCTGGGACACTGTTGTCTGATCCTGGCCCTGCCAATTACCAGATACAACTGTCATGATCCACCTTGATAAGGACAACAGATAAAGACCTTATGGCTAAAGCTGCCAATTTTACTTCAGTGAACTTGGCTCATAGAAAAAGTGTCATTTGTTCAAATCTGAGTCTTTGGTATCCATCTCGCCTGTCATCCCCAATATCAGGACAACATTTGTTAGCCATTGTGGCAGGAGTCCTACTCTCGGAGCCCCTCTGGAAGTGTGGCTCTGCCATCCTGCAATAGGCCAACTGCCTGCTTACTCGCCTGCCATGCCTTGATCTTATTTTTGATTAATAGGTGATTGGAATCAGCAGGAGGCTGCCCATTTTTATGCGCCCTGATGACAAGGGGCGCTGCCTGCGGCTCTTTTTCCTCCTCTACACTGCAGCCCAAGCCTCACAGATGGTGCTGGTGTGATCTGACTTGGGCCCTGTTATTATATCTCGGCCCTTCGTTTGCTCTCGGGGCTCCTCACCACCCCCCACTCTCGGGGCTCCTCACCACCCCCCCACTCTCGGGGCTCCTCACCACCCCCTAATTCCGGGGCTAAGGCCCACACACCCCACACAACGCTGCGCCCTCTCCAGCACCAGGAACCTCCACGCTACTGTGGAGTCCTTATGAGGCCTCCTCCAACCCCTTATAGCCTCACCCAGTCCTCCGGTGAAACAGTAAACACAAAATGCAAAGCCCCCGGGCTACAACATAAAAGCTAGACCGTTCTGGTCAAAATACGAATCCCTCCCTACCAGAGAGAGAGAGAGAGCGCGCATCGACCCCCAGCAGGAACCAGGGATGTTCCGACCATCAGAATTCTCCCCTTTGTTCTGGCTGAATTCCTCCTCCTTCGGCCGCTGGAGGGGAACTGACTCCCTGGCCTTCTGCCTGGGCTTAAGAAGGGCTAAGCTCCGCCCCTTCCTGTCTCTAGGTTTCCCTGGTTGCTAGGGCAACCAGGACCTGCGCAGTCCTGGTGACTGACAGCTGCCCCCTTCCCACCACTAGGGGTCTCTCCTGAGCCGTGTCTGCTCTCAGTCACAGGGCACCTGAGAGCTCTGTGACAGCCGTGCTTATAACAGACTAAGATTTTTTGCAAGTGCCAGAGACTCCTTTCAGGACCAAAAGATTGAAGAAGGAAGAGAATGATATGAGGTGCGTGTCTGAAACATGAGGTTAGGGACATATACATTTTGTAATGTGCTTGTCTGCTTATACTTTTGGGGTGCTGTGTCAAAGCGGAGGCATCGCTGGCTATTTGTAACCCTGGGCAGAGCAGGTGATGGGGGAAGAGGAAGAAGGTTGTGCTGAGAGCCTGAGAAAGTGGTAAGGCAGAGACTTCCCTTCCATGGCACATGCACAGGCAGGGGCTGGAGGCTCCTACTGCACAGACCAGGGCAGGCTTCCCTCATTAGTCTCACTCCCCTGCTGTACGCTGCTGCTGTAACAGCTGCCTATTTAACGCTTTCACAGTTGCTGCTGACCTGTAAGTAGAATGTCACTGTAAAAGCCTTAATTTGGAGGCAGCTGAGAGAGGGTTAACATGGTAGCAGTTAGCCACACAACAGAGGGAGGGGAAGTGAGGACGAGAAGAGGTCTTCTGCCTCCAGTCTGTGCGCTGGCGCTAACAGTCCCTGAACCGGCCCATGCTGAGCACAGCTCACTGCCACCACTCCAGTACACCCCTGCTTCCATCTGGCACCTCCCTCGTCCCCTAGTCAGTGCCTAGGGTTCATGCCTCAGGTGCCCAACACTACTTATCCTACTGAACACTAGCCTGGGTTGAAATCTTTAGTTGCCCAGAATAGATTAAATAAAACATTTTTATCTCCACATGCATTACTAAACATTGCTATTGCTATTTACAAACATATACCTTCTCCTTTTCTCTTTCCCCTGTCTTGCATTGTCTGCCTAAACAGTTTGGCTTTGTCAGCCACGACAAATCTAACCTTGCAACAACCCTCTTCCTGCAGCTTTCTACTAAACCTTGTTAAGATTTTGGGGTTTTTTACAATTCCGTATCTCTAGAATCTCTCTCCTCCCCAACCATTAAGCTTCAGATCCACATCCTGATAATGTCACCTCAAATAGTGTAACAATCTCCTCCTCCTCCCTGTGTCATTCCTTTTCTGCTGCTTTCAGCATATCAAGCATTACTCAGATTTCCTTAGTGGCTTCCTTTCTTTACTTTATGAAGATCAAGTTTCTCTTTCCTACCTGCAGAGATACTTACACCTCCAACCCATGACTATATATCTTCTTACCTTCCCCCCCACTCAATCCTATCTCTGTAAATCAAGCAATTCCCCTTGTCTTTTCACAGTTCTTCCTTCACACCACATCCGTTCATTTAGCCTTTCAGTTCTGACCTCCACGCCATTGGAAACTGCTTCTTTTCCTTTCCAGCAGATATTTTCTCATATAGTATTGTATCTGTCTGAGCTAGAGTGAAAGGTTACGGCCAGGAGCCTTGTCTTTTGAACACATAGTCAGGTATGTGAGATCAAGTTTTTACTAATAAACATTAATACTGTTGGCTCTAAAGCTCTATTACAAAGCACTTACCACCACTTCCATCATGAAAAACTATGGCTAGGGATAGACACTCAAAAAGCCTGAATTGATTCAATCTTTCCAGGTTAGTCTAATCTGGCTAGGCTGAACTATTTGTTTGTTTGTTTTTGTTTTTGTTTGTTTGTTTGTTTTTTAACTGAAAAGACATCCCCTCTTGACTTAAAAAATGCAGGCACATGTCTGCAGTGGCTCAGGCTACAAGGTGTGAGGCGCTAGAGCAACCCTCCTTTCCCTTCCCTTCCACAGAGATAAGCTGCAGGGGCATAGCCAGGCCCTGACAGGACCCTCTTATTAGTGAGCCCCCCCGACCTTGCTGCTCCTGACCAGCAAGGGAACCAGCAGGGGGTTACACAGCATTTATTTACGCAGGGAGTAACACAGCATTTAGCACCCCATCAGCAAACCAAAAGCCTCTCTCATTAGTTCAAGATCTTCTTAAACAATTTTATCCAAGGAAGTAATGGAGGGACATTACCAGCTGACCTGTCAATTAGGTCCAAAAAGCCCTAAGTGGACACTGTCCTGTCTGCCTTTATCCCGTCTGCCTTATACAGACACCTCTCAGCATTAGCTAGCATACCACATGCTGGCTACGGTCTGTGTTGTGGGAGAGGATGGGGGAAAATCCATGCTTGAGCAGGAAGTGGTGTTGGGGGCAGACGGGGGATACCAGGCAGACGCTGCTGTGCCTGCAAGTTTCCAATGGAACTCCAACCAGGGAGCGGGGGGGGGAGGGGCAAATAGCCCTGCCCAGGGCTGCAAAGCATTTGGGATGCTGGGGGATGGACTCTGGTTTAAGTTAAACCAGGAAGGGGTCTGGGACAGACACTGCATAAATTGGTTTGACCCAAATCAGTTAAGTCTGATGCTATGTTCAACCACATTTCTCTCAAACTGGTTTCAGCCATTTTCAGACTGGTGTATGTGCACTGAACATCTGTTCTGTTACAGGTTTAAACCATGTCATCACTTAAACCAGTTTATGTGCAAAGTCTGTCTCTATTCTCCATGTCCTAGAGATCTTAAATCTAAAAGATCAGGAGATGATAACTGTAAAATTGATGGGACACATAATGAGCTAAAGCCAATGTTAAACAACAATTGTTTACTTAAGTTTAACTATAAACATGCCCCACAGTATTCCCAGGCTCTTTTCTGCACAGAAAAAACAGATGGGTGAACTAAGCTCCAGCACCTCAAATGAGGGGACAGAAAAAAGAACAAGACGGTGCTGGTTGCTTCTAATCTGGGCTGCTTCAGATGCTGACCTCAGCTTCAGACCCCTGCACCCTCGGGCCCTTAATTATATTTCACGGGGGAAACTTTGTTAAAAACTGCTGATGACAGATGCATAAAACAAGGCATCTCTGACTCCTCTGGGCTCTTCTCTGCTCTTACCAGTGTTCCCAATGCTGATAAGCCTAGGATAACTCAATTGCCCTCTCTTCTGTAACTTCTGCTCATTTGCCAGTGATATTGTTGGTACCATCCTGGCCCAGTGAGTTACACAGCACACACCCAATGCACTAAGCAACACCCTGTAAGGTCAGTGAAAGTCCAAATCAGTTTTATCTGAACCCTTCTGTCTATCCTTATTATTGACCTGTAGGCATTATTCATACAAATACAATGCTGCAACTGTAGACATACCATATTCTCTAACATACAGCATGTCTTGAAATATGCTTGAAAGGCAGAATGAAAAAAAGATTTTTTTCCCCAGAGTTATGGCTCTACCGAGCAAGGACACAGTCTAATTTTTAGCTTCTCCCTCCATCTCCTGCTTAACTACGGTTGAAATACTAGGTGCTGCTGAAGACTGATCTTCATGGGTGGAC
>NW_017729030.1:60608676-60614076 GCF_001723915.1 Gavialis gangeticus
AAATACTAGGTGCTGCTGAAGACTGATCTTCATGGGTGGACTATGAATTCAACAAAAAAGCTAAAGAGTCTCCAAGGCTGTGAAATAGGAGAGAGAACAAGACAGTAAAATTGCCCTAAGAAAGGTCATCCTGATTAGTGGAATATCAAGACCACTAAAAATGAGAAACAATCATTAACATCTCTGGTGTGAAGACAGTGAGGCATTAAGTCAACTGACTTCCTTGGCTGCCTGAATACTAATGCAACAGCTATTGGACTGTGGAGCAGGAAGCAAAGCAGGGTGCTTCTACCTCATGTCAGAAAATCAGCTTCCCCGCTTAACACACTCACCTCAGAGTGGTATGTGGGAAAATATGGTATTTTGGAACATTCTTTCAGGAAGACTGCCAAACCCCTCCTTATTTATTTTTAAACACTAATAAAGAGTTGTTTTGTTGTTGTTCTGTTATTTTGTTTTTTACAATACTTACCATGAAAATGTTTATCTCGCTGGCCTGTTCCTTGATTGACTGCAGTTACACCAATGTACTAGTATTTTATTTACTTTATTGTGTTAGCACACTCTTTTATAGTAACCTGTGAGGGAACCCACACTAACATTACATGCTTCAGAGGATGCCTGCTTTGCACAATAGGCACTAGCACCAGAAGTGGTCAGGAAACAGTGGTAATAAAGACCATGGTTTTGTTTACATGATCAACACACATTTATTCAAGAGAATAACAACACATTCTTTATCTAAGATGTGTGGTAAAAAGCTTTCTGTTTGCTTCTGCCAAATTTCTTCATTGTGTAACCTTTTCCAGGTCCCTACTGTTAAGTACTTTTAAAGTGCTGTAAATAAATTCTTAAAATAGTTCTATTTTCTCACTCTCATTTTCTGTATGACCTCTCAATTTCAAACTTACTTTCTGCCTTAAAAGGTAAGCTACAGACTATAAAGTCTCCCATCAAAATGCTGCATTAACTTCATCCCTTTTTTTCCTGAACTTCTCCTGTGTGACAGAAGCCAGCTTGCACAGTTATTATTACAAAATATTAGCATAATGTGCCTTTTCCTTAGCAACAGTTATGGTGTCTGGGGAATGCAACCCATAATAATACAGCTTGATCTAGAAGCACAATAAAATATAAATAAGCTTGTTACACTTCAGTGGCATGTAGGATTTCATTGCAGTGAGCCCTCATGAACTTAGGAACCATATATTCATTTTATTCTCAAATAAAAATATAGGAATTTTAAAATGACCTGACATGGTTTCTCTTTTATTCCAAAAATGATACATAATTGTTTACTCAGTGCCACTATTGGTTTGCTTCATGTCTCTTACTGAATTACTGTGTCCTGTGCAAAATACTGCTTATAATGAAATAAAGATGAAAACAGGACTGACAATGGAACTCTGATTGCAAACTCTGGATGCAAAACTGCCACTGATATTATCCATAATTAGGGGAATTTTTAATGAATGTAGTTTGTGCATTTTTCTCCATCTCTCTCCATTCAGCAAAGGATCTTTTGCTATCATGAACACATCCCAGAGTGAATCTGGGATTATCTGTTTACAGGACTCCCATCATCTTACTATATGAATCCTTCAAAAAGCATTTTTTTAAAAGTAAGTAACAATGTCTCACTCTCTTTTCTTTTCCAACCTGTAGGAATGTTAATGTGATTCATTTACAATGTAAATTTATCTGTACTTGTGTCTCTGAAAATAAGCCCTCGTGTGTGCCCCTCTGCCCCTAGTGAACAAGGAAGCTCTCAGTTATCTACCAGCTTGAAAAAAAAACCCCACTCTCATGGTCTGGGTAACTGGCCACCAGATGGCATCCTGACCACTACAAGCAGGTGGTATCCCCACTTCATTCCCTGGCGCCCAACAAACAATCAGCAGTGTTTTGTTCAAAGCTCATTCCACTTCCTTTGGTTTGGCTTATTAGAAACATGGCCCAAATAATCTAGCTCTTAGTACTGCTCTCAGTCCTCTGCAGGCCTCTTTAGTTGCTTTACTCTTGCCTGCTCCATTCGTTCTTCAGAGCTCCCTTCCACCTAAACCCACAATATCTGTTACAACCTAACATATATGTGCGCCTCGCAACTATCACACTTACGTGCAACAATTGGTAATACATTTGCCCAGCAATAACCTAGTTTCTTCAAATACAGCATGTACAAGAGTTGTGAAGAATTACGTGGCTAAGTTGAAGGTGGTCACAAGACATTTTTGAGGTAGAGGGACACAACTGTGTTTGTTTTATGCTCACCCAATGTAAACTAGCCAAAATTTAAAAAGACATTATGATGGAACCAGGTAACACCCTTACCTATGGAGCCCTAAATCCAGGTTCCATAGGACCTATCACTTAGTTTATCTGTACTTAATACTTTACTTAAGGACTGGGTTTTCCAAAAAAAAAAAATAAGGATACAAGTTACCCATTTTCCCAGAGGGAAATCTCCCCTTAAACAATTACTGAAAAAAAATGGGCATTTCGCTCTGAGCAACGAGAGATGAATATAACAATGCAAACTCAACAACCAGAACATGTTGCAAGAATGAGCATTTCAAAGGCAATAGGAGCACTACTGACAATTCTCAAGTGAATATCTGTCCTTCTCTTCTCAAATAATTTCTGATTCGATTCAAGACAGATAACAACTGTCAGGTTTTACAGCTCTGCTTACTCACAGATGAAAAGTTAAATCTCATGGGATGGCTGCTTGAGGGGCCAACTAAGAAGCGCAATTCCTGTCTTGATGTAGCACTATACTGGTGACAGTACTAACAAGAAACTTGCACTTCCACTTCCCCCTTGCAAGGGCACGAGTAGCTATTTATCTATTTTTAGAGTGTCTTGCTCATGCTGATGAGCTCCACTGAGACCATATCAAACTGCTCATTGGCCATTAAGATATGTCCAGGTTACAGAGGACAAAAAGACAGGCTTATGATAATAAGTGCCACTGAGCATTATAAATACCTTTGTGGCTTTGTGCAAAATACTCATCAAATCCAAGCTGGCACAATCCAGGTTTGCAGTAATTATAAATCACCTTTTCACTAATTTTTGTTACTGTTTTATGAAACAGAGATTAGTTTATTAAAAGTTTCTTTCTGATATATGTATCTCTGATCTGACTCCATACCACAGAATTTAATACAAACAAACTAAGGATGGATTTGGCCACTTAAATCTTTTATTAGGGGAAACAGTTTTTGCTAGGAAGTGGTCTGCTTTGATAACAGAATACATACAGAATGATCAGCCCCCAGGGCCCTGCCACACATTCAAATTAAAGCTGGGTAGAAACTAGCTATAAAGTTGTTATACATTTTCAAGCACTAACTCTGTAGCTGGTTAGCTCTTTTTATACACATGTATATGGATTTTTTTTATATGGGATGATAATTACTTTGCATGTGTGGTAGGTCTAAATTTACTAGATGATTACCCAGGCAATTGTGTAATACATGTAATGTGGGGGAGGGACCTAAGAGTTTTCTTCAACTTTAAAGTTTCTTATCACGGTTGCTAAATGTCTACAACTTGGCAGAGCCTCTTCTTAGTCACTTCCCTACGTCTCACTGAGAAATAGGAGATTTCAGCTTACTGTGGATTAAACACACTAGTGGATCAGTGGCATAAGCAACCTGAGAAAATTCGGTATCTCATCTGGCTACTCAGCACAGCTAGTAAGAGCAGTACACAGCAGGGGTAGGTAAGTTTTCTGGAGCAGTGGGCTGTATCAACCTGGTTGATCTACTGTCCCTGGCTGCTGCTACCACTGCTATTTCCCCTGCCACCAAAGCAAGGTGCAGTCAAAGTCTCCCAGCTTCTTGGCTGCAACCCAAGCAAAATCCTCCCAGTCACCCAGCCACAGTACAGTATAGCAAAGGCAAAGCCCTGCAGCCACTCAGCCACGATGTGTGCAAAGCCTCCCCCCAGCCTCAGTATGGGCAACCTCCTCCCCTAGTTTGGTGGGTCAGATCTGGTCTGTGAGCCATATGTTGCTGACCCTTGCTATAGAACATATGCTTACTCCTAACCAATTTGGGAAGCCTGCAGAGGTAAGGAAGGCTTTAATATCAGGCTGCAGCAGATCTGCTTCTTTCCTCTATCTTCTTTTTCTCTCTTTTATATTCTGTTTTATGCTTTGTACCTATGCTTGCCCTGGCATTTTTTTTAAAGTATCACATCTTTCTTTGAGTAGCTTTCTCTTCCAAGTGATTCTGATTCAACACAGCAAAAAAGGTGGTTGTGATTGTGGAGTACAAACACTTACTCTACAGTTTCTTGTGTGGGGTGTTCTAAAAATAATCAAGATACTTAATATGGCCTCTTACAAGGGCTACGTCATTCCAACTTACATAGCCCCTACAGACATTTGCAAATTGATGCTTACATTAATATTTTAGTGAAGACATATCCGGAAGAGTTCAGCCCCCTACACCACCTACTAAAGATCCTAAATAAGCTCTATGGGACACAGAGACTTGTCTCCTAATACACTTTATAATATCCAGCATCACAGGAAGACAGCCCTGTCTACTATAGCAACACTCAAGTGGAAACTATAGCAGCTATGTAGATCAGTGACTAATACTTCTGATGCACAAAGGTTACAAAACTAAGATCTTAAATCGCTACCACTGGGATCCTGATTACAACTTTCAAATGAACTGAGCAAACCCCCTCCAAAGCCCTTAATTTTTCAAGTGATAACAATACACTTCATCACGCATGTCACTGGGCACCTCTACCAATAGGAGTCACTTAACGTAACAAAAAGCAGAGAAGCAAAATGTCGCTCCTGATTAAAATGGCTGCAGTGACAGATGAAGCATTTCCAGTAGCTAAGCAGTTCTTTGATCATGTCAGAAGGCTCCCACAGGAAGTGTTCTCCTGGATTCAAAGCCAAAAACCATTTTAACGTCTCAAAAGGGGTAAAATGAAAGCCCTTTTATGCCTCTCCATAACATTACTATAGGCTTGTACTGTTCCTTTTTAAACAGATGTGCACCTTGGAAGTCACTGGACCTGAAATTTGATCTCTTGTATGATTTATGTGCCATCTTCTCTGATTACACAAATATAAATATAACAGGCCTTTTCTGCAACATTGAAACAGTTCAGGATTAATACCAGATGACAAAATGGACCATGTACCAGGAGGAAGAAAGTTACCATAAAAGCTCCTTCGCATTAATGGGCCCATTCATTCATGTGGCCACTATTCCACAGGGGAGCCGGACATAAATTATGTATTTGACATCTAGTTATAGATGATTATATCTGACATAATGAAGTTATAATAGAAGGAGTTTGCACTGGAACATGGGCTACACTGCGGATATCTAAGGCTAGGTTTTTAATTAACTTTCCATTATCATC
>NW_017729030.1:60619076-60631878 GCF_001723915.1 Gavialis gangeticus
CCACTATTCCACAGGGGAGCCGGACATAAATTATGTATTTGACATCTAGTTATAGATGATTATATCTGACATAATGAAGTTATAATAGAAGGAGTTTGCACATTGTTTGGCTGTTAAGTGCCCATTTATTGTCCCTGCACCAGGTGTGATGGTGATAGGCCGTACAAATCATCCAGAAGAAATGCCAAAATGGGCTCCCTTCCTGATAAAGTACCACACATGTTTATTAATTTAACAGCTTGTCTTATGCCTCCCCCATCTGCTCATTTAAAACAGTTATTTGCTCTATATTTCAGAATGAAAAGTGTGGCCAAAAATTAGTGGAGAGGAAGAAAAAAAAAGTTTGAGTGGGGTCTAGTGTTGTATACAAAGTGACATTCTTCTTCCACATTGGATTAGTTCAACAGATTTTTTTCTTGAGCTTTTAATAGGACATTCACTTCTGATTAGTGCTGCTTGAGTGTATGTCACCCTAGATGGTTCCAACCTTCAGCTGTTGCCTGTGTCAGGAAGAAGAATGAAAAGTACCACCAGTAATGCACAGCTCAATAAAGTGTAAAATGAAGCATTCCTATTGCAAAGACTCTCCAGGATAGGAATCTATGTCCATTTAAGCTTATCAGACAATATTTTATCTTAAGGCAACTTATAAAATAGAATTGCAAGACAGCTTTAAATCAGAGTACATGAAGATTTCCAAAGGAAAACTCCCTGACAGTAAGAAGGATAACTGATATAAAATATTAAGTCCCTCTTTTTTTAAATAGTAGAAACAATAGGGAAAGATACTACCTTAAAAAGGAGATCAACCTATACATCACTTTACTTTGAGGCATTTGTTGTTGTTGTTTTTTTAGGAGATTTTTTTAAACAAATTTTCTTCAACATTTCAAAGTGTAAACAGGGTTAGAATACTTCCCATCTCCATGCAGGATTTAGCATTCCTAGCACAGAGGCTCAATTAGCTTTTTCTTTCTGCTGGGGAGAATGCTGTTACTTTGTAAATCAACAGCAGTACCCCATGTTGTCCCTCTGAAACGGAAACACACCTTTGAAAGAAGTAAGTGCAACAGTTCAACAGCACAGCAGCAACAAGGGTGACAAACAGTTTGCAACTGTAGGTAGTTACAGAGTGTGGACTTGATTAAACACATTAAAAGAAACAAAGAGAAATATTGCAGGATTTCTCAAAGACCTCCGGGAAATTTGTTTATATAAGCTGAAGCCAAAAAATGTCACTTGCTATGCTTATTTGGGGGGGACAGGGGAGATGGTATGGACCACATTCAGTATGCCTGTGTGGATAGGGATGTATTTGATTCAGATCCGGCTGATTCGGAGGACAGTGATTCGATTTGGAGATTCAGATCACTGTGCCAAAATGATTCAGCCAAATCTGCTTCAGAAGATTCAGCACTGATTCAGCGAGATTCAGTGATTGATCGGCTGGGGAGAGGCAGGCACAGCCAGGTGGCTGCAGGTTCTCCCGTGGCTCCTCCAGCTGTGCCTGCCTCTCCTCCGGTTGGGGGAGTCATGGGAGAAGCTGGGAGGCTGGGCCGGGCAGTGGATGGGGGCAGCCAGGGGGGATTTTTCTGTGGCTCCTCCAGCTGTGCCTGCCTCTGCCCCGGCAGGGAAAGCTGTGGGACCTATGCCCTGCTGCCGCTTGCCCAGATGTCATGTGGGGGGCATGATGCAGGCGCAGCTTGCTCTGGGCGACAGCAGGGCATAGCCCCTGCTCCCAGTGTTGCCACACCTGCATCAGTGCTCAGAGCGGGGGCTCTGCCCTGCTGCCACTTGCCAGCCAGCGCGGGGGGCACAGGATGCAGGCGCAGCAGCGCTGGGAGAGGGGACTCTGCCCCAGCCCCGATCCCTCCTCCCCCATGCCCCTTACCTCCCCCCTCCACAAGAGCCTTACCGGGTGGAGGCAGCTGTGTTAGCTGCCTGTTTACTCTATGGCTGAATCTCCAAAGCAACCAAATCTTTTCCAAACTGATTCAGATGCTTCAAATTGATTTGGAGCTTTTCATTGGTCTCCCTATCCGATTCAGATTCAGAGATTCAGTCCCCAAATCGGGGCGAATCTCCTCCAGATAGAATCAGCTACCAAAGATTCGTAGAACCCTAGTATTAAGTCCAGTTGCTACCAGCTTCTTCATCTCATTGACTTTGGATAAAGCTGCTCAGAATCCAGATTTTCAGGGTTAGATTCAGAAGTGCTCAGAACCCACAATTAGGGCTTGATTTTTCAGAACAGCTCACTTTGCTTTTAGGCTCAGCACCCAACAGCTCTTTTCAGGACACTTAGAACCACATTTTCAAAAGAACTCAGTTCCCCACACACGGATCCATTTGCAGATTGGTCTCTCAGTGTAGCGATTGAGTTATTTAAGATTCAGGTCACAGTGACTAAAAGCTCAGTTCAATTTTAGAAAAGAACATTAGGATTACCGTATTTCCAGTTTCAAAAAAGCGGACACCTGTGGAGGATAGGGGAGGAAGCGGAGGAGAAGGGGAAGGGGTATATGATTGTGGGGGACAGTGATATGCCCATGCCCTGCCTCTGCCCCTCACTCCTAAGCCACAACCCCCCAGACCTGCTGCTGCCTCTCACTCCTGACCCACTGTACCACACCCCCCAGATCATGCTGATGCTCCTCCCTCCCAAACTGCAGCCCCCCCATCCCAGCCGATATCCCTCACTCACAACCCACAGCCCCCTGCCCCACCCAGCCCTGCCAGTGCCTCTCACTCCTGACCTGCAGCCCCCTGCTTCCATGCAGCTCTTTCTCTCATCTGCCTCCAGCTTTGGGGCCCATGTGTAGAGCACGTGATCCCCTAACCTCCAATCATCTTCCCCTGCTACTCCCAGCCCAAAGCAGCCAAGCCAGAAATGCCAGGAAAAAGCAGAGGCAGAGCAAAATCCAGAACATTTACTTGCATTTCAAAAATGGATGGAGGACAGAGAACCAAAAAAGAGGACATGTCTGGGGAAACCCAGACGTATGGTAACCCTAACTATATAACCTGGAAGTGTCATCTGAGCCAGAAAAGTCACTGAAAAACTGGCTGTTCATCCTTCTGAATCAGGGGAAGGGACAGTTAAAAAATTCTATCCCTTAGCAATGGTAAAATCTTCCACTGAAATGAACTGGGTTATGCATGCAGTACCAATAATACAACATTAATCAATCTGTAGTAAATTGTTGTGCATAACCACCTGGCATTTAACATGTGCAAGATCTGTTTTCTACATAGCTCTGTTTGTTATTATAGATCTGATATACTGGGGCTGGCTTGAAAACCACAGGGAATAATCCTACTGCAAAATGTTAAGTGTGGCTTACTGGATCAGGGCATAGGTTGCCTATTGCCTTGCATAGATATAAGGAAAAACTCTTTAGAGACATAGAGAGATCCTAGGGAGGGGGATGACCACATCTGGAAGAACAACCCTAGAAGCAGCAAAGAGGCCAAGAGGGAAAAACTGCAGGATTATTGGAGATGGAGACAGACGGCGGAGACAGCATGACAGTACTGACAGACTGGCACAGGATCAGTTGTGTCAACTGAAAGGTCATTCAGGAATCATGTGTGCCCCTGGCTCCCAGCTTGCTTGCTGAGTTATTGCTCAAAGACCTTAAAAGAAAACATTTGGCCCCTCACCTAGATCTTCATCCCTGAAGAATGTCAGGCTAATAACATGGCCAAAGGAATCAATCTATGGCCATTACTAATTAAATGGAGGAAGAAAAAAACCCTCCCCCCTCCCCAAGAGAACAAAGGGATATCATAAAAAAACAGAGTACCTTCCAGGTGTGGGGCAACACCCTACTGCTACAAGTTGTAATAGAGAAAACAAAAAGGTGGGAAAAGCAACTATGATCTAGCTGTCACAGATGCAGGCAGTGGGATTCTGAAAAGCCAAACCCTGCAGAGATCAATGAAACTGTGGAGTGATACAGAGATCAGATGGGATAGTACTGGGTGAATGAATTTCTCTGTACTAAAAAATTCATGTCTCTGTCTTTCAACTTGCATTTATATGGGAAGAGCCATGTAATGGCTTTGCACATTTTTTTCAGAGGCGTCTTATTTTCTTGGTCCACGAGGCAGCAAGAGCTCTGATGTTCTGAACCCTAATTTTAACAGGTTGTTAGAAGCATTCCACTTAGCGGTCTTCAGAGATACTAACCTCCTCTGCCAACTTGTGTGGAGAGGTTTGTAAAACCTGTTTGGGATATTTTGAAAGGCGACACCAGAATTCATGCTTCTAGCATGCTGTTCTCTGCCAATAGGATGGACAGGTGCAGAGCTGTAAGGTGTATGTATGTCTCAGATTTGGTGATGGGGGATAAAAAGAAAGGGGAGAGAATGATTCCTGCTTAATGTAGGAAGACGAGGCCACCATGGGCAAAAATCCAAGAAAAGCACTAAGGAAGGTTTTTCTGGATGAAGAAAGTAAATGAAGAAAGGATGGAGAGTACAGCAAACCCCCAGTTTAGCTGATACGTTCCCCATAAAGAAAAGTTCATGGAAAGGAACTCTGGCTGGAGAGATTTGCCTTAAAAGAGTAAGAAACAACAGGCATTCCCCTAAATTTATTTTATCTGTTTTTCATTTGTAAAGCTGGCGAACTTAAATAAGTTTCCCTCTGTATTTATATGTTTTGAAACCATTTTACTTCAACTTGAATAATCCCCTGAGCTACCCAATTCCCTCAGGCTTCTATTTGAAGGAAAACTTTGCAGAACACTAGCTCAACAATGTAGATTATTGCCTCTGACTGCTTAACTTTAAAGCCATGGATATATTTTATGTTTAATATCGTTCCACACATACAGTAAAATCTGTTTCTATAAACCTTTATAAATAGTTTTAGTATGTGGATTCAGTGAGTTTAATTCAGTCCATTCACTGTATTTTAGCACCTGGCAGAATTTTAGTCCAAACACTAAATTTCAGTTATTACTATATATGATAATTCCATAAAACTCCCTCCTAAGCCAGAGCATTAGAGTCATTCTTATCTCAGAACTTCTTTGCCATTATCAGTAACAAGTAAACCATTTCCAAAATGCAGGTTATAATCCTTAGTTTATGAGATCACAACTTGTGGGTACAAGAAAAGGTTTGACGTCATGAACTAGAGATTAGCATCTTATGCTCAGTAAGAAGTAACCATGTGAGCGAAAGAAAGAGGCTTCTTAAATGCTAAAAGCTAATAACTATCTATTAAAGAGAGGGGCTAAAACTCAGAAAGGTAAATAGATTTCCCCTTATCTTTAGCATAAGACTGAAAATCCAGCCTCCAGCCTAGACAGTTAACATGTTCAGGACTATGCATAAGGAATCAGCAGTTGTGGCTCAGGATTTCTGGAGCACTGCATCTGAAACCCTATGAAAATTTATTTGCAACAGCCATAGGTTTCAGCTATTGAAAAAAAAATCTTACCCACCTCTGGAATTAATCTGCATATGAATATATGTAAACAACCACATAAAAATAACTGCAACATAGTCCTGTTTGTTCTATTAAAAGTAGATGTAAAAATAATGGTTAATGGTGCTTCATATATGAAACTAATTTAAAAATGTTTTCTAATTAATGGAAGGGTGGGCAAAGAGAAATAACTTTAATAGTGAGTGCTGATTCAGGGCCTTATTTTTATTAAGTGATTTACAGTGTCATTACTATGTTTCTATATAGAGTAGTGGCTCAAAGTAATTACCTTGTAATGTATGGTGACACTAATGCGCTAGTAAACTACTGGAGTTTATACTCTCTTCAGTACTAGCATCAGTACACTGAAAGGTAGGAAAAATGCATTGCAGACATAAATAATGTAGGTAAATGTCACCAGTGATAAAATTAAAAATAATAAAAAAAAAGACAGCTACAAATAAACCTGCCAGCTGAAAGCTGAAGTTGTATACCCCACAGCAGTGGCAGCATTCAAATTGTATAATTAATTTTCTTAAAATATGCAAAACCAGGATACTTTTATATTCATAGCCCAGCTCCCTTCAGTTTAATTGAAATTTATGTCAATACTGCAGTGTGGCTACTGCATTCCTTCTGCTGCAGTTAAATGCAAGAGCAACTTTTACCCAGTGATTAATTCAATGCTAGGGGAATATGGTGAGGAAACTAAATAGTCAAAGCAATAAAAGGAGACAGAGGCCACCAAGGCCCTAAGGAAAGGCTGTATGAAAGACCACCTGGTGGGGTCGGAAGGTAAGACAGAAGGAAGGGAAAGAAGAAACATGATGACAACAAGACTTAATGGTTTACTTTTCATCCTTGCTTTATAATAATCAGTATTTCCCATTTTATAGATGAGGGAACTGAGGCAAACATGTTGGGAGCAACTTGTCCCCAGGATTGCTCACTCCAGCCCTAGTATCATGAGTCTCACTGGAGCTGGAGTTTTTCTACACTCCCACTTGCTTGAATCCTGTAAATATGTGAGAATCCCAGCTCTCTCTCTTTTTTTAAAGCAGGTTTGTATCCTTCAAGGATTTGGGAAAGAATTGAACACATGACCTGGGTATATGCTACCTAACATCTCAGAAACCTCAGGGAAATAAAAACAACTTCAAACTTATTTTAAAAAATAAAATAAAGAATCTCATGATTGCTGAGGCAATCTCATGGCTGCTCTGCTTGAAGAAGTGCTGCAGTCACCCAGCAGCAAAGCCAAGAATAGGAATATAGGCCAGGTACAGATATTATACTTTTACTGATATGTGATTGGAAAGCAGTCTATACCCATAACAGAACACAAGTTTGGCACACAGACTGGTGTAAAAATGGCAGAATCTGGTCTAAGATTTGTGCCTCTCCCCCACCAAAGGGTGAATGTGTGTTCTGTTCGCTACCGATCTAAACTACACTGCTTACAGAAAACCATGTAACTTCGATCAATTCTGCCTCAGGCTTTTTGAACGTCTGTATTTAGCCATAATACCCCAGTCCTAGCCCTGTGCTTTCTTCATGAGGTCATTTGGTCTAACACATGGTAAAGAATACCAAATATTATTTATTATATGCTATATAAAAAAGACATCTGCAAGAAGTAAATACTGACTAGTGTTACTCATGTACTCTCCCGACTGGTGACATAGTGATTACGTCTGCAACTCCTACTAACAATCACCAGGCAAAATATCTCCTTAGTGTTTACTGTTTTTACATTGGCAAGGGTAGGACAAGGATGAGTATGACTCACTGTGGCCAGGTCTAGATGAGACGCTACTGCATATTAGTGGTGGGGGACACTAACCACGACACAATGCTACCACACGGTAGTAACAAGCTACTGCGCAATAGCTCATGGCTACTGCACAGTAGCTTCAGAAAAAAAACTATGCAGGGATACTACCGCGCAGTAATGCCAGTTACTACGCAGTTATTTAGTACTTGGTTATGCAAGTATTAAATGACTGTGTAGCAACAACTCTGTAGTCTGCCGGTTGTATAGATGCGGCCTGTGTGTAGCTGAATGTGTTATGTATTGAAAATGTATGTCAGCAAAGTCAGCACTGTCTGCTGCACAATAGAATTGTTCACTTCAAATTCAACAGGGCTAGGACTTTGTCTTCAAATCTGCAAAGAGCCTAGCCCAACATCTGAGACACCAATAAGCAAATCAATATGATGGCCAGCTCATACCCTGTATATAGAAAGGACCTTTCACATACCGATCCTGTGAAGAAAGACAATCAGCAGGGGTTCAGCCTCAGGATGTCTGTGGAGTGGAGCAGGGTGGGAGGGCAGGAGAAGGAGGGGAACTAGCATTGGGTAGGCTAGTTATTGAAAGCCTGTGTTGGCTTGGAACAAACTGAGATCAACAGTACAACATCCTCCCTTCCAGCTTGCATATATAAAGCAAAATTTTGCTCTTGACTATATTGCTCTTTTGGTAGGGCCTTGGGGGCAGATGTGGCCAGGACTAGTAGGGGGTAGAGGTGGGGCACAGAACTGATCCTGCCCTTGTATGGACTTACTGTATTTAGGGGCAGAACCACCACATATTCTGAGAAAAAGGTTAAGTCCCACTCCCAGTTTGCCAAAGTTATGGTAGTCCACCAATCACCATGGTTTCTGAGGCAAAGGAATGATGAGGAGACCCTGAGAGAGCTTCTCATTCTGTTGAACTCCTCCCACAGTCTGCATAATGATGACATGCCAAGGGGTAACCTTACACAGAATAAGCATTGCAATCAAGGTTAATGTGAGGATATATGCAGAGTGCTAAACAATACGTGACCGAGACCAGAATAATAAAATAAGACGGTTGGAAGAGACCTCTAGGGTCACCTGGTTCAAAAAGTGACACACCTTTTTGGCCATCATTTCACAAAGTAAGCCCTGTCTCCTCACCAAGTTCCACTCCAATCTCCTTCCCCTACCTGATCCCTTGCTCTATTTTCTCTTTGCCTCCTGCTCTGTTGCTCTGCCTTATCTTTCCTGCCTGATACATTACTTTGCTTTCTTCACTCTGCCAGATACATTACCCTGCTCTCCTCTCTGCCTTATCTGTGCTGTTTTCCCAGCTCCTTGCTTAATCTTCCATGTGCCAACCAAAGCAGCAGCACATTCCAAAAATGGCGCGCATACTGTGGGTTGGCCACCTCTGATCTAGTCCAACCCCCTGCACTGATGCAGCACTTGTTGTCCCTAAACCATCCCCAGACCATTTTCAAGCCTCTTCCTGAAAACTCTCAATGCATTTTTGGGGGGCAATTGGTTCTTTAAAATTTTCACTTGTTAGAATGAGCTGGGCCAGATGGCATTGCCAGGCAAGGTGAAATCTACTTCATCCTCTCTGCCATCTACAAGTGAACTTTCTGGCTTATTTCAGCCTGCCACAAGTGGGAGTGTCATTCTTGGATCTTGCTTCTGGAGTTGGATATGCCCTCTGGAAAGCAGATGATTTTTGCAAACCCAGAACGACTGCAGAAGCTAATCTAGTGATACTGTCATCTCTGGCTCATGCTATTCTAGCTAGCTCTCCTAACCGTCTATTGAAAAGCATGGTGATGTATTAAGCACAGCTAGTCTACTCAAGTTTTGAATGGCCCCAGCCAGCATCAGAGAACCCTAGAATCATTTGGGTGCCAGGGTTGCGGACCACTTTTGCCTTGCCAGAGTCCTCTGTTACAACATGCCATATGATCAACAAAAAAAACCCTCTAGAGATCTTAAAAAGTTTTGAGCTATTGAGAAGCAGATGAAAATCCAGAATGTAAGACGTACTAGACTCTGTGAGAACTCACATGGGAAGGACAGGAAGCCGACAGCCAAATACTTGAAACCTTGTAGGGTTTCATACAATCAACACCACCTGTTTTGGAATCAGTTCACATTCTTTTATGAATAAAACAGTTTTGGGAGGTGAAACAAAAGAACAGACCACTGGCCATTAGGTACCACTTTGGGAAAATACAAAAGGATTCTCTAAGAAGTAAAACTGAAAAGACATCTTACATACAGTAAAGTCCACTTCACTGTTTATAGACCTTATTGCTGAATTTTCTAAGCAAACACCCATGTTCAAAACGGCTAACAAAAATAAACAAACAAAACAAAACAAACCCAGCAGAAACTACTTGGAAGTTTAAATCTTGGCCTCCCTGAAATTAATGGCAAAACTCATTGACTTCACTGGGCTCAGGATTATAGCCAGACCACAGTTTAATTTGGCCAGCAAAGTTCTGAAGTCACTTCGGAGAGAGAGAGAGACTATATTCTCAGTTTCAGTTTACAGTGGCAGAAACTTTCTGTACTTGAGATGGACAGAGAAGTAAGAGGGTAGAGCAAGGAACCTTTTCACAGCAGATTCTACTATCTTTACCTGTTGCAGACAGTATTAAGAGGCCTACTCAACAAGTAAGGTACCAGCTAACCAAAGTAAAAGTGTCAGAACTCAGACATTGACTTTACTAAGCTCCTACAGACACAGAAGATCATAGGTATCACATGGTCCATTAATGCAGAGTAAGTTGTAGGGGCAGGGACTGATTTGCCTGCATGTTGTATAAGACATTATGGATGCTAAACAAATAAGCTAAATACAGATGGTCCAAAAGCCCGAGGCTGAATCAATTCAATCTTCACAGGTTAATTAATCTAAGCTGTATAGATTGAACCAATAAGCAAGTGAACAGACATTCACTTTTGATTCCAGAAATGCAGCCACATGCCTGCAGTGGCTCAGGCCAGAAGCTTTTGGGGAGGGAGGGGGGGGGACGACAGGGACGGACACACGACACTGAAGCAGACAGCATGAGCCAAGGCTAGCCCACTTAGCCTGGAGGGGGTGGGGTTGCAGGGGAGGTACAAAGCATCCTTGGGTGCTGGGGGACTGTGAGTTAACTTAAATCTGGAAAGGATCTGGGATGGAAGTTCAATAAATCACTTTAACCTAAATCAGTAAAGTTTGATACTACACTCATCTAGGTTTTTCTAAAATCAGTTTCAGCCATTTTGAAAGCGATTTATGCGCACTGAACTTCTGTTGTGTTACAGATTTGAACCAGTTTCCAACCATTTATACTATATGTGTAATTTCTGTCCCTAGCTATAAAAATAATATGTTTTAAGAAGAAGGAAATCCAAATGCCTGTAACCCATCAGTTCTGGGAGTACAGAGTCACAGCCAGCGACTGCCTTGAATTCCACTAGCATGTATAACATAACCATCTGCAGTACTGAGTTAGGATTTGGTACTAGCCACTGCTATTTAGAAAGAAGTTGTGTCCACTTGTTATTGCACTGAACCCTGCATCAGCATTTGCAACACAGCATGCCTTGGGAAAGGTACTTTTACAT
Source organism: Gavialis gangeticus (assembly GCF_001723915.1). NCBI lineage: Eukaryota > Metazoa > Chordata > Crocodylia > Gavialidae > Gavialis > Gavialis gangeticus. The sequence continues at coordinate 60,629,911 of NW_017729030.1, forward strand.
AGGATTCCACAGGATATGTCATTATGCTACAGGATGGTAGGAATTACCTGACGAGATGAGCCTAGTGGTCCATGAAGCCCCCCATTCTGTCTCCAACAGTCTACACTGCTGATTCCTGAGCAGGACACTGTTCTGCAATACACTGCCTTTAAACAAAGTCACCCCAATAAATGACTTAGAGCCTTAGGTTTATAGAAAGTGGTTCCTCAACATTTTCCTACACAGGCATTTTTCTTTCCAACCCTTCTTATTTTGCCTGCAGCAAACCTGAAACAATATACCAGAACCTTTGGTCTCTCACTCTTCCTGATCACAAACTTTAGAGATCCTTCCCTGCAAATAATATCTATCTATATCTGACACAAATCTTCAAGCGCAAGCCAGTGTTGACCAAGACAATAAATATAAATAATCTATACTTAGATTTGATTCTAATTTACAGACATCACTAACCTAGACCCAAACAAAGCTGATTTGGACTCTTACACCTCAAGGGATTGCCAATGGCTAAGCAAAATGAGTAAAATGAAAAACTATGAACTCTGCAAGAAATGTGAATTTTTCTTTCAGGGACAAGCCCTGTTCCTTGAGCCAAGGCTGAAAACATGGTTGATTCTCTAGGATCTGGCATAGCAGAGAGGTGTTCCTCTCATACAGGCCACAAGACCAAGTTCCTCTTCATCAATCACAGAGTAGCTGCCAGTCAATCCAGTTCCACCTATTCCATGACTGGAAATTTTCCTGTGTGCCCCACAGCACCATACAGAAGTAGTCACCATTGGGATCCGTAATGCAGCACCACCAGGAGGGAGGGAGGAAAGCTCAAGACAAGTTTAAAAATAACAATTCTCCTTCACAAATGCACAGCATACTGTGGAAGCGCTAAGTATTTTAGGATGAGCACAGTATTTTCACATCTGCCTGAGGAACAGAGAACGTGAGACACATCCATTCATGGTGGAATTCCTTTATGTCAATGGAACTAATCTGCTCTGATGAGTGGCCTTGAATGACAGGGTATAACTCTGTTTGTGGTGGCTCTGATGCATACAGAGATGAAATTCACTCACACCTATGGCTATATAATTGTGCATGTACACAGAGACTGTGTTACTGACTCACCCTTAGAAGGCGGCCTCTCCAGATCTGAATCAAGATGAATTGGCGGAGCAATATAGGAAACTTGCCCATGATGAGCCTGCCCTGTGGACAAATCAAGGGTTTTAGTTTCTACTACATCCTGTTCAGAGAAGGAGGATTTTAGTTCACCAAGCCACAGTCTTAAAACATTACAGTACTAATAGGTTTGGAAACATATTACTTGATTACATATTTCTTCTTGCCTATAGAAATTCATGATTAAAGTTAACTTCAGCTTTAAGAATGCCTCTGACCTCTCAGAAATCCACTACATCTGGGGATATTTTGTTTCTTCCACACAGACATTTGTTGAAATTTAGCATTAGCGCTTATATTTCCTCCACACCAGGCATGTCTACACATGCAATTAATGTGACTGAATAAACTCTGGTGCAACTTGAACCAGAGTAAACTAAACCCAACACCACCGTCTACACATGCGTTTAAGTGTAGTAATTTACTCTGCCGTTGGATAGTACCCATGTCTGACAGAAACATCTGACAAAACTGTAAATTAATCTACACCAGCGCAATTGCCACACACGTAGAAGATGACATTTTACTATGCAGTAAATTAGTATCCTGAGCAGTAAAGTGCACGTGTAGACACACCCACCTTTTAGCAAACAACAACTCGCCTTCCTTTCTCATCACGGTGTTTCACCTTGTATCCTGTCTGAATTGCTTGAGAAAAAGGCTACTTGCAGTGTCATGTCCTCTTACAAGGAATTTCCATGACATATTCTTAGCATTTCAGTCCTGGAAGGCCATCCAACAGGCTAGCTTGACTCCAAAAGGGAAATGCGTAGTGTCATTCTTTTGAGAACT
>NW_017729030.1:60636878-60642961 GCF_001723915.1 Gavialis gangeticus
TTTCAGTCCTGAAAGGCCATCCAACAGGCTAGCTTGACTCCAAAAGGGAAATGCGTAGTGTCATTCTTTTGAGAACTCTTCAAACTATATGGAGTCATTTACAATGACAAACAGCAGCTTGTCAGTTGGTCTACAGGAGACACATTTTTTTGCCTGTACAGTTTACAATCATGCTCCTCAGAAAGGAAGCTGTTTAAATCTCAACATTTCAATGCCATTTTTTAGTTGCTAAGGATGTTGTTCTCCAGTGGATCAAAAAGTAAGCATTTATACTGAGAAACTTTTATTTATAATAAAAACATGTTGTTATAATTCATCTATTTACTGTAACAATTTACAAGGCTGTTAATCTCTTTTTCTAAACAAGGAAAGTTAATGATACATAGATTACGATAACAGCTAGAGTAACCTTCCCATTTCAAGTAATATTCGTGCTGTAATAAAAGCAGTTGATTCCTCTTATGAGGCACATTCCAAATAATTAATATGGCTCCCTGTTGACATTTGCTGTTGTTGCTCCAAGCAGTTTTCCAGCTAGTGTCATAGAGAGTAGAGAATTGGTGCTTTCTTTAGAGTTCTTTGTAATGATATCCAAGAAGAGCGTACTATGCTGGTACAAGAAATATACTGAAAACATCTCTTCAGGGGTATAAAACATTAAATGCAAAAGGATACTGTCTGCATGGACAGGATATATTTACTGCTTAGCACTTAGCCTGACTCAAGCAATTTGCATTATTAGTCACTACAATAACTGAACATTATTTGTGTTTAGAATCTATTGGCATGCCATAAATTTTATATTTGCTTTTTCAGTGTTTTAAGATAGAAAATTTGCTTCAGGCAAGCTTGTCACAGATAATACGTGAAGGTGCCTTTCCATTTTCATCTACATGTTTAAATTCCAGCTGATGCCAATAGTTAACAGAAGTCATCATTTTGACAATTGCTCAGTAGTGCAGCAGAGACAAACTAGTTGCTCTTCATAGATTCATAGATGCTAGGGTTGGAAGGGACCTCAACGGAACATCGAGTCTGACCCCCTGCCTAGGCAGGAAAGAGTGCTGGGGTCAGATGACCCAGCCAGATGCCTATCCAGCCTTCTCTTAAAGACCCACAAGGTAGGGGAGAGCACCACCTCCCTTGGAAGTCCATTCCAAATTTTGGCCACCCTTACTGTGAAGAAGCTTTTCTTGATATCTAGCCTAAATCTGCTCTCTGTCAGTTTGTGACCATTGTTCCTTGTTACCCCATGAGGCACACTGATGAACAGAGCATGTCCGATACCTTGCTGCGTACCCCTAAGGAATTTGTAGGTGGCCACAAGATCAACTCTCAGGCTTCTCTTGCAGAGGCTGAAGAGGTCCAGGTCCCTCAGTCTCTCCTCATAGGGCTTGTCCTATAAGCCCCTAACCATATGTGTGACCCTCCTCTGGACCCTCTTGAGTCTATCAACATCCTTCTTGAAGTACAATGCCCAAAACTGGACTCAGTACTCCAACTGTGGTCTGACCAATGCCGCACTCCTTGGATCTATTTGTCAGGCATCTGCTGATGTATGATAAAGTGTGATTAGCTTTGCTGAGGATTTCCTCACAGTGACAACTCATGTTCATCTTAGAGTCCATGATGACTCCGAGATCCCTTTCCGCTTCTGTGCTGCTGAGAGGGTTGCTTCCCAGCCAGTAGGTGTGCTGGATATTTTTGCACCCTAGGTGCAGCACTCTGCATTTGTCCTTGTTGTACTGCATCCTATTGTGTACTGCCCACTTTTCTAACCTGTCCAGGTCTGCCTGCAATTGTTCCCTACTCTCTAGAGTGTGCACTTCACCCCACAATTTAGTATCGTCCACAAACTTGGACAGAGTACACTTCACACCCACATCCAAGTCATCTAATAATATTTTAAATGTTGTAACTCCCCCCAACCTTTCCTATTTAAACAAACAATTTGAAGTTATGGTTTGCTATTACTTGACAATGACCCTGCTTAGGGGGAAAAATGATCTCCAAGAAGATATTGAAGTGATGATGTACACAAATTCTTGTGCTGTAACTATAGAAAAAATTCTGTTTGCAGTCACACTGGTGTAAATTAAAACCAATTCTACTGGAAGTATTAATAAAATCTTCTTCCAGTTTGGCGTGAGTGCAGGGGCAGGGCCCTAGGAGTTGAGAGGGATGGCTTTCACATGCAACATCAGAAGTTGCAGGCCAAAATCCTGGGAAAACCCTAGGAGTAAAAGTAAAAGTGATAGGAACTTTTATTTCAGGATGTCTGATTAAATGACCACAGTGGTCCCTGCTGGCCTTCCTAAAGAGACTTGGCCTTTTCCATTGACTTCATTAAGAACCAGGAATGCACCCTATGAAAAAGGGTTATACTCTGAAGGTGGAATCCCAGCAGTCAAATTCAGTGACAACAAACCCTATCACTGCCATGGGGTCAGGATTTCACTCAGAATACTAATATTTTTTAATCTTTACCCCTCCATCACTTAGATAAAGGACCAGAGGCCAGATTCAAAATGGGGTTGATGCATTCTCATCACCTCTTACCCTGAATTTATTACACTTTTCCTCTTATGTGCTGCTCAAATGGTTATGGGCACATGAAGGCACATGTGCATCAGCATACGTCTATGCATATTCTTAAAGCAAGCATACAGCAGATTGGAATTCTGTAAAGAGGCACAGAAATGCATAAGGCACCCAACTGGTCCAGTTAACTAGACATCCCTAAAGAAAGCTCAGCTAACACCACGATGTTGTGGCTATTAGGAGGTCTGTATTTCCATCAGTCAGATTGGCTTCTTAGCACAAAGCTCTAACATAAGCATGCATGTGAATGCTCTTATAGTATGTGGGGCATTTATGACCTTCATTGTGATCTTCCCTATGATTAGTCTGGGCAGCAATTCCAAAGGAAACACGCTGTTTTCCACTGCCATTTTTGTTCCCTTTATCTTTTTATTTGATCAGTGCTCTTGCAATGTCACCCTCTCTTCTGATTTTCTTAGGAGTTTTGCAGTATTTGTCAGTGACTTCAAGCCCCAGCTCATAGAGTTGAACGATGATGTGAGGATCTCTCCCTTCATTAAATAAATACATAAAATTCTCTTAAACCTCGTTGATGTAAAGAAATTTGAACATTAAAGACTTAGAAACCAAAAGGCAAATAAAAGGAAATCAACCTTTTGGTTCCACACCCTCGCTGCTGCAACATGACAATTTTGAAGCCAGGCTTACATTGTTTTGAGACACGACCTATTTTTAATTTGGCCCTATAGACTCTGAAACTTGATAGGGGCATAATCATGACTTGCTAATATAAGGCTAGATTTCACAGCTATCATTCTGGTGTTGAGCACTTATCTGCACAAGTAGTTCTACTGAAGTGGATGGGACTATTTAAGTGAGGGCTCAGAGCTCTAAGTGCTCTGCACATTAACTAGTAATGGGTTAATGAGTGGGAAACTATGGCTGTGTGAGGCAAAACAGTGCTTGAGTTGTAAGTAAGATACTCTTAAAGTATTTGGAGTGCTCTAAAAATAGCTGAACCTTTTTTAAATGAATGGCTCCATTTAAAAAAAACAACAACAACAACAACAAAACGGTACCCACCACTGACAAAATACCACAGGTCAAGATGTCTCTTTTGCTGATGGAAAGTTGGGCATGCTTAGCATTATAACAGCTTGCGTTGCCTTCTTCAAATCCCATTCTGACTATAACCATCTGGTGTTTCTGAGCCTGACTCTCAGGTAAAAATGTAAACAGCAATCAAATGTAATCAAAGTAACGAGTGATAAAGTTGCCAATTTCATCTATAATCTCTTCATTCAGGTTTCTTTTTTCCCCTTTATCTCATCTGTCATTATTCTCCTCAGCCAAGTTAGCAGTGTCTGAGGGAGTATCACTGTGGCTGCATGCTTGGCTTGCTCAGGAAATGAAGTCAGTGATTGTAGACCAAAGGTCACTCATGGTCTTCTCCCCATCAATGGCAACAGGAAAAGGTGCGGGAGAGGGTTAAAACAGTGGAAGCAAAAAAATAGATCTCCGTTTATTTAAATGCACTGCTAAAAATGACAGATGTTGATGGAAGTAGAATGGGAGGCTGAAAATAAAAGGAAGCCTGTCTTTCTAATCATGGCTTTGGTGTGTGAATAAGTACTATGAGTAGGTAAGACTTGGTTTGGTCTACACTACACTACACTACAGTGCACAACACTACAGTGGGCACAGCTATACAAGACGCTTACTGCGCATTAGCCTAATAACCCTTTGCAGTAGTGTGACAGTTAAAACCTGTGCTAACAGCCTACTGTGCAGTGTTATTAGGTTAATGCACAGTCAGTGTCACAAATAACCATGCACTGGCACTACTGGACAGTAACTCTAGTTACTGTGCATTTAGTTAGTGCTTTATTAAACAAGTACTAAACTAAAAGTGTAGTATCTAAGGCACATTAATGAACGTGTGGACATGCCCACTATCAACAGAAGTTGCCTTGGTCACCAGTCTGCCATGCACCCAGAAACAAATTTGATACGTTGGCAAAGCTTAGCTTTCCCATTGTCTGAACTCACTCCAGGTCCTAGTAAAGAGATATTCAAAATTAATCTATGTTGCATATATTTTCCTTACAAAAGCACTTCCATGGCCATCCTTACAGTATCTGAGTGCCTTCTGGTCAGCAAAGTGTTTTATCCTCACAGCAGTTGTTGGAGGTAGGTGTGTGGCACGGCACTGTGTGTGCCTGTCATTTTAAGGTCCTGGAGCTGGAAGCCGCCAGGTGCCTAATGAGGGCAGCCATTTTCGGTTCAGGGCTGCCCATATAAATGGCACAGTTTGGCTGCTAAGGGCAGGCAACAACACTGCCTGGCCAGAGGGCTGCTGAGTTTCATCCAGAGGTAAGGGAGGAGCTGTAGGGGATGGTAGGAGGCTCCTGGTCCTGGGTATGACCTAGAACTGCACCCTACTGGGAGTGGGTGGCCTGGTGGGGCTAGCAGTGGCATGGGAGCCCCCAGGAAATGCCAGTGATCACCCTGGTGAAAGGTGGGTTGGGGTGCCTTAACCCTTACCCCTCACCTTTGGGTGGGTTGCATTCCATCAGAGGCAGTTGTGGGGCTACAGTTCCATTGCAGGTAGTTGTTGGGGTGCAAGCCCTGAGGAGGAGAGTAGGGAGCAAGGGCCAGGTATGGCTGAGGCTGCCTGCACCCTGTGGGGGTCTGAGACCCCAAGGGGGAGAGATGGGGCCAGGCATGGCTGTGGCCACCTAAGCCCACCTGAAGAGGGAAGCCCAGAGACCACTAGTAGAGGGGGCAGTGAAGAGGAGCCCCAGTGAGTAAGGGGCAGAGATCTGGGGGGCTGTGCTGAGGTGCCCCAGTGTGAGGGGGGCTGTGATGAGAAGCCCAGTGAGGGAAGAATGGGGGCTCATCCAGAGAGTAAGAGGGCTGAGTCCTGACCCCAGTGAGTCCTCTACGGTGGAGAGGCAAAGCATGGGTCGAAAATAACATCCATAGTAGCATCATGACCTGCTGCTGGGGCGGGGGTGGGGAGTGAGAGTCCCCTGTGAGACCCTGAGGCACCAGTCATGGTGTGAGGTACCCCAGCTCCCCACATCCGTGAAGGAGGACCCAGAGAGGGGGACCCCAGGGGAAGAGTCAGGGTCATACACTGAGGCCTGTCAGAGCTTCCCCTGACTGGCCCAGGTGGGGGCCAGGACCAGGAGGGTCAGAAAGGCAAGGAGGCCCACTGAGAGGGATGCCCAAGAGCCAGGGGCCTAGGGCCCCAACTGGCCTGGGGTGGGCCAGGGCTAGAGGAGCCGAAGGTCCCAGTGAGGGGACCACACCCGAAGGGGGATCTGCTGCAAGGAGATGTGGCCCAGTATGACGGCAGCAAAGTCCACCTGAAGGGAGGAACCCAGGTGGGGTCCTACAGTAGGATTCTGGGGCCCACTGTGTTGGACTGGCGTGTATGAGAACATCATGGTGTCATCTGGGCCCAGAGGGTGGACTCCTGGAGGGAGTGAGGGGCTTCAGACTCCAACCTTATTGAGAGAGTACCCTCAACTGGCCCA
>NW_017729030.1:60647961-60652946 GCF_001723915.1 Gavialis gangeticus
ACCCTACTGGGAGTGGGTGGCCTGGTGGGGCTAGCAGTGGCATGGGAGCCCCCAGGAAATGCCAGTGATCACCCTGGTGAAAGGTGGGTTGGGGTGCCTTAACCCTTACCCCTCACCTTTGGGTGGGTTGCATTCCATCAGAGGCAGTTGTGGGGCTACAGTTCCATTGCAGGTAGTTGTTGGGGTGCAAGCCCTGAGGAGGAGAGTAGGGAGCAAGGGCCAGGTATGGCTGAGGCTGCCTGCACCCTGTGGGGGTCTGAGACCCCAAGGGGGAGAGATGGGGCCAGGCATGGCTGTGGCCACCTAAGCCCACCTGAAGAGGGAAGCCCAGAGACCACTAGTAGAGGGGGCAGTGAAGAGGAGCCCCAGTGAGTAAGGGGCAGAGATCTGGGGGGCTGTGCTGAGGTGCCCCAGTGTGAGGGGGGCTGTGATGAGAAGCCCAGTGAGGGAAGAATGGGGGCTCATCCAGAGAGTAAGAGGGCTGAGTCCTGACCCCAGTGAGTCCTCTACGGTGGAGAGGCAAAGCATGGGTCGAAAATAACATCCATAGTAGCATCATGACCTGCTGCTGGGGCGGGGGTGGGGAGTGAGAGTCCCCTGTGAGACCCTGAGGCACCAGTCATGGTGTGAGGTGCCCCAGCTCCCCACATCCGTGAAGGAGGACCCAGAGAGGGGGACCCCAGGGGAAGAGTCAGGGTCATACACTGAGGCCTGTCAGAGCTTCCCCTGACTGGCCCAGGTGGGGGCCAGGACCAGGAGGGTCAGAAAGGCAAGGAGGCCCACTGAGAGGGATGCCCAAGAGCCAGGGGCCTAGGGCCCCAACTGGCCTGGGGTGGGCCAGGGCTAGAGGAGCCGAAGGTCCCAGTGAGGGGACCACACCCGAAGGGGGATCTGCTGCAAGGAGATGTGGCCCAGTATGACGGCAGCAAAGTCCACCTGAAGGGAGGAACCCAGGTGGGGTCCTACAGTAGGATTCTGGGGCCCACTGTGTTGGACTGGCGTGTATGAGAACATCATGGTGTCATCTGGGCCCAGAGGGTGGACTCCTGGAGGGAGTGAGGGGCTTCAGACTCCAACCTTATTGAGAGAGTACCCTCAACTGGCCCAAACTGGTCAAAAGGGCCAGGTGCCCACCGCAAGGGATGCCCGAGAGCCGAGGGCCAGGGGTTCCGACTGGCCTGGAGGTGGGCCAGGGCTGGTAGCCAAAGGTCCTGGGAGGGGACCACACCTGAGAGGGGAAAAATAGTATCAGGAAGCTACATAGCCAGTATGAAGGTGGATGAAACCGCCTGATGAAAGGTCTCTAGTTTGGGGTTCAATTAGGAGGATTTGGGGGCCCGGTGTGGGGCCAGTGATGAAGAAAACACCTATATGCTGTTTGCGAGGCTTGGGCTGCAGTGTAGGGGAGGATTGAAGCCGTAGATAATGCCCCCTGGCAGCAGGGCAAAAATGGGCAGCCTCCCACTTAAGCATCTAATTAATTAACTAATTAAGATCAAGGCATGGCAGAATAGAAAGCGGGTGGTTAGCCCAGAAACAGGTGGGCGGGCCTCGCAGAGATGGGCCCTGAGAAGGCCCCCTGTTACAAGTAAGTATTACCCCTAAATCCAGATGTCATACAGCAGAGTAAGTGACTTGCCCAAGGTTAGAGAGGAAGCCTGTGGAACAGCCAGAGATTGAAGAAAGCTCTCCAGGATGCCAGCTCCTAATATTTCCTTGCTGCCTCTGCATTTACCATTTGGCTATAGCATCAGATCACAAACTCTTATCCAGTTTACAATTCAGTATTCTAATGTCTTCTGGCATTGCTGTTCACCCGTCCACTATTCTAAGCATATTTGAGACATGTGTCATCTCATGTTTCTCAAAATAGAATTTCATTTAATTTCATGCTTAAATTTCTTATAATTTATCAGTTCCTTTTATTTTTTTCCTTTCCTCTTGGTTGTTTTCAGCACATATGAATTTAACATCATCTGTGAATTTAATCATCACAAATGATGCTTTCTTACTCTCTCCTAGATCATTAATGAAGTTAAGTGCCAGGGAACTTAACAGTGACTCTTGCATCATTATTTGCAGACCTTCAATGGTTTTGATGTATCAACATACTCACAGGCAAGCCAATTTGAACAAGATCATGGAAAAAGTTTTCCTGAGTCACTATTGCAAATGTTTAACTAAAATATATCTATATTACATTATATTTCCTGGATTCCCTTCAACTTCTAGCTTAATAATTGTATTTTAATAAGCAATCCAGTTTGGGTGGCAGGTTTTTTTTTCTTTGTAAACCAGTGTTGCTGTTTAACTGTGATTCTATAATCTTCTAAATGTTAACAGGATTTTCCATTCTTTGATCTAACTGAGGAGTAAACTTCATTTCACAGAATTGCCTGCCTCATTCTCTAGATCTTTGTAGAGCAATGAATTTTCTTTCTTTATTCATCCTCTGGAAATTCCTTAGTGTTCAACATTTTCTTTTCTGATGGGCTGGTAAGTTTTTTGTTAGCAAATTCCCCATGTGCTCCATCGGAATTCATCCAGATCTCTTGATCTGCATATTCATTTTTTTCCAAATAATCCCCTACCTGCCTTTTCAAAGGCTATTTTTACAACTGCTCTTTCATTCCTCCATTGTCCGCATCTCTGTTTTAAGGATTTCGTTTTTAAAGATAGGCTTTAGAAAGTGGTTCCATATGTCAGTCATATTAGAGTTGGCACTAATTCCATCCACCTCCTCATTTATTAATGCAGCTTGTACCTTCTATATCTTTTTCATTTATTTATAAGGTCTTCCTTTCCCCTTTAATTCTTCTGATTAGTCTGGTCTCCTTCAGCTTATTTCCTCCCCCTGCTGGAAGTCCTGCATGGCTCCTGTCTAACAAGATAAGAGATGCCATAGTGAGTGGGAGCATAGGTCCATCTATACCAGTATTTTGTAGTTCAAAGTGGCCAAGAGCAGATGGATGCCAAGGGAAAGAGTATTTGTACAGGGTATATCCAGGCTGTTCTGTCTCCTGCCCCTCTTTCCCTATAGCTTGCAGCATTCAAAGGCCCAGGAAGCCATCAGTAAGAAGCTATAGCCTTGCTATCATATTTAATGTGCACTCATGTACCTATTTTACATGAATCTATTCAAATTTCTTTGGAATCCAGTAAAGTTTTCAGCCTCTGCAACACCTTGAACAATGAGTTTCACAAGTATACGCTGGGCATATCTACACTTTCATTAATGCACTTTTGCTAACGTGCATTAAATTTAGCACCTCCATTGTGAGGTACCAGACAAAGGCCCATTAGCCTATTTTAATGCATACTAATTAGCAGAAGTGCATGTTTTTGTGATGCTTTAATGTGCATTACAATAAGCTAATGAGCATTAAAGTGCACCTGGAGATACATCCACTGTGTGGGGGAAAAATAACTTCCCTTTGTTTCTTTTAAACCTTCTTCCTATTAATTTCATTGTCTCCCCTAGTTTTCATATTAAAAGAGATGGTACATAGTAAATCCCTTTTTCCAAACCATTCATGATTTTGTAGATTTCTATTGTATATCCTCCCCTGCCATCTGGACATCCTTTCTCTGACCTGGAAAGTCCTAACTTATTTTATCAGTCCTCGTATGGAAGTATCTCTATGTTCCGGATTATCAAGGACCCTGGCTTTCTCTGATTTGAAAAAATCCCCAATTTTCGGATTAAAAAAAATAGCCCCAAATCCACATTTTCCATGATTTAAAATGAAGCATCACTAATATATACACACATACAGGCAATCATCGCTTAGCGCTCTTAATTGGTTCCTGAAAAACCAAGCATTAAGCAAAACCAAAAGTATTTGATGACCCAAGTTGGTGACCACAATTGTTTCTAATTTGCCAAGATGGTGACCACAAGCATTATAACAAAACTTGCTGAGCGCAAAGTGAAATCAGGTATCAATTTCAAATGAGCGTTATAGCAAAACAGTGCTAAGTGAAACAGTGTTAAGCTGGGGTTGCCTGTATCTATATATTAGTGACATTTCATTTTAATCATGGGGGAAAATGTGGATTTTGGATTACTTTATTTCATCTAAAAATTGTGGATTTTTATCAATCAGAGAAAACCAGGATCCCTGCTGATCATTCTTTTTTCCCTTTTACGCACCTTTGTCTACCTCTGTTTCCCTTCTGAAGATGGGAGGGGAGTGAGACCAAAACTTGCACAGTATCCAGGTTTGGGTACTGGGTACAATGTGGATTTATACACTGGCATGATGACATTTTCTCTTGGTTTTGTTTTTTTGTTTTTTTTTCAATCTCATTCATAATAATTCCTAACATTCTATTTTCATTTCTGACGACTGCTGAATACTGAGCTGATATTGTCAGACAACTATCCACAATAATTCTAAGATCTCTTTCCCAAGCAGTAAAAGCTCCTGTAGAGCCCATTACTGCACATGTGCATTGCTTTGCATTGAACGGTATTAAACTTCATCAACTGTCTTGCTGCCCATTCACTCAATTTTGAGAGATCCTTCTGCAGTTCTTCACAGTCAGCTTTGCTTTCTACCCACTAAAGAATTTGGAGTCATCTACAACTTGGCCACCTCATTATACAGTTCCCTTTCCAAATCATTTATGGATACATTAAACAGCACAGGGATATAAGAAAACAACTATTTCAAAGAATGAATATAAGGCTATGTCCAAACAAGCAGGCGCATGTGCTTGCAGCAGCATAATTGCTTTAGAGCATGCCCCTGCACATGCATTTTGTTGCAGGACAATTGTCCTGCAACGGGCAAACTGCCCTTGCCCAGCTTCTCTTGGCTCTCCCAGAAGTCTTGCCTGGTGGCATGCCGAAGCAACAGGGGCAGCACAGAGGCCTGGCCAGCAGCTAGACCACTGCTCTGGATGGCCCAGCCTGCGTTTGTGTCTGCGCCTGCTTGTTTTATGTACTTTGAGCCACTTTTGTTTTGTGGGGGGAAGGGGAC
>NW_017729030.1:60657946-60672692 GCF_001723915.1 Gavialis gangeticus
TTCTCTTGGCTCTCCCAGAAGTCTTGCCTGGTGGCATGCCGAAGCAACAGGGGCAGCACAGAGGCCTGGCCAGCAGCTAGACCACTGCTCTGGATGGCCCAGCCTGCGTTTGTATCTGCGCCTGCTTGTTTTATGTACTTTGAGCCACTTTTGTTTTGTGGGGGGAAGGGGACAGGGGGTTCCTAGGAGGAAATCCATGGGGCACATTTTAATGTTTATTGCATGCAGCTTGTGGTACCACAAAGAGGTTTGTGGTGCCTCAAACTGCACACCACTGCTCATCCGGACGCAGACTCAGTGCATATTAATTCTGTCCTTTTGCTATTTAACCTCTTACATTTTGTGACAGGAGTGATGGCAAGTTTTAAAATGTGCACAGCTGGAACTGAAAAGGAACAATATTAGAAACTAAACCCACCTTGAGGCTACAGAGCTTATGTGCATAACTCAGCTGATAAAGGTAGATATGAAAGCAGGAGAATATGGTCCACTGCACCGTTCCCATAGATTCTGTGGCCTGATCTTTGATTAACACTGACAGCCTTGGAAGGTTTGAATGTATTACTACCTCTCTCACTCAGATGTCCTCTAAGGCACTTGGTAATGCTGGCTTTGCGTGGATAGAGATGGCAAAAAGCAGTAATCTCAAATGAACAAGTGTGCTGAGAATTTACAAATCTAGACTATATCATTTTTTCTCAAATTAAGCTAGTCATTTGGCCTGGATGGATGATGTACTTACACTTGCATAACCAGTCTTTTTAGGTGTAAAGAAGGAACAGACACACACTAACATAAAATATTTAAATCCAGTGCTGAAGTAGGGGTAGAACTATACCAGTGTAAATTATATTGTGTACATATCGTCTGCCCACAACATTACCTGATGTAGCCATTTGCTGAATGCAAACTAGTACTTCAGTGACTGTCAACCAGAGTGCCCTGGAGTGCCTTGATATCCTTTTAAAGGTGCTGTAGGGTGCCACTAAATATTAGCACTGTTAGGTATGTAAACATTATTCACAAGATTAAATCCAGAGATTTCAAATAGGAATCCACAGTGTTAAAAACACAGTGACCTATTCTGGTCTTTCTGTGTTCTTTGCAAGAGAAGAATTTCCCTATTTTTCTGTAGCCAAAAACCAAGTGACAATAAGAGGTGCCATTTGCTGAGAGGTGCCTTGAGTCTACAAAGGTTGGGCTGTGCAAAACAGCACCATTTCAACTTCCATTTTGCTATTTCACAGGAACAGTGTTTCATTTTGCTGTTTTGAAAGCACTGTTCTGTTTTGTCAAAACTGTTTCAATGTTTCACCCATAGGCTACAATGGGGCATCACAAAAATGCCTATAACTCTGTCATTTTTTCCTGATTCAAATGAAAACAGCAGGGATGGTAGCCCCTGCTGAGGCCACAAAGCTTGCCAAGTTTCAGGCAGATAGGTGCAGGGGTTTCTGGGAAACTGCATCTCAAGGTGCTGAGAACTTGTGACGTGTGACGTTTTGTGTGTGTGGTAAGGTGCAGCGGGGTGAAAACTTGCAGGGATGGTAACCCCTTCTGAGGCCATGAAGCCTGTCAAGTTTCAAGGAGTTAGTACAGAAGTTTCTGAGAAACTGCCCCTCAAACTATTCAGAGCAAAACTCTTGTCACTTGTACGTGTGAAGACAGAGAAAGCTCAGCTCAAACAATGCTTTTTATGCTGTTTTTCCATCCCTCCCCCCAGAGCACTGGGATCGGAAGGGACCTCTGGGATAGATTATTATCACTGGCCAGCTACACAGTCAATATCGGAGCAGTCCTTCCCTCGTCTTCCCCCTCCCCCTCCTTAGGTTCTGTTTAGCTGCAAGCAAGCAAGCCCGGTTTTGAAACTTTCAAAACGTTTCAAGTGCCCTCATTTTGTTTTGAAACAAAATGCTTCGAAACAGCTTCATTTCATTTCAATTTTGCAGTTTCAAGCTCAAAACGCATCAAAACAGCTTTGAAACAAAACACCTGTCAAAATTTTGCACAGCCCTATTGAGAACCACTGCTATTACCTGATCTCCTGCCACCTTGTGTAAAAGCACTGTCATAACACGTACTGCAAACAGCTACCCTGCAGAGCTGTACTCAATATTTTTTTTGGCTATTATTTTCAGTGCCATTGTAAAATGAGCATACTGGAAATGCAAGGGCTCTATGCATGTGTACTGTTATTCAGAGATGTGAATGTAATAGTATTGTGTATAGGGAGCCAGAGACCATTTCCTCATTTCTCAGCAAAAGTAGTTAGGTGATCTAAAGAAGAAAATCACAGAACTAGAACGAGCCTCCTAGACTAATGAGTCCAGTCAACCATACCTCAGCTTCCCAAACAGCATTAGAGTTGGAACAATATCTATCAATTACTAGAGAAAGCTGCCAACTGAGTCAGGATGCCTGCTGGACATCAAGCCAGAGCTGGGATTAGAATAAGGAAGTGCTTCAAAGGAAGAAGAGCAGAGGTGAGATATTCAGTGATGTCTCAACAGTACAAGCTTCTTGTTTCTGAGTTGCATGCAAATGCATAACTAATGTCTGGCAGCACTGCTGTACAAGCAGAAAAAACAACAACACAGGCTAAACTTCCCTCAAAAAGTATGATTTCCACTTTGACTCTATCATAACAAACAACATACCTTAACACTGACAGAAATGAATGCAAAATGGCTTTTCCTAACTTACAAATTGTCTTTTAATTGACAGCCATTGCACCAAAGGCCATAGGTCAGTTGATCTGCTAACAGAGCTTCACATTTCAAATTGGAACCGCCTATATATTCAAGGCCAATTTGTCAAGGTGTAAATTAGCATGATTCTCTCACAGCCAAGGAGTATTTCTGATATAGTTCTGCCCCTCAAACAACCAACCTTCCTCCCCCACAATATGTACTTTCTATATATATGCTGCCGGCAGCTTCCATCTTGAAATACAGAATAGGGAAATGCAACAGGAGACGTTAAACTCTACTGCATATGCTTCGTGATGAGAGTGTGTGCACTACTTTCATCTATCATTTTAAATATTGACACAAACAATACCATAAACAATTCTGTTTACAATGTGTGCCATACATGCAATGGAAAACTGAAAAGTACACCTTTACAACAAACTTATCATACCCAAAACTTCTGTTTCAGCATCAGGACATGATAACGCAATGAAATGTGCCTGTGCAGACCCACACAGACTACTATGAATTTCAAAGGAGTTCTGTCTGGTAGCAATGGGTCCCACAATCAGATCAGAGAGCAGGAGGGGAGCCAATAACATCTGAAAAAGAGAGCAGCCTGATTATTTAAGAAGCAAGGATTTTTTTATGTGTGATACTTTTTACTGGCTTTCTCCAAACTATACTGTTGGTCCAATAAAAAGTATCAGCCACAAAAATCTTTGCCCCTCACTTATTTCCTGGACCATCACAGCAACATCACTCCCGCATTACCACTGACTATTTAACTCACTGTGCAGCTGCAGCTCCCAGTGACTTTAGTGGCACCTGTAAATGTGCAAAGGTTTAATTTAAGAGCCTAATCCAACTGGATGTCAGGGGAGACCTGTGCTCCTAATATCCTCAAGTTCTTTGGAGAATATTCTTTTAAGTATGTCATTCATTTTTTTCATTATATTTTTTTCTTGTCTAGGTGAACCTCAAGCCTGTGTTGAGACTCAAATAATTTGCTTTATTTCCTCCATCTCTCTACTAAGGATCCAGGAATTTTGAGTTCCCACAGCTCCCAATAAATTCAACCCAGAGCAGCAGAGACCAGCTTAGCAAAATGTCTGGAAAGATTTTGTGCTTGCCACTATAATTAAATTATGTTAAACACCTCCTATTAGAAAACTCTTCTCCCCCAGCCCAGTGCTTCTTTAGTAATTGAATCTCAAGTGAAAATTATCCCTCTGGCTCTTGCAGAGCTGGAAAGTTTCAGGCAGTGACAGTCTTGTCCTCCTGACCTGACCCCCAGAAATGAGGAGCATGCTGCAGCTTGCGAAACAACATATTCTCTTCACATTGCTCTCTCTCCCCAGAGGACTGAGCCAGAGAGCTGACCTGCAGGGCTTCATGTTTTCTAAGCTGTGCTTCCAAAGCTTTCCCAGCATGCTAAAAGAAACACAACACATTCAATTATTCTTCCACTCCCAGATGTGTTTGCTATGCTAGGAAATACCACTCCCCAGTCACTTTTCCTGGTACAAGAAAAAAAAGGAAAAAAGGCATATATGCAGAGGAGATGAAGGCACAGAAGGATCTGGAGACCAACAGACATTATCTGAAACTTGAAGGAGACAAGGAGTACCTGAGAATGGGTACAGTGCAGAACACGTTTAACTCCTGTTAACTTAATTAAGCCCATCCCATCCTAAGATGATTTTCTCAGCTAAATCTCAGAAATTGAACTTCATCTCCAAATCAAAGAACCAAATCATGCAATTCTTTCTCAGTTCATTTTCAAGGCAACAGCTTTCAGACAAAAAAAAAATCCAGGGAGGAGTCTTGTGTTACCTAAAAAGAGCAGCAAGCCCAGTGAATTTGGTTTCAGATAAGTCTGAACATTCTGGCCTACACAAGTTAAAGATGGGGGTGGAACCAATCCACGGCATCTAGTCTGTCTCCTGTCAATGAAAGATTGGTCCCTATGGTACATTTATTAATGTTTAATTCAAATTAGGTTTAAATGTCCCAAGGGACAAATATTCCACCAGTTCTCCCGGGATGCCATTTAACAGAGCTCATTGTGAGGAAGATTTCCCTTATAATCTGCCTACATTTTCCATTTCTTAGTAAGATCCTGTTTCTCCAACTTCCACCTCCTCATATCAGCCTAAATAGCTCCTCTCCCTGTCTGGTGTTTAGCCCTTAGTAATATTTGTTTACAGTTATGTGCCTACAGTAATTGTGGCTAATTCCTGCTTTGATTCAGGCAACACTTTAATCCCTCCTCTCAAACCAGTCTCCCAGGGTCCCCTTACCATTTCTGTTGCTCGTCACTGATGTGCCTCAATTGAGTTGACACTTGCTGCTGCCTGAACTGAGGGTGTTATTGTTGATATAGGTATACAGGTTGTAACCATATTGGTCTACAGGCAAAGCAAATCAGAACTCGTGGCAGAGATGATATCTTTTATGAGACCAACTAGATATTTGCAAAAAAAAAAATTTGCAAGCTTTCTGGCACACTCACCCTTCTTCAGTCATAGGAGAATGCAAAGATGGTAACATTTCTCCTAGGTGGAAATGAAAATGCATATTTCACAGGACAGCTGAAGATGTAAGATCTCCTGGTTGGAAATGTTTATTTTGTGCAAATTAGGCTTAGGTGAAAGTTGGAATAGTCTTTTTACCTCAAAGCTGTCTAGTGGCAAGCAGGATGTAGAATTATGTTTCCTCCTGGTTATGATTTTTCATATTTTTCAGGTGAGTAGAAAAATGGAATGCTGTCCTGGGCAGGAATTTCTTTTATGTTAAATGAGATCAGAGCCAACAAAGGTCCCTGCTGTGCCCCACTAGGCACCCTCCCCCACTATTTCAACAGAAGTCCCTAGGCAGTGTTAGTACATAACCCCTCCAGTTTAACCCTTTCTTTATGGTCCTACATCAGCCACTGTTGTTCTCCAAGCTGCTTTGAAATAGAGAGCAAAATTCAATAATTTAAGACTAAATACTCTACTAAAAGCCAAGTATAATACACTATACAGTTTCTCATCACAGCACAAAGAGCTCAATCCTACATAGAGCTCCTGGTCCCTGCCTTATATTATATTATTTTATATTATATTATATTATATTATATTATAATTAAGGATACCTTTATAAATACAGAGGGAGTCAGTTGGTGGGGGTGGGGGGAAGAAGTTTCCATCTACAACAAGGTTAAAGTTCAATGTTGAAACATCCAGAAGGAGCCAGAGAGACAAGATGAGATGTTGGATTACTCAGAGACAACTTGGAATGGACAGGTGGATTTGAGTATCACTGGCCTGTAGAGAGTAACTAAAGTGTCTCATGGTTTCAAATACTGTGATATTTGCTCAAGGAAGTTGTCATTCTCACTCTCCTCCAGCCTTGACAGCCAGCAGCAGATGTCTATTCTAAGTTCACCTCCCCCTCCACCCTCTATTTACACACACGCAAGCACAATAGCATAACGATGGGTGATGCCTAAGGAGTAGGGTGGGAGCACCTTCTCTGCAGCAACTCCAGCTCCACTTCCAGCAGTAAGCAAGGCAGTACACACTACAGGCACAATAGAGGAACAGGAGACGGTTATTCATTACTGCAGGGGGAGGTGACATCATCTTTTTTCACCACTGCAAACCGGTGGATTCTCTGGTTGTTTGACACATTTGTTGGCAGCAGCAAATCTCCAGCTGTTGCTCCTTCACTGTGCACTTCTGCTGCCACCCAGGGCACAGGACTGGCATGTTATGCCTCTGCACACACACATGCTCACACATCAAACCAAAGTGTACCCAATGAGCATTGCATATACTTCTGATACATCGTAACCCTCTCTTCCCCTACCTCTTCTTCCCCCGACTTCTGCCCCTGCGTGGACTGGACCGATGTCCACTAACATTCCATTTACAACAGTTGTGTCATGAATAGAAGTACAGTATTTCAAGAAACACATCCTGTGCTTTGCTCCTATTTCCCCAGCTCCCTGCACCTGTGCTATAGCACATGAACTGTAAGAGAGTTCAAAGGGGCAAAACAGTTGCACTTAATGAACCACTGCCTTCTAACCCAGGACAGCTTAGAAGCCCTCTCATTTTTTAATGTCTGGCCACCAAAATGCTTTTAAATGTTCATTTGGACAAAGCCAGGCAAATGACTTTGCAGCACATATTTAAGTAGAGGCTGAGGATGTGTTTTGGATACGCTTTCCATGACACTGCTCTCATCAAGATTATTGTTGGGATGATGCAATACAAACGGGACTGCCAGATAATAAGGAGTCAAAGGAGACTTTTTAATCATGGGTATTTTTATCTACTACTCTCATTAAGAAAACACAAGAAGAAATATGTAATTTCTTTTCTAATTGGGTCAAAGCACCCTCACTTCTTTTAATCAATTCTTTTGATCTGCTACAGAATCTCGAGAGGGGGCTGGGATGCAGAATTCCTGACAATATTTTCACCTACTTGGCTGAACGCGATGTGAAGTTCCCAGCTATAGCATACAGGGATGCACTTCAGCTTAAAGGAAGCCATCAAGAGCTAGAAGACATTAGCACAACACTTATATGGCACAGAAATCAAACAGGGGGTAGTTAAGGGGAGGCGGCTTACCATGAACTAGAAGAATGGTGATCTAAGCCACCTTTTTTTTTTTTTTTGAGATAACATAAACTATGCCCTAGCATGAAGGACATGGCTGCCTGTAGAGAAATTCTGACAACTCCCCTCTGAGCGCTAAAATGCTGTCAGCTGAAAAACTGAGCTGTTTGAGCAAATTGATCAAACTCTGACAGACTTCCACACCACTTTCATATTTTCTCTCTCAATCAAAAGCCTTCTAAAGAGTCAGACTTTAGGTTCTGTTGCAGAGGGAAAAAAATATCACTTACCCACTCAGTTCTGAGATGCTGTTCATCATCACCTTACCTACGTGGACATTTTTTCAAGGCAGAGAGCAAGGTTTCAAAGATCAAAGGCTATTTCCTGATCAACGGAGTGAGGAATTGAACAAAATGGTTCCTTTAACCAACCCAGGGCCAATTTACACTGGGGGCACACATCAGAGAGGAGCTTCAGTGTTTTGGGGAGGGAATGATAAAACATAAGGGAAAGCTATTTCTTAGTTTATTCCTTTGTTTTTCAGATGCCAAAGACAGCAGTAATTAACTGGGCTGGAAGCCAAAATAAACCCCCAATTATTCCCCCATCCCTTCTGTCCCAGGGAAAGTGAAATCAAAATACTGACAAGAGCTGTTCCTAGTTGTGACGGTTATAAATCCATGCCCACACCCCTCTAAGGTCCATTCTGAAACCTTCCCCCACCCAACTCCTTAGGCATCAATAGCAAAACTGTAACATCAATTATTTTTTATGCTGTATTGTTGACAGTATCATAATGGTTTACTGCAAAGGCTAAGTCCATGTCATGACTCTTGGGTGAGCACCTCTTTGTGTGCCCAATAGTCAACAGCACTTCCCACTTCCCCTTTCCAGTGAGGTGCATGAATACCAAATAGCTCTAATGACACTCCTGAGTGATGCTGAGGGGACATACCACTCCACACACTCTCTCTCCATTTGCACCAATAAGTCAATGCAGCTGTCCTGATGGCATGCCCCCACCTCCTGCTCCTTGCTGCTTCCAGAAACAAGCCAAAGAGATCTGAAGAACAGCAGCAGGGGAAACTTGGAGCAGCTTTATGCATCATGTCCAGGTTGGGCGCATAGGTGGACAGGGCAAACTGTCAGTATCATTCTGGGGAAGCAGTGTAGACAGGCTCACGGCGACTCTCAAGATGCCCCATTGTTGCTACCCTCTTTTTGTGCTTGCTTTCATCTGAAAATTACAAAATGCCACTAAAGCCGCACTACCATGTTGTCCTTTGCCATTTGAAAAATGCTGTCGATCTCTCCAGAGCTTTTCCAATGAGAAAGGAACTTGTTTATTTCCAGTTCAGTTCCATCACTTGGCAACTGTTAGAAGCACAAAGGTGTCCATTCCCATGTGGAGAAAAGTTAACAGAAGGGCTGGGAACCCCTCTTGGCTAAATAGGGGAATCACGGTCCTCTTAAGAAAGAAGAAAGAGGCTTATAAAAAAAATCGAAGCTCAGGGTGGGCCCCAAGGAGGGCTATTCCATGACTAGTCCCTGAGGAATGGAAGAGGGCCAACATTGTGCCCATCCACAAAAAGAGCAGGAGGGAGGACCCGGGTAACTAGAGGCCAATCAGCCTAACTTTCATCCTAGGGAAAATCCTAGAAAAGTTCATCAAGGAGTCTATCTGCAATAAGCTTGCAGAAGGTAAGATTCTGAATGACAGCCAGCATGGCTTCATTGTGTGCAGGTCTTGCCATACCAACCTCATCTCCTTCTATGACCAGGTAACTCAGAAACTGGATGCAAGAGAGCAGGTTGACATTGTATACCTTGAGTTCCAAAAGGCAACTTTGACTTAGCATCCCACAATGTCCTCGCAAGAAAATTGGCGGATTGTGGGCTTAACTCCAAGACAGTCAGGTGGTTGAGAAGCTGGCTTCAGGATATGACCCAGAGAGTCATAGTGAATGGATCTGTGTCATTCTGGTTAGAAGTGGGCACTGGTGTCCTGCAGGGGTCAGTGCTCGGTCCAGTACTTTTCAACATCTTTATTAACAGTTTGGATGTTAGGGTGAAGAGCTCACTGGCCAAATTCACAGACAACACCAAGTTATGTGGAAGCGTGGTCATGCTTGAAGATAGGCTACAGTTACAGGTGGACCTAGACAGGCTAGCAAGTTGGGCGGATCAGAATCTGATGACGTTCAATGTCTAGAAATGTAAAGTGCTCCACCTCGGGACAAGCAACCCCCAACACACATACAGGCTTAGTGGTACCAAACTGATTAGCATCATGAATGAAAGAAACCTGGGGGTAATAATAGATCATAGTATGAATATAAGCTGGCAGTGTGATGCTGTAGCCAGTAGTGAAAATAATACTCAGGCATGCATCAATTGATGCATCTCTAGGAAAACCAAAGAGGTGATTCTTCCTCTCTACTCTGCACTGGTGAGACTGCACCTGGAATACTACATCCATTTCTGGGCACTACACTTTAACAAGGTTGTGGACAAGCTTGAGAGAGTCCAAAGAAGAGCCACCATATGATCAGAGACTTAAAAGGCAAGCCATACAAGGAAAGGCTGAGGGATCTGGGACTCTTCAGCCTGAGGAAAAGAAGGCTGAGAGGGGACTTGGTATCAGCTTACCACTACACTAGGGGCATACATCAAGGGCTTGGTGAGCAACTGTTCACCAGGGCGCCCGAGGGGAAAACCAGGAGTAATGGCCACAAACTCCCAGAAAATTGATTCAGGCTCAACATTAGGAAAAACTTCTTCACAGTCAGAGTGCCCAGACTGTGGAATAAGCTCCCTCCAGAGGTGGTGGAATCGCCTAGCCTGAAAATCTTCAAGAGAAGACTGGATGGTCACCTTGCTGGGGTAACCTGACCCCAGTTGTCTTTCCTGCTTGGTGCAGAGCTGGACCCAATGATCTTCCACAGTCCCTTCTGGCCTTACAATCTATAAATCTATGAAACCTTAGGGCACTTTTCCACGTGCTCCAACATGTTCTGATTAATGTAGTCTGCTGGGATCTTCTAATCAAAATACTCCAGCGTGCTTCAGCATCTCGTGCATACAGCACTCCCACATTTCAAAATGGCAATGGGGGAACTTTAGCTAACACTAATCAAATGAGCTTAAAGCACCTCTGCTGCCATTTTGAAATGTGGGACGCTGAATACACGAGACACTGCATCAGGTATCCAGCTTGTAGCTGTATTGGTCTCTGATGCCTGATGAAGGGTGTTTGTGCCCGAAAGCTTGCAGTTAAAGAATTATTTTTTGCAAAAATCTTGCTGGTCTAATAAAAGATATCACTTCTGTATATGAGACACTGTGGGCATTTTTATTAGACAGGCTCCCAAAAGCCGCTCTAAATAAATGCCCCTACCCCCACCCTGGAGCATGTGTATAGCTGCCCTATCTGGGGGGTACATGCCAGATTTAACTACTCCAGTGCCCAAGCTAACTACTCCAGTGCCAGCAGGGGGAGCCCACACTTGATCTTTCAGTATAACCAGAAGTTGTAAAACCAAGCCTCAGTGTGACTTAGCTGCAAGTGTGATGGTCTTAAAAAATGTGAATCCCCCAAGTGTTATTACTGAGTTCCTGGTAAAGTTGTGCAATTTCAAGACAACCAAACATCTGTTTTCATTACTTTAACTGACAAACAATATTTCAATCCTGTACATGCTCATTTCTACCTGCCCCAAGACTGGCAGGTTTGCTATGGGCTATTCATACTCAATGAATACAATGAGCTTACACTCCTGTAACCAAGAACAGAATTTAGTCACGCATATTAAGCTTCATTTGATAGACAGAACTTGGGATATTAGGAAGGATTTGGGACCCACATCTATTGAGAGCTCTATCTTTGCACCTGTATTTTTGTGTATCTATGTATCAGCAGTTTAATGATGCATGGGCAAGCAGGACTTGAAACTTGGGCACTACCTATGGGGGAAAGGTGACACCTCACCTTCCCATCCCTTGTTCTGCTCTCACTCCCTGCCCCCACACCCTGCACCTTCCGTGCTCTGGCTGCAGGGAGGACAAAGAAGCAGTGGCAGTGCACAGTGTAGAAGCATCTGGAGGAACCCTTTTTTTGCCCACAACACTCATCAGCAGCAATGAAAGGAGGTGGCATAATCTCTCCCAGCAGCAGCACATCTCTGGCGGCTCCAGCATCACATGCCACAATTTCTTCACTGCCCTCCCCACTGCCAGAGCCAGAGCTGGAGCAGGGAAGGTGCAGTAGAAGGGGTGTAGTATTGCCCAGGGTACAGTACTCTCCAGTTGTGCCCCTGATATTATATACTTTTCCTCGGGATATTCCTGTACGGTCTTTTCATTATACAGTTGTGCAGTACCACTCTATGTCAGAGCTATCATCATAGAAATAATAAACAACAGTACTGATCCTGAGCTTCTTTGCATTACATCAGTTATGAAGGTGGGCCGCAATTTGCCTGGGCAGCAGTCACGTGCTTCTGCAACACTGTTCTACGTCAAAGATGCTGAGGTACTGCCAGTATTGCTGACCCTGCTGATCTAGAAGGATACATCCAGGCTGATGAGACACATGACATTGTACAGCTACTGACGCATCTGCCTGATTCAGAGACGGGTGACAGTAAATGCATAGGATGAATGAAACTAAGGCCATCAGGTCTACAGCATATGCTCCAAAAGAAGGTACATTTCAGCCCAATTTATAAATCTTTCAGCTCACTTTGCCTCAGGCAGCCGGTTCTTACACAGAAACATGTCACTACAAAATTAATACAGAGAACGCTTTAGTTCTGAATATTTCCCTTTGTAGTTGACTTAATATTCAAATTACCCTAAGTTACATATTACATGACCTCTGAAACAGAATCAACCAATAACTCTGAGCAAGAGAAAAGGGAATCTTTTTTTTTTTTTTTTAACAGTGAAAACTCTTTGGTAGTTTTAATGAATGTATGTATTTACACATTTGTATTCCAACCATGGTTTCTATCCTAAGCCATTTTCTCTAATAGCTAACCTTTGACCTTGAATTCAGGCTTCTTAATTATCCTTTTAATCAAAGAGTCAGTATCCTCAGGTTTAAAGCCTTTGTGCAAATGCACATCTGTTAAAGACAGGAAAATGGAAGAAACCTATGTATCACACTCCTGTGAACTGGGCACAGAAAAACATGCTGATTACTTGTTGGAGCTAAAATGGGATTGCATTTAAACCTAGAAAGCAGCATCTTAGAACTAAAGAGATGCCAACAATTATTTGGGGTTCTTGAGAAACAGATAGCCAAACCTAGAACTGATTTCCATGGTGAAGGAGGCCAACAGGGCAGTGTTCATCAGCAGGAAAAGCCAATGCACTCTGATATTTGCCCTCTTCTAGCTAGCATAAAAAAAAGGCAGTGCACAGTGGGATGCCACTCAGGCTGCAGTATCCAAACTTGATGACTTCCCCAGTTGCATTTCTTTCTTTTCTGCCTGTCCCATTTGCTAATTTCTTATTGGAGGAAAGTAATGCCAGGGGGAAGGATTTTATTGTTGATTCACAGTGCAATCAGCACCACCCTACCAAACCTCCTCTAGGCAGCTAACAGGAACAACTGGTCCCCTACTGTTAGTGATATATGACTATTGACATCAACATCACACCCAAGAGTTTCCATGCTTCCTTTCTTTCCAGCAAGGTGTTCTCGGAAGATTTCGCCCTGCTGGCAACTATAGAAAACTAACATGAAGCAATAGAGGAAAGTAACCTTTAGGTAACTGTAAAGCATTTGATATAACTATTTAATCTAGGGGTGGCCAACCTGCAGCACATATGCCACAAGTGGCATGTACAGCCACTCTCTGTAGCATGTGGTAGATCCTGCAGGGATCAGGGAGAACAGCAGCAGATAGGACAGTCAAGAGGGAGGAAAGCAACGAATCAGGCAAGGAGAAAAGAACAGGGCCAAAGACTGGCAGCACAGGGAGAGGGCATCACAGCAGTGCTGGGGAAGGGGGCAGGACTTACCTTGTGGCACACCTGCCAAAAAAATTGATGCCTACTAATTAATCCTTTGCCACACAAAAGGCAAATTTCAAATGAGTGTTAATACTGATAGGACAGTGCAACACAGGAGACAGAAAGCTCTTTTGGGCCTTGAAAACATAGTGCTTTACTGAGGGTCCGGGGTTAGGGGGCAGAGGTATAGCAACCCAGTGGGAAGTATGGCAGATGCTGTGCCTGAAGCAGTTATAAGTGTCTTCTGGAACTTCCAGGAGTGTAGGGAAGTCATGGTCAATGCATCACTTGAAGAAGCAGCATCTGACTTCCTCTATTGCTGGCTTGCTCCAGTGGTCAGAGTGAAGGGACTACTCCCTTTGCTTTGCCAATCTAATGACAGCCTACCAGGCACAATACCCTACCACAGTCATTGCATTCAGCTAACGCAATGCCTAATACTGAATCTTGACCCTGGGTGAAGAAGAGTCTTCTAGCTCCCCTTCCTTGCACAAGACTTGCTAATGAGGTAAGAAGATTTTTTTGTGGGAGAAAATAAGCCAGTCAAGTAAATGGGGCAGAAACCTACTGTCTTGGGTTTCACAAGCAGGAACAAAACTAGAGGGAAAAGCAGGCTGTCAGCAGGGCTGAGATACAACAGTGTTTAGTTTAAATAGTGTGAACAAATGCAAGCATGGTGCAAAACTTCAGAGAGAATAATTTGCCATTCAATGATTTCAACTTGCATCATTTGACCAAGAGCAGTCACTTTCCTATGTGGACTTGACTGAAGGCTCCACGGGAAACAGGCTGCATACAAATGGGCGATGACTCTAAGCTCTGCTGCTGAGAAGGATTACAGAGCTGGAAGCTGATCTCCTAAGTCCTAAAACGCTGCAGTGGAGGTAGGTACTAGAGGGCAGAGAGGAGGCACAAAGATGGGAAACTCAGAACCTGCATGACAACAATACCTTTCCTCAATTTTTGTCAAGGGAGCATGATTTTAATTAGATGAAATCATTTATGGTAGCTGTCACTGGAAAAGAGGATCTGCATGCAGAGTGGGCCCTGAAGAAGATGCTATTCTGTACTCGGGAACCTTTTATAAAAACAGTTATTAATGTAAAAATGCAATTGTTGTGAAGAGATTCTTTGAGGTGTACAAGATCCGTAAGAAAAAAGGAGGTAAGAGAAAAGTTGTTCATGGACAAGTAATTAGAAACACACTGAGTGCATCTATACATGCATTAATGTGCTGTTACTACTGTGCATTAAGTTTAGTACCTCTAATATGAGGTACTATATAATTGCACAATAGCAAAGGTGCACTGTCTTTTTGTGACAATTAATGCATAGTAGACTAATTTTGCTGCACTTTAGCATGACTTTTGCCATGATGCACTAATGCACAGTAGGATGAGTCTACTGCACATTAAGCGTCTCGTG
>NW_017729030.1:60677692-60678142 GCF_001723915.1 Gavialis gangeticus
ATTGCACAATAGCAAAGGTGCACTGTCTTTTTGTGACAATTAATGCATAGTAGACTAATTTTGCTGCACTTTAGCATGACTTTTGCCATGATGCACTAATGCACAGTAGGATGAGTCTACTGCACATTAAGCGTCTCGTGTTGATGTGCCCACTGTAGCATTTTTTAATGCCGAGTGCCAGAGCTTCCTAAAAATGGTCATTAGTTATTGAGCAAACAAGATAAAACAGAATGAGCCGCAGCCCAGAAGTCAACCTCATTTACACACAAGTACCAGAAATGTGAGAAGTGCCATGTAGGAAGAGGGTTATTCTGTTCTCTGAAGCAGTCAATCATTTCCAAGTGAGTTTAAGCTCCTCTTCAGGGGGGATGTGGGCATGTGTGGGCCAAACTTCATTGTACTTCCTTTAAGAATCATAGATTCATAGATTAAGGGTCGGAAGGGACCTAG
>NW_017729030.1:60678620-60682216 GCF_001723915.1 Gavialis gangeticus
GAAAGGAAAGGAAAGGAAAGGAAAGGAAAGGAAAGGAAGAGGTTCCAGAGA
Source organism: Gavialis gangeticus (assembly GCF_001723915.1). Classification (NCBI taxonomy): domain Eukaryota; kingdom Metazoa; phylum Chordata; order Crocodylia; family Gavialidae; genus Gavialis; species Gavialis gangeticus. Next base: position 60,678,672 of record NW_017729030.1, read on the forward strand.
GGGGAAGGGTTGAAGGCAACATAACACTTTTGCTGTGAATAAATGGCACAGTCTTAAGTCTCCTGATTTATGAGCTTGATGAATGGGGAAGTAGGTTTTCCCCAACCACTTCATTCATGTTATTGAAGTAGATTTGGATCTCACATAATGAACCACAAATGCCAGGTTTAAATGTGTGGGTTTGTTGGATCCTTGAAATGAAACTTTTCAAAGAAGGCCCACAGGACACACTTTAATACTGCTAACCACAAATATTTAAAAATCTTGAGTGAGACCCCAAGAAAATGACACTGGCTTAAAAATAATTCCACTTAAAATAATGAATGTTGAGTTATTTTAATTTGCTGACTATGTTTTGAACAAATTTTCTGGCTGTAATAGGCTGACTATATGGAAATCCCAGGAATCAGGAACATCATCTGGGAAATCTGGGACACTGCCCCCTTCCCATCTTCCCACCCCCACCACCCCACTTGCTCACACAAGTCAGCAAGGGTGGGGCTACCTGCCAGGCAAGCTGCAGTGCCTGCTTCCCTGCCTATAAGGCGCTCCACAGCTCTCCGTCTCTGTCAGGCTTCGTCCTGCAGCCCTGCATTTCCAAGACACCCATTATAATTTCTAACAGCTGGGACTGTCTTGGCTAGAATGGGGCATATGGTCACCCTAGACTGTAAGAACAGTTAAACAGCAGATTAGATCACTTAGAGAGACTGAAATATTCATCACTGGATTATGTACAGAGTAGATTAGACACATATCCAGCAGGAATGGTTTAGGTATTGTTCATCCTGCGCTGAGATAAGGGAATGGAAGCTAGATTTTCTTTTTTGAGGTCCCTTCAAGCTTTATGTTCTATAATTCAATGTTTCTATGAAGGCCATTTTTTTTTCTTTTCTTTTTTTGGTAAAAAAGTTGAGGTGCTTGCATAATCAGATGATTCCAGGAGTTGGGGTTTCAAGCAAACCACCAAGTATCATGAAATCCATGATAAATATCATAGATTGGAGGCCCAAAGGTTTTACTTCAAAAGTCCAGAATGCAGGGATGTTTTCATAGGTTTCTCAGGGACACTGACATTTTTTGGTGGGAGTTAGTAACTGAAGAAAGCAAAGCATTCTGTAAGACATTTCATCCTGACACCTGCTCATGTCAGTGCAAAATGTCACTTGAGAAAACCCGACCAGATGGGGACTCAGGATGAGTGTTTGGGCATGAAGTCATCCCTTGTAATCTCAAACATTGGGTTCATAGTCAGCTGTGGGTTTAGTGCCTCTAATGGTTACTGACACTTTCCTTGTAAAGGAAACCTCACACCTGACATATTCTGAGTCTCATGGTGAAGAAATCAGGTGTCATCATACTGAGCTTCATCTGCAAGTCAAACACTACAGCAGTGACTCAAAGACCAAGTCAAGTATTTAAACAGGAGCTTCCGAAGGGCATAAATCTAAATTTGAGTTTTTAAGGGCTCAACTTTTAAAGGCGCTAAGCAAGCTCAAACACAAGCAAGTTAAAGGACATTGCAGGCTCCGATTCTCATGCAGCTCCCTTGTTATGTGGTTAGACAAACCAGAACAGTGTGACTGACTGCCTAAGCATATCATGAAGCTCATTTTCTAGAGACCAGAAGGACAGCTGTTCTGTGGCACAGCAAGCAAGCAGATAAACCCATAGGAACAGACAGCAGGGGAAGGAAAATGCTAGTCTTGCAGTCACTCCAACTTTCCAACTAAAAAACCCCAAAGAGAGGCCAAATGACAGTTCAGAGGTTGCACTGCCCACCTAGCCTCCATATACACATGCAAAGGCCAAAGGAATGTGGACTTTTTAATGTAAGTTCAAAAAGTAGTCAACTTTTCAAATGTGGTAATGTATTACAAATGCCATGAAATGCTTTTGGCACTGTATCAGCTGTGTGGGATATCATGGAATGATGTCAATCAGGAGCTGGCACTACATATTCTGTGGTACTTATTAATAGTATATAAAAGTTCTGACAGTCTGAGTTACTTAGTATCATGACAAATCCTATGAGAATGCAATTCATTGATTAAAATGACAATTAGAGGTGCCCTTATCACCATTTCAGAGATGTTTGCAAAAGAGATATGAAGGCAATGAACACTGAGTTAAATGCCTGGGAGAAGACTGCTGAGGATCAAAGTGTGTGGAATCAGTCTATTAAGTGTGGAATGAGGGCTTTTGAGGAAAGCAGAGCCCAACATTGTAGAGAAAAGAAGAAACTTGAGGAAGAACCACTCATCACATGCAGGACTGTTAGATACAAACTTAACACGTGATAAGTATAGAAGGGACTGTCATTCAAGAACTGGGCTGTAAAGACATACTCACAGGAGTTCAACAAGCTGATGCTTCACCTAGTGCAATTCTGTTACCTAGTGAGACAGACATATGCCTATTGCCTATAAGGAAGTGAAAAGCAAGATGCCTTCAGGTTGGAAAGATGATAATTGGCTCTGGAAAACAAGGTGCCTCATTCTTCATGGGTACAAATAAGATTAACTTTGCAGACTTTAGCTGATCTATACCCATTTGCATTAGCAAGGCCAGGCCCTGTCACTCTAAGCTGGGACAAGAGGAGCTGTATAAATGGTAGTGGGCTATATTCAACTAGGAAGGTGTCACTGTATGGGAAAGGTACACACTGACGTTTTGCAGTAGCTTTTAAGACAAATAAGACACTTGCAAGAGACCTACTGGCTGACTGACAATTCATTTCTACATCTCTGTGGATATAGCTCCTTGAAAGTTGGTGCACTAATTTATTACGTCATATCAACAGAACAGGGTGAGGGACATGGGAGAAATGTGACAAGTTGGCAAAAGTCCTCACAGTCTTGTTTATAAGACCTGACCCATTTTTATGCTGTTCTGACCTAATTTTTTTTTAATAGTAAAATCATTCATTATGCATCTGCAATTAGAGAAGTGTGTGTGTGGGGGGGGGGATATTTGACAGTTCTATCACAATTGCTAGAAGTTAACGAGCCTAATCATTTATAAAAAAATTACACAAATCTCTTCTATGATGAGCTCTTTCTGAGTATGAGGTCTCTGACACTAAGAAATTAAAGTCATCTGAGGTCAGCAGTTCTACTTCTCAAATTTTAGCCAAGAAAATTGTTGTAGACAAGTGATTACATTTGAAAAATCACAGTCAATAGGCATCTACAACCAAAGGGTAGTTGCTGTCAAATACTTATTGTACAGGCACTCTTTGATGTCAGCAAATACCTTTTGATCTGGTCCACATAACCCAATTACAGACCAGGAGTCTAGAATTTAATTTACAAGACAAATAATGCAGTAGTAACACAGTGAGGAAGGATTGGGTGCTAATCTTAGTACAAGCTGCAGTGAAATGAGAAAAAAACATTGTCCATAGCAGGGCCGGACACAGGCCTGGGCAAACCGGGCAGTTACCCAGGGCCTGGACAGAAAGGGGTCATGAAAATGGTAATTTTTTTTTCTGTTGTCTGATTATTATTATTATCATTATCTCTGGTGAAGGGGGGCCCAATACT
>NW_017729030.1:60682227-60683028 GCF_001723915.1 Gavialis gangeticus
AAGGGGGGCCCAATACTAAAAGTTCACCTGGGGCCACCAAGAGTCTAGGTATAGTGCTGGTCCATACATGGATGCAAAGTAGGAATTCTTGGGTTGAACGATAAATCAAGCTGGTCATATCAGAATATTAAAGTGATGCTGCAGTTACAAGAGAGAGGATCTGTGCTACCTCAAAGCTCAGGAATAGAGAGGGAGACTTCTTGCTCTCAAAAGGGCTTTATTGCAACTGCTAACACACACAAAGATAGCTAACAACTTATTGTTGATGTCATCATGTCAGCCCTCAAGAAAGGAGTTAACCCGTACTACTACAGGATCCAGCAACACTGGAGCACCCAAGGCTCTGATCCTAACTAAGAGACTTATTCTGTCCCTCACTCCAGTGTTTATTTTCAGTGAGCATATCTGCAGAGCAAAAAGTCTGCTTGTATAGCAATTTCCTTGGCCTGTACTCTGATTGCATCTTCATTCTGTTATAGATAAGGACCTATGCCAAAACAGCAGAAGTGTGCTGTGCAGCAGCTCCTTTAATCTTGCTCGTTTTGCTGTGCATGCTCCCCCCGTCTGATTAGCAGAGGGGCCCTGGCAGCCCTACTGCTTGCTGCTGATTGGACAGGAGGCAAAAAACATGGCATATTTAAAACCACAGTTTTTTCCTCCTGGCTGATCAGCAGCAAGCAGCGGGATCACTGGGGCCCTTCTGCCAATAAGGGGTGGGGGTTGGGGGGCACATGAGCAAGATTAAAGGAGCTGCTGCACAGAGCACTTCCACTGCAATTTCAGTAGGTTTCTAGTTATTAG
>NW_017729030.1:60688028-60692886 GCF_001723915.1 Gavialis gangeticus
GCAGCAGGATCACTGGGGCCCTTCTGCCAATAAGGGGTGGGGGTTGGGGGGCACATGAGCAAGATTAAAGGAGCTGCTGCACAGAGCACTTCCACTGCAATTTCAGTAGGTTTCTAGTTATTAGTCATGTTTATGATAGGAAACATCAGTGATGCTTGATACCTGTCCTCATAAGAACCACTTCTTCTTCAATAGTTCGTAGGTCTTAAAAATCTTTGACCCTGTGGGCAGAAATTTTCCATGCAAAGTCTCTGCTTTAAGTTGCTTTCCCCCCATCCCCCCACCCCCCAAAATTCAGCACAAATGGTTCAATTTTCCTGAAAATGAGTCTAAAGAAGACCTGGTCTTCTAACTTATCAAAACAATTCTTCTTTTTCATGAAGGAAAGATTAGCACTCCCTGACACGGCTATTGGACTTTATTGACCTGTTTCATCTCAAGCCTTTACCTGCTGTTTGGATAATGGTGTATCTTTTCAAGAAATATCCAGTCTTGAAGAAGAATGACAGAAAATATGCCACATTTTTACGTACCTGACAGTAATGGTTAACTACCTTAATGAGTTAAATATCAGTCCCTTGTGTATGGTCTGAATTTTGTCTAGACATAAAAAAGAACCTAAAGGGGCATGTGATGCTAGGGTAGCTAACATGCCCTGGGTTTTTGTTAAAGAGGATGTAATGGCAAAGATATTTCATTTTATACCTTCCTGAGAAGTACTATTCTTCAGCTTTTCAATCCAGTTCCCTTGACACTGCACAGCCTTCAGTGGAGTCTGCAGTCTTGCCATCCTGGAGTCTAAGGGCCATAGCTCCAGTTCTTTTGGCTCTCTGCACCCAACTGTCACAAAATCTGGCATATGATGTCCTGCTTATCTTGCTTTTATTTGTTTTTTTAACAGTACCATTGCAAGTGCTTTAACGTTATTGGACTCTGTGGTTCAGTCCCCAAGTATAGAAAATTAGGCTCAGTGAAGGAGAGAAAGAGAAATGAAGAAAAGTAATTGTAGGCTGCCTTTCTTTTCTCTTCATTCTTAGTCTGGCCTTGAAACAAATAAGCTAGTGTTGTAAACTCAGAGCAGGTTAAGGGCTGATCTAAAAGCTGATCTAAAAGCCAAAAGGAGCAATATATATGTGTTACTGGGAAATCCCTTTATGTCAAGGGAGAAATCCTTGGCTGTCCTGTCAGGCTAGCTCTCTTCTTTGTGCAAGAGAGATACGAAAGAGACAGAGCCAGGGTCTGACCATTCTTGCAAAGAGAGGGTGATCATTTCATTACACACATGCACTCAGTGTGCAGCAGGCACTACCACTGCCGATCACTGTAGCCTGTAGGTCAGTGAACATAAGCTGAGCACACGGAGGGAAGAGAGCCCTGAAAATAAGGCTTGCAACTGCTCTTACTAAGTCTTTCACTAGCAGATAGGGGTGACAACAAAAAAGGATGACAGCTCTTTCTCCTCCCTCCAATAAAGGCCTAAGAAGAGCTCCCAGGCCTTTTCTATCCCCTGGCACTAGTGCTCCTTCCAAGTGCCTTATCCCTTCTGACAGGAAAAGTGAAGACTCCCCAGGCAAGGAAGGGGTCTTGGGAGGGAACAGCAGGAGCCGAGACATGGAAAGGGAGTTTTTAGCCTTACTCCTAAGAGACAGAGAGGCATTTAGAGTGGGGGAACGGGGTATTTTCAAACTAGGAAGGTCCACATACAACAGCTAGCGAAATGGGGGACCTCTGATCTGCTTCTATCACAGTCTTGCATATCCATCACCTGTAATGGAGTTCTTCTAAACATAAAGGGGCTCATGTCCTACAAAACAGCACCTGTGTGTCAGTCTGCTTCCAAAAACACCACGATCCTGACACTGCAGCAGACAGATTTGTGGCTGAAACCTTTTTGCATGTGGTTCTACTCTGAAAAACAGCTTGGTGAAAAAAGTAGCCCAGAGCTCCATAGATTTATGTCTCCCCCTTGTTCCTGTATAAAGCATATTCTAATAACAACTGGGACTCTTGCCCTCTTACACATCCACGCTAGTTATGAAGGTTGTCCCAGTCTGACAGTGAGATCCATATAATGGCACTGACCACTGTGTAACAACATCGCCTTTGCCAGCTTCACAAAGCTGTGACTGAGTGCAAGTTCAGCTGAAGATGCACTAAGTAGAATTGCCCAATTTTGCCTGTCAGATAAAGGGAGTAGAAAGTACATACTAATATTCTTGTGTTTATCTCTGTAGCCAGATGAGAGAAAGCTGAGGGCACAGGAGAAGCAACAGCAGCCTGCTGGAAATAACTGTTTCTGCAGGTGCTTTCTGAGAGCAGAATCACATTTCAGTGGGCATCATAGAATCATAGAAAATTAGGGCTGGAAGGGACCTCAGGAGGTCATCTAGTCTAGCCCCCTGCTCAAAACAGGACCATCTCCAACTAGATCATTCCTGCCAAGGCTTTGTCTAGCCGGGTCTTAGAAACCTCCCAGGGTAGAGATTGCACAAATACTCTGGGTAACCTGTTCCAGTGATTTACTGCACTCTTAGTGAGAAAGTTTTTTCCTCCTATCTAACCTAAACTTCCCTTGCTGCAACTTGAGACCATTGCTCCTTGTTCTGTCATCTGCCACCACTGAGAACAGTTTAGCTCCACCTTTACCCTGCGACCTGAGAAAACTCAATACCGTGAAATGCTTGCCTTCCAGCAAGTACCACAAGTAATTCCTCTTCTGTGTGCCTGCTCCAGCTCAGCATGTGATGGCTATCAGCTCAATGAACTGGCTTCCTGTAACACTTTGGGTGTTCACTGCAAGTCTCCAATCCAAACACTGACCAGGCCAACCACACCTAAGTGTATGAGTTATGATTTATATTTAAGCTCTGCTGGACACCTATATCTCATGCCTCCTCTCCCAGCATTTGACATATTCAGCCACAGCTTTCCTGATTATGTGTGTGTCAGCTCTCCTTGCTGGTTAATTGCTAGTATGATGCACACAACCATCACAAAATCTGGCACATGATGCATCAGCTGTTAAATGCCAATCTCTCCATATGAGCATGAAGCTGAACCTCCTACCTCCCATCTAGCGATACAAATGAAATGCACCGCTTCATAAGAGGATGTAATTAAAGTCTGGTCGATACCAGTTAACTCTACATTTCAAATATGATCAGAGAGAAACTAAAAGGTATTTTACTACGACACAGTATTAATTCTACTTATTTTTACATTGAAAAATGTGCCTGATTTGTTATCTCTGGGCCCAAGTTCAGTATTCCTCCTAATATCTGATTTTTAAAGACAGTGATTGTTTTCTGTCAACCCTCCCAGAATCATGGGGAAAAAAGGTTAATTTGCTGCATGTGCCTGTTTCTCTGTGCCCAAAGCAGAGAAAAGTGATGCAACTTGCATTATGACTTACCATCAACAAATGTAGCCTTTCCATGACCAGGTAGGCAGGCAAACTGCACAGGGCCATTCCCTGTTATCTTTGGGTTCCAATAAAACCAGTGCATAAAACCAGCATGTGTAAAGGTGGGAGAACCTGGCCCACAGTAACTGTGATTTTATACCATTGCACATTGGCGTGCCAGTCCCTGGACTCAGCCATAACTCCATTTCCTATGGAAAGGAAAGGTTTGAGCAGGTCTCCCCAGGTTTGTACACCCCTTCACAACTTGAGAATACTCCTGAAAGATGCCACGCAGTATGGTTGGATGGGAGGTGATTTGAGCTTCAGAGATGTCATGCTGCTAGATCAGGGGTGGGCAAAATGCAGCCTGGGGGTGTGGCCCACCAGGCCATTCTATCCGGCCCGTGGGGCCCCTAAAAAATTTAGAAAATTAATATTTATCTGCCCTGGGCTGCCTGTCATGAGGCCCTCGATGGCTTGCCAAAACTCAGTAAACAGCCCTCTGCCCAAAATAATTGCCCGCCCCTGTGCTAGGTGGATCCAGCCACCACTGTTCCCTGCACAATGAATGGCTTGTTTATGAAACAGGTACAAAATGGATCCATATCCTGACAGGGGGACAGAAAGGCTTCCCTCCCCACTGTTGGTAGGCAACTGCAACACACAGTATCTCTCTGGATCTCTGCCTCACAGCTTGCAATTATTTCAGGATATGGGACTTGAGGCTTATTTCTGGTAAAGCTGTTTCATGCTACTCTAGCAGAATGAATGCAGGTTAAAATAAGAACTGGTTGGAAACTGGATTGTCAATTTCATATGAAATTCTCACGTTTCAAAATGTGCTTTAGGTATGAATCAGAAAAGCTAAAATTTTGAAATCATGTGCGATACAGAAATCCTTCCTGCTCCCCCCCCAAAAAACAAAACAAAACAACAACAAAAAAACCCAAGCCAAATGGTTAGGCAACAATGAAATATTTCTTTTTGTAAACATCAGAATGATTTTTGTCCAATAACAGTGAAACATCATATAAAAATAATATATTGGAAATTATGATATAATTGAAAATAAACTAAATGATGTTGAAACAAAACACTGACATTATCAAAACAAAACAAGAACATCAACATAATTAGCTTTGACACTTTCCTGCTGAAATCGACACGTTCCAACAAAATGTTTTGATTTGATATCAGCAAAAGAGCAGTTTTCTGTAGAAATGCAAAACTCTAAAACTCTTGGTTCAGAGATGATACCTTTTAAGAGACCAACTAAGAAATCGCAAAAAAAATTATCTTTCTTCGCAACCTTTTGGCTGCACACACCCTTCTTCAGGCTTAGGGAAAATTAAAGATGGTAAAAGTCCCCTTAGGTAGAAAATAAACTTTTCTCGTGAAATTCATGTGGGTTGTTTTTTTTTTAATTATTATTTTTTGACCACCTCTAGTGTATCA
>NW_017729030.1:60697886-60705953 GCF_001723915.1 Gavialis gangeticus
ACTTTTCTCGTGAAATTCATGTGGGTTGTTTTTTTTTTAATTATTATTTTTTGACCACCTCTAGTGTATCAGCAGCGAGTTTCTTCTTTAAGAATTATGTAAAGGGGCTTCAGGTCTCACTACTTCCAATCCAATGGTCTAACTCCTGCTTTCTCTCAACATGCTTTGTTACTGATGTTTTATACTTGCTCTTGGAAGGGTTTAAAGGACTTGTTTTATGCCTTTATAACCCAAGAAATGACACCGTTCAACAGATCCAACTCCTTTTACGTGTATGCTGTAGTTCAAGAGCACAGTCATGTAGAGAGATTCTACTACACACTACAAAAGGTGCAGAAAAAGTGCCTGTTCATTTGTCTCTCATAGCACAGATGGAAGGATACTGGAAAACAAATAGGTAACTTTAGGACTGTCTAAATACAAATGTGGGGGAGGTGGGAAACAGCAAGAATGTCTTAGAGTTTTGTCTAATATAATAGATGCATTGTACGGGAATCTTTCATCCAAGCAAAAAAAAAAAGATTGCTATTTCTGTAATGCTGCCAATTGTATCCTAATCTACAGTTATAGTAAATTCAGCTGGACCACCCTGGGAGCTGATCTTACTTGCAAAGATCTACTTTTCCAAATATATATTTGCATATTAAATTCACACCCCTTGTTTGTTGATGACAGTTCTTCCAGTTTTATTAACTGCAAAGTATTCTGCGCTCAGTGTTGGATTTGACCTGCTAAGAGATGAATTATGAATACTGCTGTTAAATCTTTCAGAAATGCAGCTATGTCCCTTTTCCTAGACAGCAAACCTCTTCCGTGCTCTTCCTGAAGACTGTCAAAAAGAGGTGAAGGGGTCACTTGATCACAGTCTATAAGCACTTGCACAGCAAGAGAAATGTAATAATAGAGGGCTTGCCAGCATAGCGGACAAAGACATAACAAGATCCAGTGGCTTCAGACTGCATCTAGACAAATTCAGGCTAGAAATGAGATGCTAATTTTTTTAACCCTGAGGGTAATTAACTACTAGAGCAGCTTCCCATAAGATGCAGTAGATTCTCTGCAACTTGAAATATTAAAATGAAGAATATGCTTTTCTTAAGGGACATGCTCTAGTTCACACAGGAATTAATTCAGGGAAGTCCTTATAGCCTGTATCTTGCAGGAAGTCATATGAAGTGACCCTCTGGTTTTATAATCTGTGTGCACAGGAATATTTTTACAATAACATGATTTTTATTTATAAGATTTTTTTTTCAAAGAAGGAAATCAGCACAGCAAAAACATTTTTTAGACAAAGATTTGAAATGTTTTGGAGCTTTCCTCTCAAACTCAAATGGGCTCTTCTCAAACAGAGACACTTTTAACTGTATTAGGGACACTGACCTCAACTGCACTTCTCTTACACTGAAAGCTAAACACACACTTCAGTGTTTTTATTAGGCCTGGATGACAGTGGATGCAGTGCTCACTGAAAGAGTCCAGAAGGTTTCAGTAGCCACTGAAACCCTCATGAACAGAGAGACAGATTAGTGGGTTAAGATTAAATACATTTCCCCTGAATGTTTTGGAAGCATGTCTACCGTGTTTTACAATAACTGTTCCAATTTTTCATGCAGTCATGCCAATAAAGCTCTTCCAATCTTGAACTTGTTACTAAACAAGTGTTTGTCTAATGATTATTTCTTTGTAATTTTGTCTGTAATTCAGGAAACACAAGTACAGCTGAAATAATAATTCTTATGTGCTAAAAGCTCAAATTAGAGAAAAATCAATTCAAAGCTAAATTACCCATCTTAAAATTTCAACATAAGGGCTACTAGAAATACTGAATTCTTAAACTCCAATTAATCTTTAAGTATTAAGTCAGAAGGGAAAAGGATCCTTTAGAATACCACAAGGAGAGCTGTGAAATGCTTAGTAGCTTACAGATATATATCACTACTACTTTGAGATCCATTCATGTTTTCATTTTGACTTGACTTCTACAGGCTTTTTTCTTTTTTTAATATTCCAATTTCTCTTTTCAGAAACTAATTGACAGAATTGTGTGTCATGGTTAAATAATTTAATTTGCCCCCTGTGAAGATATTTGGGTAAAAGAGAAAAATAATTAAATCAAACCTTTTTTTCTTTATAATAAGGAACAGTTGCATTCCCATGAGACTGAGCTGGGAATGGAACATCACTCTTTTTTATTGTTAAATATTCTATTGTAAAAATCAGTGGTCAGTTTCTTGTATACAAATGGTGGATGGCCATCACACAGTAGGGAAAAATATATGCACTCAATGCAGTAAGGAACAAAGAGTATCTTGAGACTGAAGAGATGGGGTTAAGTATCAGTTACCTCTTATAAAATGTCTAAGGAACGCCCCCATGTAGACATTCATACATAAAGTGATAATTTATTCAAATGTTCTGATAAGAGATGGTGACTTTCCTTCAGTAAGTCACAAAGCAGCTACTATGTATAACATACCTGATGATTCAGTAGTCTCTGAATGACTGCTGCATGTGGTACAAGTTTTTATTAAAATGTTATTTCCCCCTTCATGTAATATAAAGCCCATCAAAGGAATGCAATAAACACTTTATTTTCTTTTGTAAAACAATTTTTCCACTGGAGAAAGGATAGCAGAGACAGACAATCTACTTTTTCTTGCCACTTGGTGGTGTAATTTCTGTGTCCAAGAGCTGTCCAACTTTTGAGTGGCTGGGGTTCCCAGTTACATACCACATGGACTGAACACCTCCTGGGCTGCACACCATGCTTTGCTGCATGCATGCCCTCTGAACTACAGGCACATGCACCACCCTCTCTGCCTTGTCCTAGAACTCTTCCAATCCAACATGCTGCACCACCTAAGCCTTTCCCACAGTGTTGCACAGCAGAAGTCCTGTTGTACTGTGCCAGCACTCCATTGGAGCCCTTGGGTCCCCCAGAGCCACCTGGATGTAGGTTTCCTTCACCCCATCCCCACAGGTGGATTAAGGAAGCAGAAGCCAGAGAAGGGAGGGGGAGACTGGAGACTCTGCAAGAAGCAGCTGCCAGACTGGTGGGGCAAATGGTGCTTGTACTGGGAGCATAAGGGCTGCTTGTTAACTCCTCAGGGGCCATATGTATCCTGCATGCTGCCAGTAGGACAGCCCAGCTGTGGGCAATACATAGAAAGGTATGCCTGTATGCAGAGCCATGTATGAATATATTTTGTGTTGCCCCAGTATTCCTGAGGCTGATAAAAAGGGGAAGTATAACACCACTGTGTAGCTAACACACTGAAGCCATACAGTGCTGCTTTTCCTTTTTATCCATGAGGAACTGCACCGATCCTCCCTAATGTCCTAAATACCTATGCAAAAACAGATTACCAGAAGTAACAACAAGAGAAATCCCAGGCTCCACAGCAATCACTTGTGCAGAAATCCATCCAAGCAATATGGATAAACAAGGGAAATAAAGGATAAGGGTAATCCTGTGAGTAAGATAGAAGGCTATCTATCGCCACATGACTACTAGAGCATGTCTCTTGTCTATAGATGGCCTTAGAAACAAGTTTATAGTTATGATTATCATAGTTTCATACAGTTCAAGATCACAAACCATCATCAGGTCATCTAGTCTAACTTTTGACATACCTCAGATTACACAGTGTCATCCAAATACTTTATATCGACTCAAAGATATTAAGTCAGAGCACTGTAGTTCTCAGGAGACTAACCGGGCAGAGAGCTGGAGAGTGCCTATACATGTGCAGGGCAGGTATTTCCAAAGGTGCTGTAATGTTTGTACTTTGCTTAAAGTGCTTTAGGTACAGCACCTTAAAATTTAATAGACGTTCCACGACTTGTGAGTTTTGTGCCTTGCTGTAGTTCTGTGGAGCAGCGGTACTCAACCTTTTGCACCTTAAGTCCCACCAACCATTTTGCCAAAAAACCCTGGTCCCACCATGATAAAAACAAAACCCCACTTTTTCCAAGAAGCATATTTTTTGTTTACTGATATAATTGTGCAAACAACTTTGATTTTTTTTCAATCGGGCAACAAGTTGAAGTCCCACCTACACACTTTTGAGTCCCACCAGTGAGACGCGTCCTACTGGTTGAGAAACACTGCTGTAGTGTAGGAGGCAGGGGGCGCTTGATGCTGCAGCAATGAGTAATTTCCACTTTGAAAATCCCCAGTTAAATACAAGCACAATAAAGGTGAACTATGTAGGCTGAGACACACTACCACAGTTCGCCTTACATTTAAAACACATACAATGAGGCTTAATTAAGGTGACCTCCACCATTTAAAAAAATGATGGTTTTAGAATGCTTTGAATGGCGAACATTGTCATGTGTATAGGCACACCGAAAGACCAACATGTTGCCAATGCCTGAGTTGACTAGACTGGCAAGGGAGAACGATTAGGTATGATATAGGTGAGATTCATTTAGTATTATACTCTTATAGCAATTCGCATATATGTGAAATGGGCTTATCTATGCTTCTTAAATGACTCCTAAATTAAACATTTCCAATGCGGTGGCTTGCAGGCCGTGATCATTCCTGTCCTTTGCCTGGTGCTGACTGTGTTTGTTCTGGTGATGAATACTGTAATATTTTTAGCACTGTTTACTACAACTCATCTCCTGAAGTCTTGTTCAACACTGTTAATTAACTTCTGCAGTAAAACCAGCATTGTGTACCACTGACATACAAGCTTTTCTTCCTTTTTCTCTTTTTAACTAATAAACAAAGTCATGAATATAAATATCTTATGCAGCAAAGTGTTGCTCAGCAGATGACTGAACATTTTAGGCTGGGTCAGTCAGCAGCACTCATACCTGTTAATGAAAAGTGAGGATTCAGCAATCAGATTGCATGTGTGGCATGGCAGAAGGCGCAACTGTGTGGACTGGGCATCAAATCCTATCACACCTTTACTTGAATGTCTACAGAGGCCCTTAGTGAAATGCAGACCAGATCAGACCTTCCTGGGCTGAATCTAATCCATTCATAGGCCAGGTCTGGCCGGTGGGCCATAGGTTGTCAACCTATGTCATACACAGCTTGACAGGGAAACCTTGTCCTTCCTTTCCGGAAGGGTCTAGTACTTATTTTTAAATGAATCTCCAAATCCTGAAGTCTGTGGAAATTCTATTTTGCCCATCCTCAGGTAAAATTCACTGAAGTCACTGGGAGTTTTGACCAAGGAGTTTCCAGGTTTAGGTCCATGGTGAGTTTCTGTTTTCCATGAAAATAACTTTTTATCAGAAAAAGCAGTCCCTGCCTGCGTTGCATGAGTGACTGGTGCCTCCTGAATCTTGGGGGCCCCCCGCAGAAGCTGCTGACCCTGGGGGCACCAGCCATACTGACATCACCAGTGTGGACCATCAGGGGGGCACCAGCCTTGTCAGGGGAGGCATACGTACCCCCATGCAACCCCTACCAATCACCTATGCTGTGTTTTGTGCCTAAAGCAGCAAAAACAGGCAGCATGGTGCCACATATTGGAACAGATAGCGGAAACCATGTGAATTTAAGTCACTTGCAATATCTGTTCCACTTTTTTATGTTGAAAATGAGGGGTCTTTAGAGTACATTTGTGATTAAAGGGCAAAACGAATGAGAAAGGGTTAGTTCAAAGGGATGTGTCCATTAAAACAACTCAGTGATTGTTCATTATAACAGGATTTCTTCACTATAACAGGATTTTTACTTGATTAAAATGAACTGAAAGGAAACAGGACTTAAGACAAATTTCACTATAACACTGGATTCAATTTAAACAGACTTGCACTGTATAAGCAAACTGGGTATTTCATTTTATGGAGCCACTTGTTTCTGTGCCCTCACAAAGCTACCAGCTGTTCATGGCTCAAAGGAGAAAAAAAGGGAAAGAGGCAGTAGAGCTGAAAACTACAGAAGTTATATAGCAGCCTTGACACAAGATGTGCAAGTCACCTGCATTCATGCCAATCAGAACTGGCAAACTAGGGTGCCATTCATGCCTGCCTTGAATAGCTGGAATAAATTAACACAGTCAGTGGAGCAATTGGGCTTTAGGCAGCTATACAGTGCTAAACAACAGCTTTTCATCTGTTGATGTTTAGGAGAGACGCTGCAAATGGACCAAGGAAGGATTTTATCATTTGCTGCAGACTGAGAAGCTACAGTACACTTAGCAAAAAATACACAAAGAACCTTTCAAGCACCATTTCCCCTCCCCTTGCTAAGGCTTGGGATATGAGAATTGGCTCCTCCCTTTGAGTAAGATCTTCCATAAGGTAAAAGTAAAAAGAACTAAATCAAGCAAAGGCTGAACATGTGCCAATGGGAGGGCAAATCCTCCCTGGGATTTGCACTCTCTAGGAAGTTATAAAAATCTTTTCTTAGTTGATTCCCAGCATCCATCCAAAACACCAAGTGATGAGGGACTGCTGTGGAGCCCTGTACAGCTGACCAGAATCCAACTGCCCTTCTGACTGCACTGTTAATTTATTCCAGCTATTCAAGGCATGCATGAATGGTGCTCTAGTTTGCCAGGGCCAATCAGCCCAAAAGCAAGTGACATGCTCTTTCTGTGTCAGGCTGCAGTACTTCCGAATCCAACAAATCAGTGGTAGCTTTGTGTGAATGCAGAGCAGAAGGATTCCATAAAGGAGAGGCAGAAGGAGGTATGTAGTGACAAAAGCAGCATGGAGGAAAAAGTAAGAGAGAGATCTTGGGAGAAAGGTAATAAAATGTATCCGGCTGGCTGGAGCGTGCATAAGCTCAGGAGGTGTCCTTGCTAATGACTATGGGGGAAGAAAAAAGAACAGTGTTGCCTTGTCTTAGCCTCTCTCTTTCCCCAAAGGATAATGCCAAGTGTTTGCTGGTTTCATGACTGATGGTGAGTTACATGACCTCCCTGACTTAACTGCAACTATATGCATAAGGACAATTCTTGGAAGAAGTGAAGGCACAAAGCAGAGGCTGAGCAGGTCCTGGCATTTTGTTCTGGACTCAAAGCCGTAGGAGCCATTCTAGGGTGAAGCTGGGGTTAGACTCACGGCAACATGGAATGACTTCCACAAACTTAACTACTGTGGCCTTGGGCAATTTTGCTGGCTGCTCACCTCTACAACTGCCTGCTCTAGGAACAGAAACATGCCTCAAACACTTCCTCAGTCAATAAATAAGCCACTTACACCAAGTGTAAAATTACTTAACCCATGCACTGGGGCATAAATATCTGTTTGATTTGCTTTGGCATATATTCACTCCCCTGCCAGAGTAAGGCCTGTCCCTCAACTGTTCTATATCTTTGGAGGACTTGAACTGAGTTTGACACAGAATAAGAAAGAGAGCTAAATGACACTGCACATACGATTAATTGACTTAAAAAGTCATAAGGAACCATTACACCATCTCATCAGAGTGGCTCTGAAATTATCTCAGGCAATTCCTTGAGTACTCTAGGATGCATCTCATCTGGCTCTGCTGATTTGCAAACATCCAGCTTTTCCAGGTAATCTCTAAACTGTTCTTCCATTATTCTAGGGTGCTTTTTTTCCTTCCCCAACCTTGCAGCCACCTGTGCTTGTCATCTGCCTTCCAATATTTAGACTTACACAAATACTTCAATATAAAGACAATCCACCAGGTCCTTTCCTCACCTTAAAAAAAGGTGCCTGTAGCAGAGCACTAAGGTGCCTGCTACTGATAACAGTAATATGGGTTCAGCTGCCAGTCACCAGGGCAGCACAGGTGCGGGTTGCTGGGGCAACCAGTCTGGTCAGCTAACCAGAAGGGGGAGGGCCTGGCTTCTATAAACAGCCAAGCTGAGGGGACAGTTAGTTCCCCTCTGGCTGCTGAGGAAGTAGGAGCTCTGTGGAAGCGGGCAGAGGCGAGAAGCCTGATGGCCTGAGCAGCTTCTGTTGGGAGGAGACCGGGTGGAGGAAGCCCTGGTAGGGATTTTGGGAGGAGAAACTACCTGATGGTTTAGAGTTTGGTTAGCCAGGTGGCTTAGTTCTTGAGTTATAGCCGGTTGGCTTATGATATTGGTTTGTTGTTGTTACACCGGAGGACCGGGTGAGGCT
>NW_017729030.1:60710953-60730039 GCF_001723915.1 Gavialis gangeticus
AGCGCGAGCAAGGCCCCAGTGCGGGCGTGAGCGCGAGCAAGAGGGCGCAAACCGAGAGAAGCCCCAGGGAGGGCGAGCGCACTGAGGCAAGCCCCAGGGAGGGCGAGAGCACTGAGAGAAGCCCCGGAGAGGGCGAGAGTGTGGGGAAGGGCCCCGGTGTGGGCCACTAGGCGAAGAAAGGCCCGGAGAACGTCCGTGAGGGCACGGGCACTAATAACAGACTCAACAACGTCCAGTACATCTGAGAGGCTTGGGGCGTGGTATAAGGGGAGGTAGGAGCCACGCATAGCCCATAAGGCTGAGTGCACCAAATCAATCTAGGGAAGCAAGGGCCAGGATAAATAAGATCGCCATGTCCAAGGGGACAGAAGGCAGCCTCCCTTACAAACATAATATCACCAAAGACATGGCGGGCGAGAATGAGGGTGCTTGATCGACAACTTGGCATGATAGGGGGTGCCAGGAGAGATCACGGCCGCTCTTGGGTCCCCACCCTGTGACAGTGCCATATTTTTATTTGAATTTATGAGATTATAAATTTCCTCCCATGTTAAATATCTTTTCCCCACTAAATAAAAGGGGCTTTTAATTTCCACTATTTTCCTTATGTATGTAAAGCTGTTGAAGAATGTTACATTATGGCTAAGTACAGACAGTCAAAAAGCCTGAGGCTGAATCAATTCAATCTTTGGATATCAGTGAACAGACATTCACTATTTATCCCGGAGATGCAGCACCACGCCTGCAGTGACCCAGACCAGAAGGCAGGTGGGCACTACAGCATGCCTCACTGCTCAGCTGGAGCAGACAGCTTGAGCCAAGGATAGCCTTCATATCCTGCTGGAGTAGGGAGTTCATGGGGAGGTGCAAGGAATCCTGGGATGCTGGGGGACTGTGAGTTAACTTAAATCTGGAAGGGATCTGGGACCAAAATTCAATAAACCTATTTCACCTAAATTAGTTAAGTCTGATACTACATCCATCCAAGTTTATCTTACACCAGTTTTGACCATTTAGAAAGTGGTTTATGTGCACTGAACTTCTGTTCTGTTACAGATTTGAACAGGTTTCTGATCACTTATACCGGTTTATAGGTAATTTCTGTCCCTAGCCTATATGGTATAATTGGAAAAGTTGCTTTTGATCATATAAATAACAATTACCTGGGCAAAGCTAAGGTCAGGGGCTGAACCTTAACTTTGACATCCCCTGCTTTTATCAAGCTTAACCTTGAATCATTAGCATTTTCTTAACATAGAATTTTTAGCTTTTTGAATCTGTATAAATAAATAATAATTTTCTGAGGACAGTATTTTCTATCCTTCAGAGGAGATGTCACCATCGCCAGTGTCTGTTCAGAACACCATAACCATATAAGTCTGATAGCTTTCAGGAAAAAAACAGGAATGAATATGGGCTTGAGAGTTACCTTCTGTATAAACCACTCGTGTACCTAAATTATTTTTAAAGAGACATTAGATGCTTGCCAATCTAAAGGGGAAATTTCTGTGTAGAGGCAAGGGAATTGATTAGCTGGGAATTAGACAGATGCATCTATGTTGATAAGAATGCTCTACTGTTTAGGATATTTGCTTTATAATGAGCAAGACTCCTTTGCCTACCTCTGCAATCTTTTATATATATAGCTTCCTCCTGGACACTTCTATCACTGGGGTGATAGGCAGTGTCATTTAACAGTTCTAAGAGTTTCTGCCTTCATTGATAAAAGGTTTGAATTGTAGCAGGTTTCTTTCTTTTTTTTTTTTTTTTAAATTCCTATGATTGACATTGATAAAGCAAGGCAGACTGAGGAAATAAAACCAAGGAAAATATAAAAAGGATTTTGGGGCGCGCCCATCAAAGTATGCATAGTAGTTGCATTGCTTTAGGGTTCTAGCATCTATGCAAACAGATGCATTTCCTGGTGGAAAAATTTGACATTTTCTTCAGCATGAGACAAATGATTAGATGCAACAAAAATGTATCTACACAGGCTTGTACTACAATGCAAAATTATATATTTTCCTCTCTAACTTAACACATTTTGTGGCACGTTGAATCAAATTGTATTCCACCTACTAGTCACTTAGTAAGTGGACTTGGGGATCCAAGTGAGAATCTATTCCACCCTGCTGAAAAACAATTAATTAAAAAAAAGGGGGGGTGGGGGGAAGGAAACTAGGATTTCAGCAGAATTCAGCCTTAACGTTCTTATGATGCTGTGGTTCTATGATGGTATGTTACAAAAGTAGATGCATTAATGGCTTGTCAGGACTGGAACCAAGTGGAATGGAATAGCAATTAGGGGCCTAAATTCTTCCTACCCAGGAGAACTATACCATCTTTTAGATCTCCTGTGTGATATAAAAGTGTGTTTCTACCTGGGACAAATTTTTCAGTCCTTGAATTCTCCTTTGCCTGATGAAGGGCGTTTAGGCCCAAAAACTTGCAAATAAATATATTTTTTTGGCAACTATGTAGCTTGTCTAATAAAAGATCACCTCTACCCCAAGAATTTTGTCTGCCTAAATTCACTTAGATCCGCAGCAGGTGGAATGAAGTGTGGACCTTTATTCTCATTCCTTTCCACAAAGACAAACAATTAACCTTTGAAGGGATTGTATCTGGAAGTGACTCTGTCGTCTTCATTGCTATGGAACTATCCAAAGCCTTATCCTCTTCTGTGCTCTAGCCCCCTTTTCCCTCTCTGCTAATGTGTAGAAGCTTTACAGCAAAGGGAAATCCAGGCTCTCTTTTAAGGACCATTTAATATAGTAGTGCTGCCTAATAGAGCTTTTGTGCAAGTGAAAAGTGGGTCCTTTGTTGTCAAACAGATTTGGTTTACACCTCACTCAAAACAACCTTAGTGCTACCGTTTTAAAACACTTTTTAGATACGTACAGCTGGAATTTGTGCAAGAGTCTCAGGGAGCTGGGGCCTCAGTCCCAATGATTTTGGGGAGGGGATTTAACTTGGGTGATTCTTTATAGTCCCTGATCTGATGTCCTGTTATACCTCTCTGAAAAATCCCAGCCCAGATCTCCTTAATAGCTGGTGAGTTACTGATGTTTGTGGGCTGGGGGTGAGGAGGAGTCAGTTCTAAATCAAGCAAAATTCTTCACAAATTTAGTAGCAGACAGTTTGGAGCTCCATCCTGCTCCCATTGATGCCCACAGCAGTTTTGCTGATTTAACCATAAGTTGATCTGCATATCATGCCTTTGATTCAGCAAGGCACTTACATAACTAACAGCATTCCTGAGACTTGGCCTGTATATATGCATAAACAAATTGCTTTCCATTGGTTTCTCACAGATTGCAAGAAAAGCAAAACAAAGCACAATTTTCTTTCTACAGCTAGGAGGCATCTGTCTTTAACTCAAGTGGTTTCAGAGCTTTGGATCCAGAGAAGCTAGCTTTCATGACTCTGGGTTTCCAAGAATGAGCTTCATTATGAGAAGAGTGGCTGCCCTCTCCACAGCTAAAGTTGAAGTTAGGACCTGCCCATCATAAAGCTGACTGCAATTCCTCTTGTCAGGCCCCAAAATGAGTGAATGAATAACTAAATAAAATTCCACATGTTCATAATTTAACAGTAGGGATGACAGAAAACTAGGATGTCGTGAATAAACATTTTTGGTGATTAACAGCCAGTTTCATGAAGGACAGACTTTTGAAGAGCTTTTCAGGAGAAGCACTGTGTACAAATCCACCACCTTGGAGACCAGAGGTGAATTCCCAGCTCTATTACTGTCTTCCATGACACATCTGCAAAGTCACTTAAACTCTATAACCCAATTATCCATCTTGTAAATGGATATCTGTGTTTCCTTTTTGAGCTAACCAGGCATTTGGGGAGGAATCTGGGGAGGGGGGAGAATTAACAACACTATTATGGGTAAAATCCTGGTTCCACTAAGATCAATTGGAATTCTCCATTGATTTCAACAAGGCTGGGATTTCATCTCATGCCCGTAAATTGCTCTCGCACCTCAAAAAGGGAATTAGCTGAATGACCAAACATTGTTTTTGACCTGGCCACCCCACTGTAAAACCAGCTTTTAATTAGAAAATAATGAGAATAAATAAATATACCAAGATTTTCTCTCACTTTCTTTCTTTGTTGAACAAGCTTTGGATAAAGTGCCCTGCCACCATTTTGAAGCATGGGGGTGCAGATACACGAGAAACTCCAGGTGCTTTAATTAGAGCAGCTCTTGGAGCCACTCTAATTAAAGCGCCCCCTCCCCCCAATCCACCCCTGGAGCATGTGTACAGATGTCCTTTATGTTTAGATGACAGATATTGTATAGGAATGCAGACAAAGAGATAGCGGACAAAAATTAAAATATTATTTCCCTGTTCTTCCCCCTGCCTGTCCACCTCACTTGTTTTACAGAGAATGACTCCTGACTAATTGGCAAACAATGTCCATTTCTTAAACATTTTTGATCATCATTTCCATTAAAACATGGATATATTTTAGACAGCCAAAAGTTATTCATGTCTTCATATTCAGTATTGTGGTGTGATTCAATTCAATGACAGACCATTCTATGTTTCCAAATACCATAAAGGATCCATAGTGTAAATCATCACCTCCACAAGGGAATGTGCTGCCTCACATAAAAGCACTCTTATTGGGTGCTGACATGGAGTTTCTAGAGTAGTTAGAGTGCTGTAAGGTCACACAGCTGAGCTTACTGCTTGCTAACTTTCCTTTGTAAGCAAGCTCTTCAGGACTTTAGCTCCTCTGACTTTTGAAATGACCTGAAAAAGGAAGGGGCAAAAAGGAAGACACTCAAACTTCATCCCTCATCATCAGGGATTTTCTTATTTTAAGGAGATAAACATGGGAAACAGTGGGTTTCCCCTTGCAGGCTGGCAGAGTTCCAGCCTGCAAGGGGCTGCGGGGAGAGGGAGAATGGTGATCAGCAGAGGGCACCACGTGCAAGTGCACACATACGCATGCACATGGCAGATGCCAGGCACCCTGGACAGCAGCTGCTACAGGTATGTCTGATGGGGGAGGGGGTCGGGGGGGATTCATAGTTTCATAGATTAAGGGTCGGAAGGGACCTAGTAGATCATCTAGCCCGACCCCCCGCCAGGGCGGGAGAACAACAAAAACCCCAAAACAAGAAACGGGACTCAAATCAGTCCAGCCAAGTAGGCATCCAGCCTCTTCTTAAAGACCCCCAGGGTAGGGGCCAGCACCACTTCCCTTGGATTGAGGTTCCCATAATGAGGGAGGGAGTTAAGCAGGTCAGGACTGGGGCTGGGGCTCATGCCCAGCTCATGCAGTGCATGGGGCTTGGGACATGGGGCCAGAATGCATGGCTGCCCAGGCGGGGAGCTGGACAGGGTCGCAGGTCACTCATCGGGGGGAGAGGGGGGAGGGCTGGCTCCCTACCGCTGTGCACTCTCCTGGGGCAGGCTGCGGGTTTTGAGTTTCCCCACCCTGCTGCCCTTCCCCTGGGGCCTCTGTGTCCCAGTGGGTGAGACCTAGAGTGGCAGGGCAGAGTGGGGTGGGGAAGCTCAATGCCACTGCCACAAGCCCTGCACTGCCATGCTGAAGTGCCCCCTGCCCATCCCCACCCCACAACTCCGCACTGCTACCCCTGCTCTTGCTGGGCAAGCAGGGGACACCTCGCCGTGGTGGTTTGGGGCTCTCAGCAGCAGCATTGAGCTTCCCTGCCTGGCTCTTCTACACCAGGTCCTGCCCACTGGGCATGCTACCCATGGGAGAGGGGGAGCCAGGCTCCATGCTCCACTCTGCCGTAGCAGCCACCACCTCCCACATGCGGCAGCCAGAGCTCAGGTGCTGCTGTGGGAGGGCAGAGGGCTATGGACACAGATCCCTGGCCCCACAGCCCTGGCAGGTGACGGCCCCCTCCAGCGGGGCTGGGGTGGCAGGGGGAGGGGTAAGAGGGGCACCAGTAGGGTCCAGGGGGCTGTGGGTGGGGAGTCAGGGGCACCGGCAGGGCCCAGAGGGCTGTGGGGGGAGTGAAGGGCACCAGCAGTGCTGGAGGACTGTGGGTTGGGAGTCGGGGGCAATGGCATGGACAGGACACTGGCATGTCAGGGCTGCTCAGTGTCACAAAGCAGTGAGGGGGAACAGCTGGAGCAGCAGGACCCATGTCCTGGTGAGCAAAGGGGGCAAGGGGAGCTCTGACTTTCCATGATTTAAAAAAACCCAAAATCAAACTCCAAAATTTACTGGTATTCAGAATTTATTTTATTATAGGGATTGAGGCTCTGGTAGGCTTCCAAATTGCTTTAACATTGTAAATATATCAATAAAACTTTGTGTTCAATTGAAATCTATGTATATAGTGGTACTTCATTTTAATCATGGAAAAACATGGATTTGGGGGGTTTACATCAGAATTTGTGGGGGTGGGTGGTTTGTTGTTTAAAAAAAAATAGAGAATTTGTGATTTTTAAACAGAGAAAACCAGGATCCCTGCTCATCACATGAAACTGGGGAGATGCAGGAAGTGGAAATCCAGAATGTCATTGTAAACCTTCCTGAGTAACTGGTGAAAGAAAAACATTTCACTATTTTTTGACATAATGAATTTAACATTTGTTTTGCATTGTGGATATTTATATCCCAGAGAGGTACAGCTCAGCCTTGAAAGCAGCAGAATATGTTTAGTTCTCTAGCTGGCTGGGCTGCTGTAATGTTTTCTTAGGATGATTTGAATGGGTGCACAGTAAGAAGAGCAGTGATTCAAGGAATACTGTGAACCCTCTATCTCCCCTTGGCAAGGCTACTTCCCATTCCACAATCCTATTGATTGAAGTATGTTTTTTTTATTTAGGGGGAAAGAGAAACCACACATTTATTTTTATTGGAGAGGCCAGGAAGATGCTCACTTTGTGCTGGGCAACCTCTATGAATATGTATGAGAAGCTCCACAAAGGCTGCGTTTTGAATTTTGGGAATCTTGCACTTTAGGAATTTGAGGGTTCTCATGAGAAGAAAGAAGAGAATAAAGTTCCAATTCCAGCTTCCACAGACAAAAGGCAGGAAGTTCCTAATTTTAGCAAAAAGCACAATACTAGGTTATCATTTTTAACAAACCCTATCTTTTAAGGAGGAAAAAAAGAGAGAGTAAAGGGGGGTGACATCATAGTGCTAAACAGATCTGTTAGGTGTCCTTACAGAATCCTCTGTCCTTCAGAAAAGGGAATTATACTTCTTGCATATGGCTTTCAAATCAGTAACTAGATCAAGAAATTAAGGTGAAGGTGCCTGTATATGTACCAAGATGGATTCTTTACCTCCCTGGTCAGACATGTCCTTTTCCCTAAATAGCACAAAAGGACTATCTATAGAGTGACCATCCTCAGCTAACTAGACACAGACATGCAGAGAGAAATATTAAAAAATATAAACAAACACTTTGGTTCATAAAAAAATTAGCATAATGGCTGCTGCAGGCAGTGGCCGGTTTCCCTGTAACGCTTCCAACCACAATGTACAGCCGGCAGCTGTCACTGTCAGCAGTGAAGACGAGCGGGAGACAAAGCTAGGGATGCTCAGACCGATGAGGAGAGCAACTGGAGAATAAAAATGCGGCACAGTCTGCAATTAGCAGCCAGCAGCCACCTGAGAATGTCACACGTCCACCATGAAAAGATGTACAGCTCAAAGGTTCAGTGTCACTTTTGAAATGCCGCCTGAATTAAACTTCAGAGATACTAGATGTGCCTTATCACAATGGGATCTGGAAACGGTAGCAATTCATATCCTGTACACAAGCGTGATTTAAGATTCTACAGCTCTCTTGATATATTTCCCAGGCAAGGATGTACAGTATTAAAGCTGAACAGTAGAGGAAGCAGGTTTTAGCTACCTATTAGCACGTGACAGCTTTGAAATGTTCAAGATTCTCTGCCCACCATCCACATTACTCAGCTGTCAAAGTAAAGGCCTCAGATTTATGATGTGAAAATTACATTTTAACGAGGTGTCATATGTGTTTAAAGTTCTTATTCATCACTACACTGCCACATCTTTTACCCAAGACACAAATGCACTTAATTAGCATATTATAAGGACAGAGGGTTCACCTTATCTGCATTGTAAAACTGCTTTAAAAAAAAACTTACAGAATTAAATGGTTACAATCACATGTCATGAGAGCATCCTGTAATATTTAACACAGATGTGGAGGATAAAAGTTTGATATGCACCCTCTGGGGCTTTAAAAATACCATAGATAGGGACAGTTATTTAGTATCACATTATCTGCCTGGTAATCCTTGTGTATGGCATACATGACATAGAAACTTGCTAATACATAAACCATACATTTGTGCTACATTATATCATTATTTTTATTTATAGGGCACAATTATTTTTGAACTTCACATAATGAACAGACACCCAGAACTGTAACGGCTGAATTCTGGTATATGACATAGATCAAGTTATAAAACATGTCTCAAAAATAGGCAGCATACATGTCTAATTCAGCCAGGAAATTAACTGCCATGGAGATTGCAACACTCATAGTTACTAAAAAGGCTACATGAAGGTCTATGCTCCATCATGTTCTATAAATAGTCCACTTAGGTTGTCTCTGATTTCCAGTGGGAGCAAACTCTAAATGCCAGCTTTATAAACCCTTTCCTTCCTCCACTCATATCACCTCAGCTAGATCTGGACTGGCAGCAGAGCTCACCTCACTGTAGCTCAGAGACATGAATTCCAGCTTCACTCCTACTCCTGCCAAAAGAAGATGCAGCTGTTACCTGCTCACTGGGGCTAAGTCAAAAGCAGCTGCACATGATGCTACCCACATCACTCCCTGGTGCACTGCAGGCTACAGAAACCGGCTTGGCTTAACTTAGCTTTGGCACATCCAAGTCCCATCTCCCCACACACAAATGTCTAACTCAAGTGTGACACTGGTTTAAACTTGAGCACCCTGGCCCAGCAGAAGGTCTAAGTTACAGACTCCCTAAATCAGCACAATGTGACAGCAGTGAATGCTTTCCTTCTGGACTGCTGTCTCATGAGCTAGGACAGGGATGGCAAAAAGTGGCACGAGCTGCCTCTGTGTGTGGCACATGACAGATTGGGGAAGGGATAAGCAGCACAGCAGCAGAAAGGTTTGGGAGCAGACAGCAGAGCAGCAGACCAGGCAGGGAGCCCAGAGGAGGGAGCAGAAAGTAGAGAAAGGTATCAGTCAGGGAACACAGGACAGGAAGGAGAAAACAGAAAAGCAAATCGAGCAGGGCTTGAGGGAGTTTAGAGCAGCATTTGGGAGGATGCAGAGTTAATTTGTGGCATGCCTACAAAAAAGGTTGCCCCCCTGCCCCCCAGTTAGGATCAAACATGGATAACTGTGCCACAAAAACACTGTCTAAGTCAGCTAGTTTTCATCCATGTCCCCATCTCCACCAAACACTGGGAGAGCAAAATGTACACCTCAGTCCATTTGTCTGGAAGTAATACGGGGAAAAAAACTTCTGTTTTTTTATTCAAAAAGCTGTGTCCATTCTAGAAGGCACTGAAGTGACCTTTGATATCACTGATATACTTCTGAGTTAATGATGAGTGCTGGGTCCAGATTTACTTCGTATTATTGTTTCACCTGCCAGGAAAATGCAAACTGTACCTGCAGCTTGATAAATGGATTTTAAACCTGCCTGATTTGATTGTAGCTTTTGTAAGTGGACTGTGTCCCACACACAGCTACATGGAACTCCCTGCATCAATACAATGCTAGACATCCCGCACTGCAAGAGTACACATGCTTTCCTCTCTTTCATCAGTGTAGAAGCATATATGGGTCAAAAAGAACTGGTTTAGATTATCCCCCTGAGCTTTTATAAATAAATAAATATCTCTCTCTCTCTCTCTCACACACACACACACACACACACACACACACACAGACACACACACACACACACACACACACCCCCATCTGAATTACACTGACAATACACCTAGCCTCCCAAGATAGAACCTGACAAGGAGCATCAGTTATTTTTAATCACATCATGTTGTTATGGGAAGGGCTGAGGTTTCAAAGAACTGATTTCTTTGCAGCTCTTAGTCAAACTGAGTAGCATTTACCTATCCCTGTAGCTCCACATATTATATTATACATATATATTATTCAGTGTGACATGTGCCTGTCCCTATGGGTGTGTGACAGGGAGGCAGAGGCTCCTGTTACTTTAGGGGAGCTAGCTGCACTGCATTAAGCAGCTAAGGGACAGGCAGCCCCAATGTAAAGGCTGCAAGACCCTGAGTTAAAATGCAACAGACGAGGATAGGCTGGAAGGTTCCTTGTATTTATGTTGGGGTTAGGCTTGAAATTGAAGGACCAGATTTGGCTGATAATGGGTGCTAAGGAGGCCACTAGGGTGCCTGAGGGGCACCCAGCAAAAAGTCCTATAGGGCTCAGGGACCCCAGGGCAGTAGGGGAAAGTGATCAGACCTACAGATGCTGGGGGGGGCGGGGGCGGGGCCGGTGCTGGATTTGACTGCAAGCAGCTTTGCCTAGACCAGACACCCCATGGGGCTAGGACAACACATGAAACAGGGTCAGGGGCCTGAAGGACAAGACATAGGCAGGCTGAGAGTCTAGAGTTAATTGGGACAGATGGCAAAAGGCTGAGGCTGAGAGAGCTGTGTCAGAACAAGCAGGCCAGGGCTGGACGCCTGTAGCCAGAATAGCAATGGGTTAAAGCCAAGAGGGCTGAGCCCTATGAAGGAAGGCAAATGTCAGCAGAGTAACATCTGTGATGCACAGGCATGGCTGCAGGGGAGAAGGGAGACAACAAATATAGCCCATAAGCAACTGCTGCCCTAAGACACTAATAAGGCCCAGGAGGGCCACAACTTAGTGTATGAGGGGCAAAGCCAATGTGGCCTGGGCTCACTCTGGGACCCTGGGGGCATCCTTCCAAAATACTACAAGTTACCTCAAGGCATGGCAGGTGAGGTCAAAAGGGAGGGTTACCCTGAGGAGTCAGAGTAGGGGCAGACATCATGCAGCTACCAAGGGACACCATGGCTGCCCCTGGGGGCTAGGTCCTGCTACAAGGTGACACAGCATAAGCAGGACAGAAGCCCCATATATTTACCCAACAAGTAACTAGGTTCAATGGCAGCCCCCATTCTCAGGGACAGCAACTCCAAAGAGGAGGGAGAGACATAACAGAACTGGATTCCTGCTGGGGACAGTAGGTTGCACTGCATTAGTGAATGTAAGAGAAACTTATTCCTCCTCCTGAAATTCACTCAGAGAGGAGTTGATCAGAAGATTAACTCTGCCCTGCCTTTAACACTGGTCTGAAAATGTGAAGGCCACTCAGAAAGTAATGCCTCTTAATATTTATGTTCTGGGACGTGCAAAGTGTTCTTGTTGACTTCTTGCCCAAGGAATCCACAGTCAACTCAAAGACATATGTCAAGACCTTAAAGAAACTGAAATATTTCATGCAAAGGGCCCATCCCAAGGTGCTGTTTCTTGCACAATAAAGCTTACGCACACAGCAGCTTGAGCATTCAGGCAATCTCATCGTTTAGATGTACTGTGCTACCCCATCCTTTGTACAGCCTGGACCTTGCACCCTCCAGTTACCATCTTCATCATGCCTTGAAGGACAGACTCCAAGGTCAACATTTTTTGAATGATAGCAAAGAGATGGAGGCTGTAAAAAATGATTGCACAATAAAGACAAGGACTTTTACATTGTTGGAATACATGCTTTTGTTCACCAATGGACAAAAGGCCACTGACAGAGAGGAAGACTATGTTGAAAAAAACCCTGTGTGTTCGGTGATAATGTACCCAATTTACATTACATTTTTACATAATATATAACTGAGAAAAAAAAGGAGAAAGTACTTTCTGAGTGACCCTTACATGGCATAACTGAGGCCATCTTGTACGAGTCAGGGCTCCAGAATCTCCAGCCCTTAAAATACTAACAAAACAAATTTGCTGCCATTCACAGAGTTCTTGTCTCTTTGCTGCCCAAGTCATCAGCAATGCCTGATTGTCTGGTATAAAAGGATTAAAGAAATTAAGAAATGATCACTTGGGCACTGTCCAAACACCACATATGATTCTATGCCAGTAACGCAAGAAGAGGGAAGGTCAGAATTTGCTTCCTTTCCCCATATTGTTTATATGGGTTAAGTCACTACAAGGTGTTGATAAAAATTATTGTTATGACAAAGAGGACGTAGAAAAGATTTTCACTTCATGTACAGACAGACAAGCTTCTTTGGGTAGATGCGATATCTTTTATTAGACCAACTAAAGAGCTGGAAAAAAATTATTTGCAAGCTTTCGGTCACAAACACCCTTCTTCAGGCCTGAAGAAGAGACTATGAGCCCAAAAGCTTGCAAAGAACAATGTTTTAGTTGGTCTAATAAAAAGTTTCACATGTATGCAAAGAACCTTGTCTGCCTATGTCCTTAGGCCAACACGGCTAGAATCAACAACCGCCCTCACTTCATGTAACACATGGTTCTCTTCTCACTAAAAGACTGGGGCATAATGGTGCAACAAAACTAAACCAAATACACTTACTGTGGAATTTTTTGGACAATCTGTTAAGAAGAATATTCATTGCGCCATAGAGTTCTTTTCAGTATCCCTTCTTCTCAACTGGGCAGATCAACCCCACCCCCCTCCAAACAAAAACCATCAACTGTCTTCAAGCAGAAGAAATGATCAAGGAGATGTGTGCATACACAGAAAGGCCTGCCAGAGCCTGAGCCTTGACATCTTTTGGAACTGGTGTAAAATTTTATTTGGACAGGCATTCAACAAACAAAGCTAGGCTGAGGTGTTGTTTAGTAGTCTCTGTTTTATCTGGATATTCTAGTCCCTTTTACATTGCATTGTTCTCTTGTCATGCTCCTCTTTTAAGTTATTTGGAACTCTTATTTTAAGCTACCTCGAGCCTTTGTTGGACAGGGCGGCATATACATAAAATGAATGAATGAATATGTAGAGACCAATGAGCACAAAGAGACTCTCTCACTCGCATCTCTCACCTCCTGAAGAACGGGGTTAACAATTGGTTTTGTGAGCCCTAAAGAGATGTTGCTTTTAAAGAGTCCTTTACAGTAATTGAACCCAATCCTGGAGAAACATAACAAAGGAAGGTAACTCCTTAAAATGCATCCCTTAATTACAAGTATTTTTTAGAAAAATCAATATTTGGTTTTATTCTGTGAACGGCACTGAACTAGCTGTCTCCAGTTCAACTGAATTTCACTTGACTTTATTAGAGATATAGTTTCAACATATTCTCCAATTACCTTTAACCACCACAGAGACCAAATTTTAAATTCCCATGATCCTTTGCAACTGATCCACCTCAAAGAGGACAGATCCATTATTTCAGTGACCGGCTGTAATTACTTAAAGATTCTTTTAATACCACTTTGAACTGTGTACAAAAGCTACATTTAGAGATGTACCTTTCAATTAAAAGTTTGGAGAAAAATGAAATGTGCTACAATTAAGATTTTTTTCTCCTGCTGGCTTTGTGAGAAAGCTGAAACAAGGCTTGTCTGCAGGAAAGCCAAGACCTCATCACCTGGGCCTTGTATGTATGGATCTCAAATGTGCTACTTGCTACTTAGATGACGCAATATCTCACTCTCCTGGTTGTGGGCAATTTTTGTGTTTTTTCAAAGCCCATTTCTAAACTGCTAATTGGTGTTTAACAACCCATTTGTTCTGCTCATGGATTTTACACTTTTTTCTTTATATTTTTAATTAAACATACACTTGTTTACATATTTTGCTAGTATTAAATTATAACAGAATAGGACTAAGGAACTCTTCTATCCCTGTACGCTGATTTATTCTAAGGACACTGCATTACGCAAGCTCTTTTATACCAGGGAGAAACAGGTGACAATGGCCAGACTATTTTTTTCTTTAAAAGAAATCTTCGGTCACACTAGACTTCTACAGCTGTGAGTGCTGTCAACTCTCTGAACTCTTGTCTGTTCCTTGGAAATGTGACGCTTTGGAGCCTGCTCCACCGTGGGTTCATGTCAATGTAAAAACACCCCTCAACTTCAATGTGCATTGAACCAGGCTCTGAACTCATGAGGGAAGGAAAGATGCATAGACACAGCTAGTGGAAATGAGAGTTCACTGTCCCCATCCACGAGCACACATACAAATGCACTGATCCAGCAAAATCCTACTTGCCCACTCACCCAGTGGAAGAAGTGATGCTCCTCGACTAACAATCTGAACAATGTTCCCACAAGTCAGGCTATATTGGGAAGTGAGCAGCAAACTAAATTCCTTCAGTTCTTTTTAGTCTTACTTTCCTTCCCTGAGAAGAGCCTTCCCCAGTTCCAGCTCTCTATTCAAAAAGGCATCATTTTGCAAGATCCGTCATCCCAGATATCCCAGTCAAGCCACATTTCTCTGATATCATTGGAAGCCAATGTGTCTGGGATGTTGTCATATACTGATTGCCAGAGAACTTCACAGAACAGAAAAACGGGTGACATTCCTTTACCAAAACCACAAAATTACTGAAAAAATGCCGTGATGTGATTCTCAAATAATCCTCATAGGACGTTGGGGCGGCTGCTAATTCAACCAGGTTTAGAAGGGAATTAGAGAAACTCATGGAGGCCAGATCCACCAGTACATATAAATATAATAGTTAGAGATACACCCTCAAACTTGGGACTTCCTATGCCTCTGACTGCTGGTAGCTGCATAGGCCCTGCTTCACTGCTCTTCCCGTTACCATCTAGTCTTTGCCACTGTGAGAGACACTGTGGTCTAAGTATGATAGCTCTCATGTTCTACTGTTCTTAATTCTTAGCATTTTACAAAATAAATATTTAGTCCTGCCTATTCACTGCAAAAGAACTATTCCTACTTTCAATTGTATATCTTGCCTTATTTTTTAATTCACCTAAATATTTCTGCTCTTAGGGGATCTTCAAGTCCACATCCAAAAAGCAATAAGATAAATCAAAGTGTGTCATCTAAATTGCTCCAAACATGGCACGGTGTTCAATATAACTCCAGATCTTAATTTTGTGTTTTCAGCTCAAGCTCAGGTAAAAATAATTAAACCAAAAACAAGAACAAAAAACCCTGAGACTGCATTTGTTCACAAAACCTCATCTTCTTTCACTGGTTGTGGGATTAATTTTTTTTAACAGATTCAGTAACTGGCAACAGAAAACATGTGAGAAGGGGGCAGCAGAGAAGTTCTTAAAGTATATGGAAAAGATAGAAACACACTAGAATAAAAAAAGGGGGGTAATTGATTTTCACTCTTTTGGGATGACCAATAACTCACATATTACTCTGCTTCACTTCACCACTCAAAAAGTATGTCCTCATCATTACCTTGTGAGAATGAAAAGTATTACTTCACCCTTTCCCCATCTGAAATCCTTCATAGATCAATACCTTCCAATTTTCTTCCATCTCATAGTTCTGATCTTTTGCCTCATGTACCTTCACTCTCTTTCCCTCCTTTTCCTTGCATTTTGCTACACAGCCAGAAATTAATTTGATTTCTGCTTCCCGAAAGTTTTCCAGAGTCATAATTTCTTTTAAAATCTCTTTATCTACTTTCTTTTTTTTATAGTGATGACAGCCACATATGGAAAGAAAAGAGACACAAAGGGATCAAAGTATTGTATTACTCCTCTCTTGCAAGCTACAGACCTGGCTCTATTCAGTTACTACTTTAGTCTTTTTTTATCGTGATATTTAATAGAAATGTAACACTTTGAAAGAAAAAAAATATGTTGCTAATTAAATGTGTTATCTTCTAAATTATATTAATTCTGCCTTTCTTGTTACCTCTTCAGTATTTTGGAAAGATAGCATCTGACAGAGAGAAAATGAATGCCAACCATTATTACATAAAGTTTGTATGTAGGAGTAACCCATTTCAAATGTAAAGGAAAATAATTTGAGGACCCAGCGCTATTTGGTGAGTTCAAACCAGATTGTCATATGACACTTTGCTGACATAGAAGCAAATGTGGATTTCTGTTTATATAACAAGGAAGAATTTGGTCTTACTTAATGAACAATTTCACCAAAAACATCACTGCTATGGTTTCTGAAGCCCAGTCTGCAGTCTTGGAGAGATGGAGTAAAATTTCCTTCTGTCAAAATTTAAACAATATAACCCATCCAAACTGTTTTAAATGGAACAGCAGCACATGCCCTCTGCACCCCCCAACAAATCATCCATATACATACACACAGAAGAAAAAAAAAACCCAACACAGATTATTTTGTCTGTTTTAACTACAATGAAATCAGCCATTAACACATCAAATGCCAAACAAATTGTGCACGTGTTGACATGCGTGTGTGTATGCGTAAAGGCGGAAAGTTCCACTTTTACAGAACTGTGCTAAGTTAAGACAGCTGAGGATCTACCATATGATAGTTGCAAAAAACAGCTTCTTCTGAGCTGCGATTCATGGGAATGCTCACAAAATCAAAGAAAAATACAGTGGATGGAAAAATATATTTAAACAAACAATATTGTTGGTAGATCTGATGATATGAGCAAGGACTTGGATGTCTAGACAGTGGCTCAGGTTTATCACTGAAAATTCATTCCTATTTGCATTTATTTTGAGAGTAAGCCATAAAGAAAATGTTCTGCACAGCATAAAACTTCCCCTTTTAATACAGAGCAGTTAATCATGGAGGGTCTCACGAATGGGTCTTTAGTCACACAACCACCCACATTTGATAAATCATATAAAAATACCTATAAATAGCACAGAATGCCTGGGGGCAACAGAATGAAAAATAGCTTCAGGGATGCTACAAGCAAGGCGTACCAGAGACCCTTACCTGCTCTGCTGTCCAGGGGTCCAAAATCCAAAGAATACTTCACCACATGATAGTTGTTCCATACATAAAGGAGGTTGTCCCTGGGATTATAATCCACAGCAGCAATGTACTGATATGAGTTTGGAAAGGGAACATCCACCATACTATCCTTGCTTTGGTCAGTGTTGTAAATGTAGTCTATTTTATTCCCTGTGGCTTCGTTGTCATCGTCCTCATACACAGACTTCACCACGTATAGAATCCCACAAATCATGAAAGCATTGGAAGCTGACCGTTTGTCATATGCTGTATCCCATGTCCCTTCAATCCTTAACGTGTAAGGGTTTAACTGGCTAATGACAATTTTGCCATTGTTTTGTTCTGTTGCATAGATTACCCACAGGCCATTCTCATCCACAGCCAGGTCTATATCAGACTTGCCCCCCCATCGATAGGGGGAAGTGTCATGGTAATTAGCATTTGCTATAATAGCTTCTCCACTCTTTATCCTTGTCCGTAAGTCAAACTTGACTATGTTCCTGGTTCGCTCCTTGTTGAAGAATAAAGCCCCATCATATACCACAAATCCTGTGCCGTCTACCCGGTGAGGGAGCTTGTATGTCGTAGTGGGTCTCCCAGCAATGAAATCATCCTTGGAAGAGTACTCTGTCAAGGTGTCAGTTCTGTACGGGGTCCAAGGCATGTAGTAGATCTTGTCAGAAGCCTGAAGAGGATCCTTGCACCATGCCCCAGACTGGTGGTCTGACTCAAATAAATGTTCACTCTGGTATACGCCTTTTAGTAGTCCAGGACAAAGAAAAACTGTTGGAGGGAAAAAGAGTTAAAAACAAAACAAAAAAAGAGAAAGTTAATGATAGTCCTACTGGTCTGGAATGAACTTGTAATAGTTCACACTTCTACAGTGGAGTATGATCAAGATCAAAAGGAACCCCACAATACATTTTCTGTAATTGTAGATTATCCTGTCTAGAACAGGGCATGCTCCTTCATATTGATTTTTGCTATCTTCACTATGAGCATTAGTTCATTTTCTTATAGCTTTTGGAATCTATTTTTACTGGTGTACTTACTTGGACCATTCATCTTTATAAACTCTGAAATTAATAGGTATTCCCAAAGGGTGCATGTGTTTATATTTTCAGTTTATATTGTACTGTAGATCTATACCTAGTAGGTGAATGGGGTATATTCCTGGGAAACTGTTCCACATATTTACTTTGAATAGCCTGCTGAAGTATGCCCTAGAAATGGAAATAATAAAATAAAGTAAAATAAAAAAAAAATCCCACCCTTACAGCGCAGGTGAATTTAAATATTTAAAAGGTACTATAGCAAAGCAGAGGCAAATCCCTCAGCAACTCAAAAGAACATGTAAAACAAATGGGGGGGAGGGACAAATACCCTACTATAGGCCAATAGCATAACTAGCAATAAAGCTTTCAGAGGTCTACACAACACACAGAACATGCAGTCCACACAATTAAAAATGAATGATGGGTGAATACTGAAAGGAAAAAGCAGAAGGTAAGGAAGGAAGAAAGGAAAGAGGAAGGAAAAGAAACAAGTTCACTGGAGAGGAACCCAAGGTCTAGATTTTAATCAGTTAAAATGTCCTGTTAAATATAGTAGTATTTACATTTAAAAACATGTACCTTCTATTGTTAAATGAGAAGAGCATATAGTAACATTTGACTAGCTGTGGTGCTTTGCTGCTCAGACTTCAGAATTGGGGAAGGAAAGGGTTTAGATGGTGCACTTGAGTTTGAGTGTGGTATGCTGCATGCACAGAGGCAGGGAGAAGACTTGCTCTATGCTTTGTGGCTGTAAGAACTGAAAGAACACTCATCTTTCCTGTGACTGATAAGGTGAGAGATTACTGGGCATTATGACATAGTGCAAAGAAGAACGGCCAGAGCACAGCCAGGTGAAAGGTAAAATGGCTACAGAATGACACAGTGAGCCACTGTGCAGTACAGTTTCTATTCCCCCATGATACGTAAAAAATAACTCATATACCATAGTTATGCATATCGATTAAGGGAAGAAACTACTGCAAATACAGGGGGACTCTTGTACCAGGAGTGCTGTGGATCTTATTTATTAAAACAAACTGAAGTAAAAAAAAACCAAAAAAACCTTTTTTTTTAAATTATTGATTCAAAGCAAGAGGGTAGTGGGTGGATATCTGAGCTTGTGCGGATCCAACTGGAAAACCAGCCTA
>NW_017729030.1:60735039-60736834 GCF_001723915.1 Gavialis gangeticus
TTTTTTAAAATTATTGATTCAAAGCAAGAGGGTAGTGGGTGGATATCTGAGCTTGTGCGGATCCAACTGGAAAACCAGCCTACTGCTGGTTGTGCTTTGCAAATGACATTGAGGGTCTGATTTAACACATGAAGTCAATGGGAGCTCTACCACTGACTTTACTGGGAATTGGATGGGCCTTATCACTTTAATATTAAGCCAATGATCTTGTGAGAATAATAATGGCATGATTATGGCCCAGCAGAAGCATCCTATGAGATATATTTGTTAGCATAGTTCTGGCAGATAGGATCGCTGAATGCACATTTGCTGCTTAGAAGGATATCACTTCTGTTAAACAATTCATAACCGGTGAAGTCCTCAGAAAAGAGAGACTAGCATGAGAAAATCATAAATTCAGAAGATACAGGAAGTTGTGGGCTAGATTTGCAGCTGATATAATGAAGCTTAGCTTTATTGGAGTCAGAAAAGCTACCTATTGTAGCTGGGGAATAGGGAATAGTGTCTGGAAGGCCTCTTTGTGAGGGGCAGGAGAGACAGAAATTATTTTACAACCTTAAAATAGAAGTTTAACCAAGGCAACTGACACTGGCAAATCTTTTTAGGAAGAGTATGTTATCTAGAGAAGTTGAGCAGCAGAGATACTAAATAAACTTTAACGAAAAATAAGTGAGAATTAATGACAGATATTTCAACTAAAACGTTAAACTGTTAAATAACTTATCCTATAAATAAGTAATATATATAATTTGAAAGGTATTTAATTACCTTTTTGTTCCACTTCTATTGTAGAGAGAGAAGTAAAGAGAGAAAGGAGAAAAGAGAATAGATTAATGGTACTGTATTGGCCAGGTACTTTTTTTTACCTCTTTCACATGAAAGGAAGTATACTTACTTACTGTCATTATTATTTTAAGTATTGCTATATTATGTGAACATTATATTTATATAAAATCCCTGCCTCTAATGCACATTGCATACAATATAGTCTATCTTAGCTTTATTAGAACCTTAAAAAGCACTCAGAATATCACCCAAACTTACTGAACTCAATCAAAGTCTTACCATTGGTTTTAATGGCCTCTGCATCAGGCCTACAGTGTCAATTAAGACAGCAATTAACTGAAACAGGATTGACCCAGATTTCCAGATAACATAAACTCTTCCAAGTAAGGAGTGTGCTGATGTCCACATCCCAAACCCGAGAAAATCATAAATGCATGTCTAACTTTCTTTAAAGAGGTATTCCCAGTTAGACTCATGGGCTTACTCACAAGAATAAAACCAAGCCTGTTCATAAATGTTTTTGTATGACCCAAGACTCAGCTTTAACAACTAAAATGGGAAAGGTTTAAATACTCAAATACTAGTATTTGCAACTAAAAAAAAAAGTACTTATTTATGAAGATTAGATTAACATATTAAAAATAGTAATGTACTACCCCCCATAACCAGTGACATACTTTTCTCCGGATCATTCACCAGGCACAATAGTGCTCTCTCCAGGGTTGGATCTCTTTTACAAGGATCATTTCCCTCAAAACTGGAATACATCCATTCAGTACACATGCAGCTAATGAAGGTATAGGGTGCCCGTACGTGAGTGGGGAGGCTGCTCTGACGTGCTGTAATTACAGCGTGTCGGAGCAGACTCGATTAACTGAGTCTGCTGGAGCGTAGTAATTACCATGCTCCAGCAGCCTCCTGCATCTCCTGTATCAGTGTCCCCATGCTTCAAAATGGCAGTGCGGGGCTCCTGAACGAAAGCTTGTTTGACAAGCTTTAGTTAAAGCAT
>NW_017729030.1:60741834-60752973 GCF_001723915.1 Gavialis gangeticus
GCTGCTCTGACGTGCTGTAATTACAGCGTGTCGGAGCAGACTCGATTAACTGAGTCTGCTGGAGCGTAGTAATTACCATGCTCCAGCAGCCTCCTGCATCTCCTGTATCAGTGTCCCCATGCTTCAAAATGGCAGTGGGGGTGCTTGAACTAAAGCTCATCAAACAGGCTTTATGCCCCGCCATCATTTTTAGGCATGGGGATGCTGATACATGAGGTGCTGCAGCTCTTTAATTAGAACCACTCCAAGAGCCAGTCTAATTAAAGCGCCCCCCAACCCCTTGGAGCATGTGTAAAAGTACCCTTAGGTACTAGGTTCCACAACCTGACAGCTTGTTCCAAGGAGCATATGGGGCCTCATCCAAAGACAATAGAGAGAATGGAAAGACTGCAATCGATTTTGGTCTGCTGTGGGCCAACCCCTTGCAGAGTTCATGCCAAAAAAGAAAGAAGCCCTCCCTCTTCCCTTCACACCATAGCAGTACTCCATTTTACTTGAGCCAATTAATCATGTCTTAAAGCAGTAATCTGGACACATGTTAAATGTGGACACATGTTAAAGTAATTAATGATGTAATAAAATAGAGAATAAGCCATGAAGTTATTACAAAAAGTGTTTAATAACTCTGTGGCCAATTTTCATTGTACCTTAAATTGAATATGTGGTTGCTCCCAGCCTCTGGAGCACACAGGATCCCTTCAAGGCTTCAATTTGCCCCCAAAGCTGGGAGTACAGATCAACTAACTGGTGCTCTGAGTCATGGGAACACCGGCCCCCTTGGCTTGCTACTTGCTGGTACAGGGGGATCATGAACCTGAGCTCCCCCTGCAACAGCAAGATGGTGCAATTGGGATCTAATCCCCAATCCCATAGTCATATCTCCGGCCGTGCATGCGTGGAATGGCAGAAGGCACAATTGTTGGGATCACAGATCAGATCCCATCACGACTTTAATTGAACATTTGTCCAGGGCCTCAGCTATGACTCACTGAGCGCATCACAAGAAAGCAGACAATGCATGCTGAAACAGCATGACAGAAGTTGCGTCTGTCATGTGCCTGCTCTGAATACAAGGCCTCATAACTTGTGTGGGGAAGACGGCTTAGTCTAGTCAGCAGGCAAGATGGCAAAGGGATGCCATTAGAAAACCAACATTTTAAAGAGCTTCATTAGAAGTCTCACTGGCATTCCAGTCTTCTCTGCACCTAGGATTTGAGGAGGGAACTCTATGGGTATAGGTGGAAAATGATGACTCAGACAGTACTAAAGTAGAACATGCGCTAGTCTTATTCTTGGAAACCCACTTTCATGATCAGAGGTAGGTGGACACATCCAAATATCACCTGTTAGGTGTGGACACGTGCCTTTTTTCTGCTGGGAAAGCCAATTGCACTCTGTGGTAAAAGCAGACTGGACACGATAAGAACATCCTGACAAGTACTATGTCACCCCACACTGGAGTAAAGGCATCTATCAAAACTTAAGGAGGAACTATATCCCAGTTACACTTACAGTGGAGTACTGGTCAAGTGTCCACCTACCTTACCCAGTTTCATGTCCACCTACCTTATCCAGTTTCATACTGAGGCAGCCATTTGCTCAATGGCTGCATACCACCAAATGGTCAGGCACTATAATAGCACCATCCAGGTTGAGAGACATGGTCATGTGTTTGTTCCTGACTACAGAGTAAAACCCCAGGTAAATTGCTCCACAAGAATCATATTATGTTTCTGCACCCTTTCTGTTGACAGAAGGGGTGCAGACACATAATCCATAATGATTTTCATAGGCGTTTCAGTGGGTTTCAATGGAATGAAAAATCTAAAATAAGAGGGTTTCTATGTGAAGACAGAGCCTATAAAGGGCTGATATTCTTCCCCGTGCTAGAATCTTAATAGCTCTTCCCTTGGGGGTGGATCGAATGAGGAGCTGTTGAAATACTGCTGCAGGGTTTCTCTTGCATTTGGGAAAAATGAGCATTTGTTAGTAACACCATGAGGTCTGAGGGCAAAGGACAAGACTGCAGGGCAAGGTGCATGTGCTTGGCTTTAACTTGAATAGAATTCACTTCTAGACTGCAAAACATTATTCTCTGTGTGGTTGACATTGCAGGACCTCTGAATTCAGACCTTTCAATGATTTCATTAGGAAAGTAGCTGCCAAAGTGGAAGTTCAATGAGCAGAAGAATTTCAGGATCAGGCTCGTGTGGGCTTGACAGATCAACCTACAGTTCAACACGTGAAAAGGAGTGTGTTCAAATCCAGCTACAAAGTGAAGACTCATTTCTTCAGGTTTAAGTGACCTCTGGATACAGGCCTCTGTCTCAGGCTCACTTCCTACTTGAGACATTTGGTTGCGTTCAGGGCCATAATGGTGATAGGTAAATTTCTGTTCAAATGTTTGATTATGCAGAGGAAACAGCCAACATTAGTACTGGGATATCAGTGATACCAACGAAGAGGAAAATATACTAAACACAGGAATTACAGAGAAACGTATTCAGCACCTGCAAGTCTCACACCTGGTTGTGACCAGAATTCACTTTCTTGAGAATAAGATATGCAGGGTAGAGCGGGGGAGAAGTGGGAGGGAGCAAAAAGTAAATCTTATGGGGAAAAAAGGCATCAGCAGTGCCCCCGAAGCTTGCAGTCCTGCAGGACCAGTCATACTAGATAAGAGCACTGATGTGTCTCTATCCTGGTGACCTACAGTCCCTCTGACAGGGGAGAAGACAGTAATTTATATTTCAGAGGATGGTGAAAGCCTTTCATCCTGCACTGAAACAATTGTGCAAAGCCGTAGCAGGGAGAAGAAGGGCTAGGGAAGAGAATTTATTCATGCCTAGCTGAGCAGTTTGAAGTGTTGATTATCCTTATCTTGCCTAGCTACACATGTTATTAGTGGTCATAACCAGATCGGACCATTTTAAAATTCCAGTCACAGTAACATCTTGATCATCTCCAGTGTGATTATTTCCATAGGCTCATAAATACATATTATTTCTGTTGCCTCTGTATGTGATGTTCTTAAATTTCAGTAGGCCAAATCCTGCTCTCAGTTTCTCCAGGGTTACACCATTGTACTTTAAAAGGGGTTTACTGGGTAAATTGAAGGCACAAAGAAATTAACTTACTGAGTGTCCCTTGAATCTCATAGTAAGAGAGAGTGAAAAGAAAGGGATTAATCAGTTTTCACTGCCTCGCTTATTCCTTCATAGTGTACGAAATGATCTCATAAACCAGTCAGTGCTCAACAATTCCATTAGAAAGCAGTAATTACAGACAAGTTTGCATCAGCTGTGTAATATCAGAATTAGCACAGTACTAGAACTGTACCATTTCCAGTTTGCAGAATGTGAATATTGCATGCGTCTCAGCTCCTTCTAAAACAGTGTCACAGCTTAAATGAAGTCACATTTCACAGAAGGCACATTTATTTCTGCTGGAGCAAGCCCTGCAGTTACTGTTTGGACTGATATGTTCATTAGTATGGACCAAGCGTATTAACTTCATTTTCTAGGCTGTTTGCAACATAACCACCGCTAGCAGGGTAAGTTACAAATACAATTCACTTTTTACCCTGCTTCCCTTCTAGTGCTCTTTTAGAAGTGAAGTAGCCCATATTTACTCCTCACAAGAAAAATACCTGAAAATCCATATGCCAGAAATTGCTTCCACAGCTGCCAGAACCAAACGAACATACAGACTCTATGGTTACATTTGGGCTCCCTATTAACCAAAAAATTCTGATAGCACTGCTGGCTGCCTCTCTGGAAGCTGTCCCTTAATAGCTGCCAGCACTATTAACACTTGAACAGAAAACAACATGAAATGCTTGCTTTCTTACCATTGCTTTCTTACTTTACCATTTCTAAGGCACAGCCAGTGAAGTGTCACAGGCCAAGTCCTGACTGCAGCTCACGGTGTTGCTAAACTTCAAACAAAAAGCAGAAGCAAACCACTCAAGGCACAGATTATACGTTTAAGTGACATATTTAAAAAGCAATTGGTCCAAAAAGAAATGGGAACCAAAAAAAAAGGAAAGGGTCTAATATATCTCATACCATAATTAAGAGATTGCTGTTTCATTTGTCTTTTCCTCTCTTAAAGAGTTAAAAACTATTTTTAATAAAATGTTTAACTAGAGTTAAAAACACATTGTTTAAATTAAGTTATAGGTTTATTTAATGACAAAGTAGAGCCTCTAGCTTGTTTTTGTCTATCATGAAAAAGAGTAAAGTGAGTGAAGAAGTGTTCCTGGTGTTCTAGTAGCTGTTGGCTGAAATCTCTCCTCTTTCCCATGGCATACCACTGCTAATATAGAGATGTCAAGTGACGTGTAAACCAACGCTCCACAAATATAAACAAGAGGCACTGGCTTACAGTACTCATTCCCTCGGAGTTGTCTTGAGCTTTGGATGGAACTGGCTCAACCCTTTAGTTTTCATTAACCACCCAGGGACATTGTGAAGCAACAGCTTGGAATGTCAGAGATAGAGTGGGATGAGGCCAGAAGGAGTTTGAAGGCCATTGATTTAAACATAAATAGTTTTTTGCACTGCATTTGGTATCATTTATCCTAATCAATGGAATGGGCATCCATCAACACAAGATGGATGTTTATGGGTTTGTTTGGGTTTTTTTTAAATATAACCCCCCAAGAAAAAAAACTAATAAACCAAGCTGAACGTTTCAGAGGGTGGCACATCAACAAGACCTTCACCCAACAGAAATTATAATGCAAGTGTCTGACCTGTGCCACATATTATATAAAACTATTACATGCACATGCTGTTTGCAGTGTTAGATACATCTTGCTGCTGTTTTCTCAAGCAGGCAGTAATAATCCAGAAAAATGGCAATTGCATCTGTCACCCCAAAAAAAAGGGAATTTCTGACTTAAAATCATGGGTTATATCAGTCACTGTATTCAATTAGGTGTCACCATACAGCTTAGAAATCATTGCATGTATGTAGGAGAGAAAACA
The DNA here is from genome assembly GCF_001723915.1 of Gavialis gangeticus. NCBI lineage: Eukaryota > Metazoa > Chordata > Crocodylia > Gavialidae > Gavialis > Gavialis gangeticus. The sequence continues at coordinate 60,746,826 of NW_017729030.1, forward strand.
TAAGCTAACTCAGTGTCCTGCAGAAGCAAAACACTTCTATGGTGTTATAGAGAACATGAGGATTTCTGTTTGTATGATTTGTTAAACAAAATGAATGATTCCATTTCCCTAGCTTCCTGTGTACTCTGAACTTGTGGGGCTGAATGGCTCTGGGCTGGAGAAACTGAGACTTGAATGGACAGTGCGCAATAGTCTGGGCTGGTAAGAAATGAGCATTATGAACTGAATAGAACTATGGACCTGCAAGTAGTGTATCATGGGGAAAATCCTTGTCTATCCAACATCACTGCATCAGCTCATCCTAAAAGTGCTTTAGAGGGGTTTCTGGAGGTGGGGGGATGAGGTCACGGCAACTGTCCAGTGATGACCTGAGATAAACCACAGCTAAGAATTACAACTACCCCTCACATGGCTTTACCAGTGGTGATTCTCACTGGAACACCATGGGAGGTTTTTGGAAGGCCCCTCAAACCCATTCTACAAGTTTTCACTTATGAAGGAAAGTCTGTGAGCAAGTATAGAATTAGCATTGCATACAAATGAGAATACCAAGAGGCACCTGTCAGGTGTGCACCCTTGAACATAGGACCTTTAGTCTTTGCAGGAGCAGCAACTTAATCAGGTCTACTACTCCCACTGCAGCTTCTGGTGACTGGACAGGGCATGTCTAAGCACATGAGGCTCTGCCCCCCTCCCTTGAACTAAGCTGGCTAGCCACTTCTCCTATTTAAGGGCAGGGAGAAGAACAGTGTGAGACAGCTCTTGAATGTGCTCCTGTAAATCGGTTGTCTCCTGACCTGGCCTGCTCTTAGATTTTGCTCACCAACCCCTGACCTCAACTTTAGATCCAGGGCCCTGGCTATGAACCTATGGTCCTCCAGCCCAGTAACCCAAACTGACCCTCAGGCCTCGCCAACATGTGATGGTGCTGAAAGTGCCTGAGGCTAGTTCTGGGTAACAATACTAGTTCCTGAATTCTGGCTGTTTGTACATGGACAAGTTACCCAGATATGTTTTTCCCACAGCTTCCAACTCTACACTCTAAATAAAAGCATGCTTAAGTGTAAGGAGCCCTCCCAGGACAGAGTCCAGAACGGGTTAAAATAAATAATCCATCTGTTTAAATTCAAGAGACTGATGCGCACTCCCATAGCCGACCTTCTCCAAGACATTAGCACAGCCAGCAAGAGCCAAATCAGTGGGGAGCATAAAAACTGTCATGGCCCACTCATCCCAATATCTCATCTCTTATGTGAGGAACATGAAGTACTCTCTAAGGCAACCCTCTCCAGGGAAACATCTGATTCTTGATCACAGCAATGGCCTTGTTACACGGTAATTTTGGGCAGCTGCTGGAGGTCTTAACACCTGGATTGTCTGCATATTAACACCTGAAACTAATTTTACACACTCATTAGGCAGCTCAAAAGTTATGCCACTCCAAGTCAGGATTATCTTTGATCCATGCTACCCAGCTCGTGTTACAGTAAAGTGAAGCCTTACACTCTAGGCCAGTGGTCTCCAAACTTTTTTGATCACGCACCCCTATCAGTAAAAAATGTTTGAGCCCCCCAATATATGTATTAACTGGGCACATATAAACTGCAGTAGAAGTTCTAATATTTTCTTCCCACACCCCAATGGATCACCTTGCGCACCCCACTTTGGAGACTCTAGGCTATCCCTCAGTATAGACAGTAGACACCCCACCTGGTCCCCCTTCCTCAATGCCCATAGTGGGCCCACTACCCCTCCCCATCCACCCCAGCACTCCAGATCCCCACTGACTGCACCCTACCCCCATTTCCCCCAACTTACTTGTGGCTGCCCATGCTGCCTGTCCTGGGTGAGCAGGCAGAGAAGGGTTAATCTGCCTTGGCTGGCTAGAATTGCCACCGCTGCTCTCTGGGCCAAGTTCCCAGGGGGTAAGGGGAAGCCCAGAATGGAAGTGGGGATATAGGGGGATTCTTGCCTTTCAGTCCTCCAGGACCCTGATAGCCTGAAATGTGACTGCTCCAAACTCAAACCAGCACTAACACCCATTAACATTTGTGCAGCTCACAGGGTAACATGTAACAAGGCTCTAAGGTTTCTTTGCAAAGCTCAGGGCAAAAGCTGTTAAGACAAATGAAAACTTTCTGACACAATGCTAAAGGGTGGCAAATGCCCAGCAGCAAGAGCTGGTACAAGCCAGAGAAGAAACAGGGATGAGGTAATAGGGCAAAGACAACACCCAGGAGCTCTATGACCCTCCTAGCAATTCCTGCTCACCACCCCACACCACTCCAGGAGAAGTGTTGACTATTACCACCAACACTAGGATTCTTCCCAAGGCTCCAATATTCTAGTCAGCAGGAAACATGGAGATTTCACAGGGATACAAAGAACAATTGTGGGGGATGAGGGAGAGATGCCCAGACCTCCACAGCAGTAGATATGAAATACATATATATGTAAGCACTAACAAAGAACAAAATCTATCCCTTTTTGTTTGCAACTAAAATAAATTTAAAAAAGACAATGGCAAAGAAATAAAGCTTATAAAAATCCCACAGAGAAAGACCAGCACAGCCTATATACAGCACTTAAAAATGTTTTGGCAAACTAATGCATGTAGTGCTGCAAAACCTCCAATGTGTTCGAGTCCCTGCTTTGTTTTTGGTTTTTTTCTGATGCATAATTAAAATTAAAGTTAAAGCAAGAGGGAGATTAAAAACAAAAAACAGAGAGCCAAGGTTAGAGCCTGCCAGCACAGCATAGATGCAAAAGAGCTCAGGGAATGGAAGCACAAAGAATCTCTTCCTGCCCATCTTTCCTGCAACCTTCTACCCATATGCAAAATCACTGGATATCATTTTGTGCTGTAACAGTGGAACCAGGTACATGTCCAATGCAGTCACATCTTTGTAGCTGGAATACCAGGATACACAACCCTACAGCCTGCTAGCACAGTTCTTCTGCCAGCAACGAGTAGAATAACTAGCACAGGGCACACGGGGTACCAGCCCCAGATGCAGACTATGAGGGAGCACCAGAATCATTCCTCCCCTGTCCCCAGGAGTCTTTGCAAAGGCAGCCAAGGCTATAGGAGTTGGGCAGGGCAGTGCTGCACCAAGAAGCATATCTGGTAATGAAGGGCGAGTGGAGTGAGCAGAATGGTGTTCCCTCACCCTTTGGCAACTTTTGTCATAGCAGATGCAGCCCTGAGCCCAATAAATATGAACCAGGGGTGGAGGGGTTGGAGCAAACAGAGCACCAGAGTTAAGTCTGAGGAATCCCAGCCATGGAGCTGCTGCCACCTGAGTACAGCTGATGTTGCTGGCAGTGGCAGCAGCAGTAGCCCAGGAAGGTAAGTCTTCCCTTCTCCTCAGCCCTGTTCCTAGCACCTTTTGTCTACAGTGGTAGGTATACCCCCACCCTAGATGCTCAATGTACTCTCTACATCTCTCCTATCAACACCAAGCTTGAGCCAGGAACAGATAACTGTGCTTCTGCTCAGAAGAGTAGCAAAAATAATGCAATATGTGCCCTTGCTCACCTCAACTTATAGCCTAGTAGAAAGTCTCTTGTTGCGACAGACACAATGCTTAGCACTCCTCTTTATCCTTCAGGTGTTAGTTGTCTCCATGTCAGGTCAACATTTAGCTCCTAGTTTCAGTTGGTCATTGGATCATAATCATAGGATCATAGAAAAGTAAGCCTGGAAGGGACCACACAAGGTCATCTAGTCCAGCCTCCTACTCAATGCAGGACTGTCTCTGACTAAACCATCCCAGCCACTTATCTTTCCAGCCTGGTCTAATAAAGCATCCATTTTATGATCTATTAGCATGCTTTGCTCCTTAAACAGATGCAACAGGGCAAACTCCCTTGTGTGCAGGCTCTAAGGCAATCAGAGAGAATGGGAGAATTAGGTTTTCTAAGAATTACTTTGTAAATGCAATACATGCTGCCTTCATTCACTTAATCTAATTTTACAGTGATTTTTCCTGATGCTAAGGTTTTCTAAAAATCATCTTTCTCCCCTCCTTTTCAAAGGGTGAACAAATCAGTTTCCTTCCTTGGGAATGGGTGAGGGGCAGGGGGAGGAGAGGGAGGGATTGGAGCAGGCATTATAGTTGGTGGTCTTCCCATTTTGTGGGGGGGACCTTTTTTGTTCTAATGGAGGATGTGTGTACAAGGCAGAAACAAGACCCCATTAACATTGACTGGCCAAGCAGCAGAAGAGTGCCTTGAAACATTAATGTAGAGCATACAAGCACTTATACTTGTCGAAGCAAAACAGCAGATAGCTTGGAATTCTCAGACCAAAAAGTAAATGGATAAATCTTATCAATAATACAGCGTTGCCACAAATTAACTTGCTGAGACTGTCAATTTTCATTATCAAGAACCATGGAACGCTGAGCTGGAAAAAATTCAGTCATTTGGTCTAACTTTCTTCCAGTCCAACATTGTCTCTGCAGTACAATTTCTAGGGCTAGTTTAGATTTAGGTGTCAGAAATGCTAGGGCACATTTAGCCTGACACGATGAACATATTGCCAAGAAAACATAAGTTTTAGGTGTGTGTGGGTCTACACACAGGCTCACATATAAATCTTTGACTTGTGTGCATTCCCTGAACCATCATTGCTACAATAGTCCTATAACATGTCATATAATATAGGGTTGGAGTGTATACATATATACACACACATATATACAACACTTCCATGCATGCACATATCCATGTACGTACACATATATGCTTGTATATGTGTGTGGGTAATATACGGTATATGTATTATATCCACCCCTGATAAGGTGCTCATTAAAATCTTGATTTACTGTACAGTAAAAATGCTCTTGCTTTCAACAAAGTGCTAATTCTTCATTTAATAAGAGGCAGGAGTAATCTCACTAGCTCAGCTTTTAAATTATGTTTTTCAAATAATATCCATGCACCAGCAAATGAAAACGCTGCACAAGTACCTTGTATTACAATGGCTTCATAAAATACGCTTCCAGAATTATCAGCTCCTAATGAATTTCACTGTGAAGTGTGTAGATTGAAAATGTCAATAATCCATAAAAGCTTTCACCAACCACATTCTAAATTAAACACTTAAGTGTGGTATCTATAGATGTTGTAGAAACCTAAGCTGTCTTTTTTCATACTTGTTTTCTATTAGCTTTTTCAGCTGATGGATTTATAAAACTTCCCAAACCATTAATTTGGTCGTTCTTATAAAAGCGTTGTTCCCAGCCTGCTCTTTAGAACATAATGCTCAATGCAACAGTTACCTGTCAAAACAATTTTTAAGGTTATTAATGTTAAATTTAACGTGAATATAACATTTAGGTAATCAGGATTTTGGATGCCCACTGGTGAGCACTAACTGCTTCCCATGAAAGCATCTGGAGTGATTATAAATGGGTTTTTTTCTCCTGCTACAAGTTACTTTGTCTGGTCTTCTAGCTTCTTCAGGGAAGGAAGTTTTGTGGGGTTTTTTGTATTAAGAAGTTGCAAAATGCCTAGCACAATGGCACCCTAATGCCTAATTGGCACCTCTCAGTGTTCCCACAACTAAGTCATACATACTTTTACATGGCATTATATTATTCTCCTAAGGCTTAATTTTTAGATGCCTGAACCTTATGACTTAAGCAGCAAAATGTAGGTATTCAAAAGTCTGAAAGTCAAGCCTTTATTTTTTATTTTTTTGAAAATATTAAGGGGGAGGGCATTCCTTAGAATACCAATTAAAGCTTATGGCTTCTCAAAGTCTTATTCATAAAAAAAGGAAAACAAAACCAACTAACAGGCCCAATCTTGTAAATGTTGAATATCTTCTATCAACTTCAAAGGAACATGCCAGCTCATTCAAATGGTGCTCAGAGACTTTGCAAGATTGGAAGCTATCTTCAAACCTCCCCAAACTAGTCTTGAAGTGGCATATATATATATTTTATTATTATTTATTTATCATCATACTTCTCATCCTAGTCACAGAGTGACTTTCCTGAAGAATATTCCATTGAGCAGATATTGAATTCTATTGAGCTGTACAACTACATGTATTTATTCAATAGACAAATGTTTCTTGTCCCAGCCAAGGTATTTCATACAAAGTTGAGTGAATCTTGACATCAGCCTCACTGGAAAA
>NW_017729030.1:60757973-60759446 GCF_001723915.1 Gavialis gangeticus
CCTGAAGAATGTTCCATTGAGCAGATATTGAATTCTATTGAGCTGTACAACTACATGTATTTATTCAATAGACAAATGTTTCTTGTCCCAGCCAAGGTATTTCATACAAAGTTGAGTGAATCTTGACATCAGCCTCACTGGAAAAAAAATACAACTGCTGTTATATACTTACTATGTTACCACTAGAAATACTGATTCTCTGAACTGAAGTAATACCTTCTCTACCATTTTGGAAAACATTCTGCACAGAGATGATTTCTGATAAGTCATTTAGGAAGTACATAATTGCATATGGTGTCTGACTAGCTCATCAGAGATGAATCATGTTTAACAAATACAATTGCATCATTTACACAAGAAAGCCTACTGCGTAAAATAGTACCAGGCCACTCTATTATTAAACTGCAATAAGACAAACAGCAGTTAACTTCTTACATCCTTGGATGAGTTGAACCACTCGTGAGCCAGTATTTTTCTTTTTTGGATAACAATTAAAAGTAAGCAGCAGGATGAGTTAGCACAGAAGTGAAAAGGGCCATACAATACTGTGAGAAATTCAATTATGGCTAGAATTCATTCTGTCAAACTTTATTGGCAAGTGGACTCTTAATGTTTCCAGGACAACAGCAGAAGAGTTAGGTATCATTAAATTAAATTAGGATCAACCACCTGGACACAATTCCTCCATAATACATAAAAGAAAAGTAAGCTAGGCCCAGATCCAAAACGGGACTTAAGTATCACAATGCTGACTACAGCTACACCTAACTTTTAAGAGCTTGGTCCTTGCAGTAAAATCCAGAACCCTGGTTGAGGTGCCTCAGGGTAGAATAAGATCCACAAAAAAATGATACATTGAGGGGGAACTGTCCAGAACTAGCAAACAGGGAAATGCTGAGCATAAATGTTATTTATAAAATCCAACCCCTATCTGGGGTCCAGATGCCTTGCTCAGTGCTACCATAAAAGGCACAATTCATTGCGCAGCACCCTTTCTCTTGGAGGCAGGTGCCTATGCCCTTCATTTACGGGGGGGAATTACACGTGTGTGTGTGTGTGTGTGTGTGTGTGTGTGTGTGTGTGTGTGTGTGTGTGTGTGTGTGTGTGTGTGTGTGTGTGTGTGTGTGTGTGTGTGTGTATTAAAAATAGAAACTTTTATTTTAAGACACAAATGGAGGAAAGGCATTTTATACAGTAGCTCACTGGCATGAATACACATTAAGTATGTGGGAGACCAAGGTTCATGGGTCTCTTCTGTTCAGAGGAAATTAAACTCTCAACCTCCAGGTCTGGAGAGCATTCCTCAACCCCCTTGTTAGAGGGTATTCAGGGTGTGGTTATCTCTGCACTTCCTTTTTGAGCTGTTTCCCTGAAGATAAAAGCATTCAAGATTAATTGGATGAGAAAAGGGAACAGGACTCAGTTGCCTCATAGTTAGAGCACTTCCCTAAGAGAACCTGGTCCAAGGACTCT
>NW_017729030.1:60764446-60767480 GCF_001723915.1 Gavialis gangeticus
GGTTATCTCTGCACTTCCTTTTTGAGCTGTTTCCCTGAAGATAAAAGCATTCAAGATTAATTGGATGAGAAAAGGGAACAGGACTCAGTTGCCTCATAGTTAGAGCACTTCCCTAAGAGAACCTGGTCCAAGGACTCTTCCAATATTTTGCCCTAGATGATTACTGGATAAAACATTAAGAGTCCTTGGAGCAGAAGCCTAAACACAAGCTTCTCTCCTTGGACTCTCAAATTCCTTTATTTGAAAGTGGAACAGCTTTAAAAGGTGGGCTGGAGAGCATCCTCATCCCAAAATATCTTCAAGCTGGTAGGGGATGGGGGGAATGGCATTTTCTCAGGACGAGAGAGCTGTATATTTGAATGCTGCTTTAGGCATAGGATAGGATTTAACTTCAGTCATCTCTCCTCTTAACTCTATTATTAGGCCATGGCATAATAGGTAGGGGTGGAACACATCCCCCCTCTCTCGGGGCGTTTCTGAAGGGAAATGTGGGCTTCCACTGTATGTAGTGCTCATCTCTAAGAATGCCTCCCCAATTATGTCCCTATCAGGTGAGAGGCAGGACCTAATTTGTGCTTCTTTAGGTATTTAAAGACTTATCATATCTCTCCTCAGTCTCATCTTCACCACACTAAATAATCCTTGCTCCTTCAGCCTTTCCTTATAAGTCTTGCTTCCTAAGCCCCTAATAATTTGTGTTTGCTTTCCACTGGGCTCTTTTGAAACTGTTCACATACTTTTTTGAAGTGTAGGGCCCAAAACTGGACACAGAATTCCAGGTGAGGCCCCACCAGTGCTGAATAGCATGGAAGAATCACTTCTTTTGACTTGCAAGAGACACTCCAGTTAATACAACCCAATATGATACTGTTTTTTCTTATAACAAGAACACAATGTTGACTCATATTCAGATTATGGTCCACTATAAGCCAGGCCCTTCTGTGCCGTACTGCAGCCTAGCCAGTCATTCCCCAGACTGTACTTGTACATGCAAGTATCCTGATTCAAGTGCAGGACTTTGCACTTGTCCTTGCTGAATGTCATCTGATTGATTTTGCGTTATTTTTCCAGTCTATCCAGGTCATTCTGGATCGTAGCCCTACCCTTCAAAGTCTCTGCAACTCTAATCAACTTGCTGCTGTCTACAGATTTGCTAAGCATGCACTTGGTCTCATCATCCAAATTATTAAAGAAGATGCTAAACAATAAGGGACCCAGGACAGACTCCTGGGGAACTCCACTTGATAGTGGGATAGTTTCCCAAGCAGACATTGAACCTTTGATGACTACCCATTGACCACAATGATCTGATCTGTTGTGTATCCACTTTACAGTGCTTTGATCCAGTCTGAGTTTCCATAATTTGTTAATGAGACCGTCATGGAAGACATGCCCAAAGGTCTTGCTGAATTCAAGATACATCACATCTGCTGCTCTCCCCACATCCACAGAAACTGTCACCTCATCATCGAAAACAATCAGGTTGGTCAGACATGGCTTACTTTTGGTGAATCCATGCTGGCTGTTCCTGATCACCTTGTTCTCCTCTAGATGCTTCACAACAGTTACCTGGAAGACCTCCTCCATGGTCTTTCCAGATAGTGATGTCAGGCTGACTGTTCTGTAGTTCCCCAGACCCTCCTTCTTCCCTTTCTTAAAGACAGACATTATATTTGCCTTTTGCCAATCATCCAGGGCCTTACCTGACCAGCATGAGTATTCAAAGAGGATAGCTAATGACTCTGAAATTATTGCCTCAGCCAATTTCTTCAGTACTCCAGGGCATAACCCATCTGACCTTGCTGACTTGAAAGCATCTAGCTTCTCTAAGTAATTCCTAAACTGTTCTACTACTCTAAGCTATTCGTTTCCTCCCCTATCTTTGCTGCCAACTGCACATGTCATCTAGTAGTTGCCCCTATTTGTGAAGAAGTAAAAAAAGACATTCAATTCTTCAGGCTTCTCTGCATTCAGTAAGGGACCTACGATGTTTTTGGACTTTCTCTTACTTTTGACATACTTGTAGAATCCCTTTCTATTGCCTTTTATGTGCCTTGCCAGGTGCATCTCAAATTGTTCCTTTGCCTTCCTAATTTTCCCTGCATGACTATATAATTACTTTTAAACTCTATCTTAGTATCTTACTTTGATCAACTTTCCATTTTTTGTAGGATTACTATTTAAATTTAAACTCACTGAAGAGATAGCTGTTAGCCAGACTAGCCTCCTTGTGCACTTCCCATTCTTCTGTCACATCAGAATAGCTTGCTCCTGAGCATTTAAGAGGTCCCCTTAAGGTATAGGCATCTCTCCCCTACTCCATTTCCTCTCTTACTTGCTTCCCAGAGGATACTGCCCAACAGTTCCCTGAATTCACGTAGGTGCTGCCCTACATATAAAAGTGAAGTATATTATTTTTGAGGTGCAGTACAAAGTGAGGTGCAGTACGAAGTACAAAGAGTGATCAAAAGCCCCCCTGGCTCACCAAAGGCACTCAGGAAAGCCTGAAAGCCAAAAAGGAGGGATATACCCAGTGGAAGGGAGGGGCAATCACCAGAGAGGAGTATACCTCCATTGCTCAGGTCTGTAGGGGGCTGTTAGGAAAGCTGAGGCAGATACAAAACTAGGACTATCATCAAGGAAAACAAAAAGTCCTTTTTTAAATACATATGTATGAAGAAGGCACTGGGTAACATGGGGCCCCTGCAGGTTACGCTTGGCAATCTGGTGGCTGCAGCAGAGGCAAAGGCAGACCTTTTTAACAATTTCTTTGCCTCCATTTTTTTGTGCAGGAACCGGGACTCCCCCACCAAGATTCAGGACGGACTCAGGAGAAACTCTGCCAGGCCTAGGATCAGGGAGGACTGAATTAGGGAACTTCTGTAGGGGCTGGATGTGTTCAAATCAGCAGGTGCTGATCAGCAGGTGATTCAAATCCAGATACTCTCCACCCCAGGGTTCTGAGGGAATTGGCAGAGGTTATCAAGGGGCCCTGGCACGGCTTTACGAGCACTTGTGGTGCTCTGGCCAGGTG
>NW_017729030.1:60768136-60773435 GCF_001723915.1 Gavialis gangeticus
TGACAAGTGCAGGGTACTGCACTTGGGCAGTAAGAACCATCAGCATACCTATACGCTGGGGAATTCCCTTCTCAAAAGCGCAGTGGCAGAAAGAGATCTTGGAGTATTTATCAATTCCAAAATGAACATAGGTCACCAATGTGAGGATGCGGTCAGTAAGGCTAACTGCACCTTGTCATGCATCCACAGATACATCATGAGCCGGTCCGAGGAGGTGATCCTCTGCCTCTATGCAACACTGGTCAGGCCACAGTTGGAGTACTGCATCCAGTTCTGGGTGCCACACTTTAGGAGGGATGTGGCAATCATCAAGAGGGTCCAGAGAAGGGCCACCTGCATGATCCGGGGACATCAGGGCAGACCCTACAAGGAGAGGCTACAGGACATGAACCTGTTCAGCCTTCACAAGAGAAGGCTGAGGGGGGACCTGGTGGCCATCTATAAACATACCAGGGGCGACCAGCGGGGAACGGGAGAGACCTTCTTCCCCCGAGCACCTCCCGGAGTAACAAGGAATAACAGCCATAAGTTGCTTGAAAGTAGATTCAGGCTGGACATTAGAAGGCACTACTTCACGGTCAGGGTGGCCAGGATCTGGAACTAACTTCCAAGGGAAATGGTGCTGGCTCCTACCTTGGGTGTCTTTAAGAGGAGGCTTGATAATTACCTAGCTGGGGTCATATGAACCCAGTATTCTCCCCTGCCCAGGGCAGGGGGTCGGACTTGAAGATCTACTTAGGTCCCTTCTGACCCTACATCTATGAACCTATGGAAGGTAGGCCTGTCTTTGTTCTTCTGCTCTCCTTCCTCCCTCCCTTTAAGACCTTGAACTCTATCATTTCATGGTCACTGCCACCCAAGTTTCCTTGCACCTTCCATTCTCAAGTAATTCCTACCTGTTTGTGAGTAGCTCATCAAGAACAGCTTTCTCCTAAGTGGCCTGTCTATCACCTGTATCAAAAACTTATTCCGAACACACTCCAAGAATTTGCTGAAAAGCTTGGGCAGCTCCCCACTGTAACTCAGAATGCTTTGCAGGAAGCATTTTAAGTTACAACGATTCCCCCAGACCAAACACAAGTTCACTCCCCTCAGGGTATGCTCCGATACACTTGTCCCACCCTCCACCGGGGGCTGAAAACCCCTACAAACCGAACTTCCACCACTCCCTTTCCCCTCTCCCATTCTGAAAACAGCAAAACAGACTGAGAGGCAGAGCAAACGTAAGTTACAGAAGACCCTTGTTTTGAAACATCTTCATCTGAACTCTCACGCAATCTGAATCCACATGCAAATGGTCAATCGGGTGAAAATCTGAACCCTCACTGCAATGAGAGTTCAGATTTTCACCAATCGGCCATTTTTGAAGCAGTCTGCAGCCATGCACTTATGTTTGGTCATGGCTATAGACTGCTTTCTGTGGCCAGATCTGAGGAAAATTTTCACTTCTGTCTGTGACCTTTGTGCACTACTGTGCTTCCCTCCCAGCAAATGTCCCAATAATTCGAGTCCCCCATAAGAACCAAACCTTGCCATTTGGAAGTGTTTGGCCACTGTTTAAAGGACTTGTCCATCTCCTCCTTCTGGTATCATGGCCTGGAGCAGATGCCTACCATGACAATTTCCCTGATGCTCTCCTGTCTGACCTTTACCCAGAGGCTTTCAACAGGCCTGCCTTCCACTTCGTACTGCACCTCAGAAATAATGTACGTCACCTTTATATGTAGGGCAAGACCTCCAACTTTTTTCCCTGCCTATCCTTCCTGAACAAGCTATGCCTATCAATGACCATACTCCAATCATGTGAACTATTCCACCATGTCTCTGGAGTCCCAATTACATCATAATTCTGTTACTGTACTGTGACCTTGCATTCTTCCGGTTCATTCCCCATGCTTCTTGTATTAGTATGTAAACATTTCCGGTATCTATTTGTCCTGTCTTCTCTCTGAGAACATTGTTAAGGTTTGTACTATTGCTTTCCCTTAATAAACTGTTATCCAGATCTCCTGGCGCTTTACTTACATCTGGGCTTTTGTCTCTATCCCACAGTGAACCTAGTTAAAAAGCCTCCTCACTATGTTAGCAAGCTTGTATATGAACACACTCTTCACTCTCTTTGTCAGGTGGATCCCACGTTTTACCTGAAATCCATCTTTTTGGAACACCATGCCATAGCCAACACCATCTAGGAGCCATGTTTTGATCTCCATGATGCACCTTCTCCTAGTTGGGCCTCTACCCTTGACTAGAGAGATTGATAAGAATACCACCTAGGCCCCTGTTCACTTCACCACTGGCACCCAAAGCCTTCAAAACACTTGTGATTAGCTTAAGGTCACCCCTGGGAGTATCATTAGTGTCCAGATGGATGTGCAGAATGGGATAGTATGAGGGGGCCAGATGAATCTTGACAACCTTTCTGTGATGTCTTGGATGCAGGTTCCTGGCAGGCAACAGACCTCCTGAGCCAACAGGTCAGGCTGGCAGATGGGTGGTGCCCGGCAAACAACACCATCCATCATGTCCTCTCGGCAGCAGTAGTCTCAAACCTTGATCTTCTCACCCCTATGGCTCTCCTGCCACTGGAGTAGGCTCCTTCTTATCAAATACCAGGGTTTCATATCTGTTCTCCAAATGAACAGCTGCAGGCTCAGAAAGAGTGTCGTATGTTATTAGAGATGACAAGCTGCCAGCTTCCACCGTCCAGAGCACCTATGTCTTCCAATGCCCTCTCTCTAGGTGTTTCTCTTCTGTGATGCTGTAGGTCCCTCTTTGCATTGAGCTGATGAAGGTTTCATGCTTACGATCCTTCTGAGCCAATCCACCTCCTCCTGCAGCCTCCTAATTCCTGAGAAAATCCACCAGGAGCATGCCTCATACCACAAGCACTTCCCCACCTGGCTGGCTGTTCCTGGCAAAAACATGCAGGCTGCAGTTCCTACAAAGCCAAACCAGAACCTGGGTAGAAGTCTCATAGGTCAGAGGCCATGCCTGGACACAGTTTGCACAGGTATAGACAGAAAAAGAACTGGTGGTGGAAGGGGCGTTAGCACTGTGACATTTTCCAGCCGATCTACTGATTCTCCTGAGAGTTTTCTTCCTTTTCTGCTCCTAAAAAAATTCCTTCTTCCTCCTTTACTAGTTTCTATTCAGCAAGCTTACAGTGAAGGAAAGGTAAGAGAGAAAGTTTCAGGGTAAACTTCCCAGCCAGCTCCAACTCAACCTGCCTGTTTGCTGGCCTGTTCTCAGGCTCCTTGTGTCACTGTGTTCTGGCAGGCTAGGCCTTTCTGCTTAAGCAAGCCCCACCTCTTTATTCCTAGTGAAATCAGCTGCAATCAAAATGTTAGGGTCAGCAGCTGAGAGCCTCACTCCGCTCACTCCTCCAAACAACTCTGCAAAATGGCTCTCAAAATTGAAGCTACATGAAGCCTGAACCAGGCAGGCCTTCCTACTCACCAACATTCACAAAGCCTCTCTGCAGACAACCATTGCTTCCACCTCCTCTCCCAGGTCAGGATCACATTCAGATTCCCGTTTGCTGGCCCTGTGTCACTTGCTCCCACTCTGGTAATACCCCAAATCAAAGGCATTAATGGTCAGCCTGCCAGGATCACGAAGTCAGCACCTAATTAAGAATATATATATTATACCAGTTTGTATCTTCCTTGCCAGATTAAATGTTGTTGCTTTTTGTTTATAATAAAATGTGGCAGAATCTGGAGGTCCACTAAGGTCTGTCCTCATCCATTGACAGGATTAATCTGAGCATTTCAAGAGACTTACGTAGCTCTTGAGACAAAAATGATGTACTTTTCCTTAAACAACAGGGGGGCAGGGGAAATACCTGAAGAATCACAGACTATGTTGGTGCACTGGGAGAGTGGGCCTCGGTAAGGATTCTCTCCAAAAGAAGAATAAACTGTTTGCTGTGCTGCCAGCTATAAAACTAACTATATTGTAGCAGATTCCATGGATCCAAATGAGTCTAATAATGATTGCCAAGGCATGTCTGCGCTGTGAGAAGTGAGAGTGAAATCTGATTCTCTTCAGAGGAAATATTTTTTTTAAATCACTCTGCTTTGTAACAAGAGTTGGCAGATAGTTTGTGTCTTTGAGAGATAAAGTATCTGCTATATTTCTTGTTCTATCAAATGGCATGTTGCTGACATCAGCTGCGTAGCTAACTTTCCTTTTTATAGGTAGGTAAAATACATCTTTACATATTAAAAGAGATATTAGAAGTTCACCGTTCTGGACTGTATTTATACTTCCTATCCACACCAGGATGCCATAATGAAGAACTGACTTATGAAAGGAATGATGTTCCCATGAAATGAAACAGAAGGAGCCCACCAGACAATGTAGCATATTTCCCCCACTTCCTATTTGGAGAACTGCTCCAATACCTATTGAGCAGTTGTGTGGGAGGGATTTCTGGTCACATGAGTCATTCTGGAGATTAAGTAAAGTGTAGGGAGTTGGGTAATTGGACACATTACTCTTTAAGGAATTGGTCCTTTGGGACCAGACTTAACAATCTGCTTAACAAATTTTAACAATACATGTTATTTTCTAAAAGCCATCTGGGGAAGACCATAAAAAGCATCTGGTATGGGTACAGTTGCCACCAAAGTAAAGGTGTGACTTTCCACATTTTTAATTAAGATAATGAACCAGAAAGTGAGGGATTTGAGCCCTGTACAGCACAAAGGTAATGGCACCGGCTGCATTTCTTCCTTGGGTGCACTCTCCATAACTCTAAAGGCTGCAGTGCTGTAATGTTTGCATCTGATTAAACAGCTGCCAAGGTAATCGCTGCAGGAAGCTGTTTAAAACACATCACCTCATCTTGCTTTGCTTATGAACTAGCTGTGCCTTTTTGAAGTCTCAGAGGAAAGACAGCTGTTTCATAGAATAATGTGAACTGTAGGGGGCAGTTAAAGGAAAGACTCCATAGTAGTTTCTGTAATACCAAAGAGCTATTTTCCGGCTTCCTCTCTAGAAGTGGACTGGGGACATGTGTAGTAATCACCTGGTTCAATAAATACAGGCATATGTGAATGAGAAGAAATAAACAATTAACTTTATTGTGGAGCAGTAGCAACCTCTGAAGACCCTTGGTCTCTCTCTAACTAAGGCTACCACTTAACTGAAGGACCATCTCCCAATCCCCAACTCCTTAAGTATCCTGTTATGGAGCTTGTTGTAAATTATAACTTGTGTCACTATAATATGCACAAGGGAGAGCAAGAGTTAAATGCACAAAAAAGTAGTTTTTCATCATGTGGGGGCATTG
>NW_017729030.1:60778435-60779745 GCF_001723915.1 Gavialis gangeticus
CTCTAACTAAGGCTACCACTTAACTGAAGGACCATCTCCCAATCCCCAACTCCTTAAGTATCCTGTTATGGAGCTTGTTGTAAATTATAACTTGTGTCACTATAATATGCACAAGGGAGAGCAAGAGTTAAATGCACAAAAAAGTAGTTTTTCATCATGTTGGGGCATTGCAGTGGCTGGGCCATGGGCAACACTGGTGTCTGCTTTCCTGAGTCACCTTTCTCCCTGCCCAGGACTGATACCCAACTCACCCCACTGTGTTACACTACTGTCAGAAGTCTTCCTACATTTTCATACCTGACTAAGGAGTGACAGTCAGAATACTCTTGGAGAGCAATACTGCTTGTCTGCACAGACTTAAGCTGGAGGAAGCCCAGGATGTGTTCCCACAAAGGGTATAGCAGCTGCCATGCCTGCATATATTTAGAGGGGTTTCCAGAAATCACTTCCAATGTGTCTGTGTCCTTGAGACAATACAGCTAGTATACTGCACCTCACACCTCTGGTTGTGTACCTGCAGCTTTTGAAGGTAAGGTAACCATCTATCTGGACTGACCTGGGCACTGTCACTTTAAAGAAGCACACCTAGGACCTTTAACTTGCATCAGCATAAGCAGTGAAGTAAAAGTGTTATTCTGCCTGGGAGAGGCACAAATTACAACATGAGGCTTTGTGGAGTTAGCATGTAGCAATTTGGTATTATTTACAATGAATTAAATGCTAAAGTGCACAAAGACCAATCCTTTTCACCATTAATGAGGCGGGGGGGAAAGCTCCTAATTTTATTTCTAATTTAAAATGCACGGATTTATGACGGTTCAGTGAAGATTTTTGTTTGTTCTCTGCAACAGCTTAACCTTTCATATATTATGTATTTGAAATTACGGTCATTATGCTCTTGCAAAGTATTTACTGCATTCTGCATATTATTGGACCTGTCAGTGAATGGTGCCGTCGCTCTATTTTATAGCTAATGTAGCATTTTCTCCATGGCATCAATGGAGTAAAATGTTTCCCACTAGAAAAAAACAAAAGTGCATGTGAAAATAGAGCAAACTCATTTTGCTGCAAGGTAATTCAATAAATCTGTCCAGTTTAGTGATGCTGACTTTTATCAAAAACAGTACATATTTATCTTGCTAACTCCAAACGGGGAAAATTAAGGCTGTTGTTCAGTTTTCAAGCAAGTGTTTACAGCTCTGTGAATCACCAACAAAAAGAAAGAGCAGCTCAGAATCTGCAGGCCACTTACACCACTATGGGGAAGCACCCAGTAGGCTGCTCCTGGTGCTTGCTTGTTGGTTGCTTCA
>NW_017729030.1:60784745-60786592 GCF_001723915.1 Gavialis gangeticus
CTGGGGGTTTCCTCCCCCCCCCCCCCCCACCAGACTGGACTGCAGCAAAACACAACTGCCTCTTTAACCCCTTCTTTACTAAGGGAAAGCCAGTGGGGTCCCATCATACCACATTTTTAGACGTGGAAATCTACTAAATTCAAAATGATGATGCTGACTATCTAGCCTATCAATTTCAATACATGCACTGATTTATACCAGTTGGTATGATCCAGCAGGTATGGTCCGAATGTAATGACATTTTAACCAAGGTCAGCGGATCATTAAAAATATATGCATTTCTGGAGCAACTGAAGCTAGGAAAGGGGAGTGGGAGGGAGATATTTTTGTTTTCCTCAATTGTATCACTACATTTTCATATACCTGCTTCTGTAGTAAATAAGTCAGAGATCATTTCTATACTCTTGGTTTGCAGTTGGTTTTTTTCTCTCTCTTTTTTTTTGGTTGTGTTTAATTTGCCTGTTTTTCTGCATACCCTTTGAGAAACAAAGGGTGCCTGGAAGCCTCTAATACATAATACCTGTGCTGCTGCTCAAAGCTCACTCAGATCTGTGGAGTTCAGAGTATTCAGTGTCTAACTTCTGACCACAGCAAGAGCTTCTGTACACCAAAACTGCCCATTCCAACTGGCTCAGGCAACAGCTTAAAGATCCTGCTCCTCACAAAACCCACCCATCCTTATGGCAAGAGAAAGTTGGGATTCTGACTGCAGTAAAGCGAAAACGCAGCACAGACTAGGGGACAACACTGTGCTGCTGGTGCACATGACTGAAGGGAAGGCACACTATGCTGATAAAGGACAAGGTATATTTTTCTCCAACCCAAAGGCAGGCATGATTCACAAAATTCACATGGCATTGCTCTCAACCTGGATTGTCAGGTGGTTCATGGCTAATCAAATATTCTCCGCCTGCCCCAGCAGTCCTCTCTGTGCCATAAAATGATTTTTGTAGGATAACCAAAGAACAAATTTAAAAATGGGGAAAATATATCTTTCTGAATGATTCCACATGACTTTAACATCTCATAGCAAAGGCTGGGATCCTGCAAGCTCTTAAACACATGGAATAAAAGGCCTATATGCAGAAATAAGCACTGTTCCTGGCCAAAAATGGATCAAGTCAAAGATTCCCATAATACGACCCTGAAGTTCAAATGGTGATGCCTGTCATGATGCCAGGGCTTCCTGGCAAAAAAAACAGAGCCCTTTAAGTTGCTTGAAGTTAGACATCTAAAAAAAATCCCATCATAAATCACTAGTCATTATTGACCATGTGACCTATGTTCAACATACAGCAGAGACAATAGATCACCTGAGCTATGACACATGCCTATATACCCTATGTCACATTATAAAATGCATCCTTTAAAATACAAGGCTGGAGGGAGGGAGAGAAGCAAAAGTATAATATTCTCACAGTTATTAATTTCTGTAGAGTAGCTGTAATTTGCATGTTAAAGTGAGAGCATTCTGTTACAGCAAACTCAGCAGTATCTCTGACTAGTTACCCTGAGTCTACAGTGATATAACTCCCTTATACTGGAGTTGTACCAGGATGGTATTGCAGAGAATCAGGTCCAACCCTTCTCTTATGGCATCTGACAAAACTGCACTGTTCAGTGCTGCAGTTTGAACATGCTCCCTAGCAATGCAATGTTGAGCTCATGGTTTAAGGAAAAGGAAGATGGGAGAAAGCATCAACATTTGCATATTGCTTAGAAAGCCTGAGATACCACATTTTCTGACAGCGAGAGAAATGGGGGGGGGGGGTTCCTTGCAGCTGGGGCTGCCTGTTGTCATGTCAAACAAATGGAGGAAATGGAGTAGAGAAAAAGAAAATGTTCAG
>NW_017729030.1:60791592-60796206 GCF_001723915.1 Gavialis gangeticus
TACCCCATTTTCTGACAGCGAGAGAAATGGGGGGGGGGGGTTCCTTGCAGCTGGGGCTGCCTGTTGTCATGTCAAACAAATGGAGGAAATGGAGTAGAGAAAAAGAAAATGTTCAGCTTCTGCACTTTGCTGGCAAGCAGCTGGGAAATACAGCTGACATGGCTGGGAGGGTGTGGGGAGAGCACTGAAGTCAGAGATCTTTACATTTCAGTCCCACAGTATGATGCCACACACCCAAACTAAGGCTTTGGATGACTCTTGATATGGCTGGGAGTGCAGGTGTAGGCAAGTCAGTGGCAGAGGTTCACTGACTACAGTGCACAGTTCCTGCTGCTCTGTGCTCTTGTCCAGGAAGAGCTTGGCTTTGTGCCTGATGTTTCCCCCACTATTTAATGCTTGGAAGAAATTAGGGTCCTGAATCCACATGCAGTGGCTCAGGCTAGAGGCCAGGTGGTGCTAGAGCAGCCCTTCCTTCCCTTGTAGGGGGCTGAGCTGAGGGGGTGTGGCCAGGCCCCAGCAGGATTAGGGTGGGGTTCCCCCCACCCTTGATAACAGAGTATTCATTAGCTCTGTTATCAGCATTTATCACCCCATCAGAAAACAAATAGCCTCTCTCATTAGTTACAGCTCTTCTTAAACAAAGAAGTAACTGAGGGACATTACCAGCTAAGCTGTTGATTAGCTCCAAAAAGCCATAAGCTGATACTGCTGTCTGCCACAGCACAAATCTTAGTGAGTATGTGGTCTGCTAACTAATGCTGAGGAGTCTGTGTAAGGTAGAAGGGACTGGGGATCCCTGTTTAGCAGGGGGTGGTGGGGGAGGAGGAGAGCAGGAGGAAGCCAGGCAGATGCTGCTGTGCCTTCAAGTCCCTGTTGGAGCTGCAGCCAGGGAGCAGAGGGGAGGGGCCAGCTCTGCTGTGGAACAAAGAGCCCCACCCAGCCCAGAGAGCATGCTGGGATGCTGGGGGAGTCTGATTTAACTTAAACCAGCAAGGAGTCTGGGACAGACATTGCATAAACCAGTTTGACCCAAATCAGTTAAGTCTGATACTACGTTCAACCAGGTGCAGCTCAACCCAGTTTTAGCTATTTTCAAACTGGTTTATGTGCACTGAACATCTGTTCTGTTACAGGTTTACACCAGTTTCTGATCACTTAAACAACTTCATGTATAATGTCTGTCCCTAGCCAAGAACAGCCAGCAAGAAAGGCAAATGTAGACAGGATGCCTTGACAGCAAGCAGAGGATGGGCAAGCAAAAGTGACAGCCAATTCCATAGCTATATCTAAACCTTTGTAACATTAAGGATTGAAGATTAGTATCTTGTCTGCTGCCCTTCATGCTGCCCCACCTTCCCCTCTGAGCAGCGAGGATTGCTGGCTCCCACTGAAAAGTCAGAATTTTATTTTTATTAAGTTTTTTATTGTCATTGCTAATTTTCTGGACAATCTTGGATGTCAGTTTCTGCAAAATCCATGAAACAACAAATTAAGTAGGTCCCTAGTGATTAGTCTAGGATCATCTGACCAGACTTTGATCTAGTGAATTTCCCACCATGGCAAAGCACTGGCAGGACTCTTGTCTCCAGTGACACTTTCTAGGTCTTTCCTTCGTAGGGTAGTTTGTGGCTGCAGTGACCAAGAGGGGGCAGAGTGGAAAAACTTGTGGACTGTTAGATGAATAGCTGTCTGCGAACACAGGGGACTGGACACAAGGGCCTGATATTATGTTTCTGCAAATATCTCAACTTTGTGCAGATGGAGGGGAAGAAATGGGAACCTGAATTGTATCAAAAACACACATGGTGATTCAGGATGCTGGAAAAGGGTGGAATAAGTTTTGTTTTTGGGGTAAGGGAGGGAGAAAAGTGAGAAGATACACTGCAGAAATTTAGTTTGAAACCAAACACATGCATATAACTGGGAGAGAATTTGCTAGTTGAAAGGAATGCAAGTGGGAGCGCACAAACAGCTTGACTATGTCTGCACAGCCACTTCTATATGAAATTGAAGGGAATCAGAAATACACACTATTAAACCCTTCTTGCGTCAGTGTATCTCTAAAATCTAATTTCTCCTCTGACTGGACAGCGAGAATTAGAAAAAAGGAAAAAAGGAAGCAAGAAAACCCACAAACTCAGAACTCTGAGTCTTCTTAATTATCTTCTGTTCATGCAATACAATAAAAATCTCACTCCTCCCCACCCTCCAACCGTATCTAAACCTCTTCCCCCCACACAGTTGTGCAGGAAATACAGCATTCCCTATGACAGCTGTGAAATCTATAGGTAAAGACGGATCTGATCAATTTACAGGATCCCCTGCTGTGGAGCTGAGACACTAAGCAGTTCATAACCCCAGCAGATGCTTCTAGTTTTAAGTCATTGGGAACCTTATGGACAGGCTGTTGTGTCGCTCTTCTCGGGACCAGTGTGAGAGCTAAAAACTGGAGACTGAGTGCTTTACTGGCTTTCCATTCCTTTTTGCCAAGCTCGTGAGAAGCTGGCAATATACACTTCAATGGGATTTTTTTTGTACCAACATGATTTAGTCTTGTACTCATGCCATACATATAGCAGGCATTACCAATTTAGTTCCTCCAATGTGGATGGCATAGGCTATGCATCCTTCCACAAGGACTGCATTAACACCTGTAAGCAGGAGCAGACTGGCAAGAAAAGGCACTGCACTTCTGTTGTGCTACAGATTTGAACTGGTTTCTGATTGCACATACTGGTTTATTTGTAATTTCTGTCCCTAGCCAGAGAAAGAGAAAGAAAGACAGAGAGAAGGACAGTAAGAAAGGATGGAGATAATATTTTAAGTTTTATTTGCATATAATCATTACATTTACTGGGGGTTTTGTTTTGCTTTTCATTTCTTTTAAGCCAGAAATTACCTAAATATAAAAACTCTAGATAAAAATAACTTTCTAAAATATTTAAACACTGCAACAAAGACACATTTATTCTTACATGGAGATACCTGAATGCTGTTTATATTTTATCTGAAATGCAGAAATTGTTACTATTTAAAGCCATTTTACTGAACATATGTATTAAATACTTCTTCATGACATTTTTGCCCAGGGACTAAATCACTGTCACAATTATTAACAGAAGCCCATGATAACACTAGAACAAAATGTAAGTTGAGGGAATGGACATGTGCACTCTCCTTCAGACAAGAGGGGAAGAAATGCATGCCAGAGGGAGACACAATCAACAGCTTTTGGTAACATTGAATACGGGTGCTGCTGACTCCCCTGCTGGCCCTTTCAAAGGGGATGGGGTCACTTCATGGCAATTTCCCTTCAGAGAGATGCCAGGGACAAAAAATCGACAATCCCTCTCCTCTGGTGTAGTCCCACAGGGCTAACTTTGTCAATTATGTCAGGCCACACATATGTTTAGCTACTGGGAGCATAAGGCGTTGTCACTCAGCTCACTGATGCCTTTGCACAAAGCTGTCTTCCTGCACCCCAGTGTCCAGCCAGATGACAGCTTGCTAGTGTAGGCCTTGTCTGGATCAGCAAGAGGTGATGCCTCCTGGCAGGGGGAGGCATCCGGAGGAGCTGAATCAAGCTATCAATTTTAGCCTCTCTCCCCTGGGATGTTCCCTTGCCAAGTGCTGAGGGGCTTTGCCACTCAGAAACTGTTTGAACACATCTCTGCTGATGGATACTCAGAACAACCATGGTCAGAAATAACCCCTTCCCTTTTCAACTTGTCAAGAGACTGTGTCCTTTCTTCTCAGAGCTGGGCTTTGCTTTTCCTCGTAATGCTTTTGTCACTTTAAGGCAAGGATGCTAGAATGGGCTGCAATTTCGGAGGCCACCAAGGGGTTTGAGCCAATGCAAAATACAGCTGCTCACCATTTTGAGTGGGTTGATCAATGGCAGGAAGGACTTGCCATTCCCTGCTCTTTACCAGCTGCCATTTCACTTCTGGACCCAGTTCAAGCCACCTAATGTTTGTAACAGCTTGGAAGCAAATCTGTCCACTCTTCCCCATGATCGTGACAGCTGTGTTTGCAGGGACATCTTTGGCAATCCTGGTCCCAAGGGTGGGGACAGAAGAGCTCTGGAGGGCCCTTTGCATCCAGGGCTTTGTATCCATAATAACTTGAGCATATCCACTTATAGGGATGGATCAGAAAGGTAATGGGAGGCAATATGTGTTTGGAAGAGATGACCACGGGACAGGCTGCAGGCAGCACTCCCTGCTGCCTTTTCCCTCTCCTTATTGCCAGTTTCATTATGATGTTGCATGTATTTATGCACTCTGCCCTGCAGAGAGTTGGTCATGACTGCCCACTCCACACACCCCCCACCTTGTTTTTTCAGGAAAAACTCCTCTGTGACTAGGCTAACCAAAACCTTCTGGGCAGGGAGGTTTTTGCCTTACCTTGCCAGTCTGCTCCTGTTTACAGGTGCTAATACATAGCTGTGGAAGGATGCATAGCCTATGCCATCCACTCTGGAAAGAGTTATATCCTCTATTGGTATATGCTGACTTTGCTTCATTGGTACAAATGGACATACAGCCATTACCACTAGCTGAGGATCAGGCCCATAATATTTACCTAAATAACAATGGAAAAAGTAGAGCTAGG
>NW_017729030.1:60797401-60834992 GCF_001723915.1 Gavialis gangeticus
GTAAATTCAGACTAGACATCAGAAGGCACTACTTCACTGTCAGGGCATCTAGGATCTGGAACCAACTTCCAAGGGAAGTGGTGCTGGCTCCTACCCTGGGGGTCTTTAAGAGGAGGCTGGATGAACACCTTGCTGGGGTCATTTGACCCCAGTATTCTTTCCTGCCATGGCAGGGGGTCGGACTAGATGATCTGCTCAGGTCCCTTCCGACTATACCAACTATGAAACTATGACAGTACCACAGAACAGGGCTAGACAACCTTTTCTCGCTATGGGCTGGAATGACCTACCCCGGGTCACAGGCAGGTGAATGCTAGGACCTGGCCACTGCCAGCCAACACTTGTCTTTGCAGCAGCATGGGCAGAGTACCTACAGTCAAAGCCTCCCACCACCACACTCCCATGTCCACGGGCAGGATCCAACAGTTCTACTCAGGCTGTATCTAGCCCACAGGCTGTAGGTTGTTGAACCCTACCTAAGAAGGGCATGAAACTAAAACCCTGACAAGGCTAAAAAGACAAAAAAAGGAATAAAGGGAAGTTCAGGAAGACAATACGAGGGAAGAAACTGAGTTCTGCTGTCAGTAGGAGAAGAGAAGCATGAAGCAGCTCAAGAGAAACTGATTAATGCCAGGAGGACCTGAGAAGAGTTAAGCCCTCCACAATGCTCTCAGTTCTGCCCTGCTATGCACTTTAGATCTAGGCTTGGCAGGATTCGATTCTTATCTGTGAACGTCAATAAACGTCGAGTTCACCTTACATTTACAGACTGATGAAAAAATATTTCCATTATTAATAATCAACATTTATAAAAAGGAACAACATAAGAAAAATGATGGCTGATGGACTGTGTTATGACAGGGAGGGGGAGCATTCCTACAGTACCGTGCTGGCTGTAGTTTGGCCTGCAACTTACAGAAATCCCAGGGGACTGGGAACAAAGGAAGAGGAAGTGACAAAGTGGACAAGGGATCTACAGGTGAGCGGAGGCGGGACTGATGGCAGCTCTGCCACTCAGCTGGCGGCAGCTGTCTGGTAGTTACATTTGTTGTGGCAGGTGGTTAAACTGTACAATCCTGAAAATTTTAAATCAATAAAAATTTAAATAAATGATCTTATCTGTCCAAATTATTAAAAAATAAAAATCAAATTCTGCCAAGCTATTTATATTGTAGCACATGACTGTCCTCCCAGGGGTTCCTGAACATAAAACAGTCTCACAGAGTATGGTGTGAGATACAGCAAAAGGCTTACTTTGAGAAAATATCTTCCCTTCAGATATGAATAGCCTAAGTTTAAGTATTTACCTCTCCTGTCTGCCATAATTTCCACACATAAGATTATGCATCTCAGATATCCAACAGCAGAGCAAATCCTGACTCAGTGGGCACATCTACACAAGTGTAATGCACAGTGGTTACTGTGCATTTATTTAGTACCTGTAGTAGCAAGTACTAAATAAATGAGCAGTAACCAGAGTTACTGTCTACTAGTAGTGCCGGCAAACATCTTTTAGGTGGCGCTACTGTGCAGTAGCTTAATAATACTATGCAGTAGTGTATTAACACAGCCCATGCAGTGACACACTACTGTGCACCATTTTTTGGCTACTGCACAGTCAGCATCTCATGTAGATGTGCCAAATTTTACTCACTCTCTACTCATACTGCCTTCCGTTAACTTAGGAAAGAGTTTTGCTTGCACAAGGCTGAATTAAATTTGAGTAAGGAACTCAGAATGGGACCTGCTAAATGATATATAGGAATAATCTGGCATATGCATTCTATTAAAAGCAAGACTGAAGGTAAGGACCTCCCCTCCCCCTTGAAAATCTGCTTAGCAGAGCATTCCTATTGGGAAAGGCAGAAGGCAGGATAGAGATGCTAACATTCATGTAATGTGGGCTGCTAGAATCTGATAAAGTGATCTGTTCATGAAACCTTATGCATCTCTGATTCGGTTAGTCTATAACAGTGATTCTCAAAGTGGGGTGCCTTGAGATCCTTTTGAAGGGTTTTGTGGGGTGCCATACAATGGTAGCGCTGTTAGGTGTGCAAACATGATTCACAAGATAGACACAGAAATTTCAAATATAAATCCATAGCTGTAGTCTTTCTGAGTTCTTTGCAACAGAAAAACTGCTCTAGTATTTTTCTGTAGGCAAAAAAAGAATGAAAATTAAGAGCTGACATTTTCCAAGATGTGCCTTGAGTTTATCCAGGGGTGCCTTGAATCTAAAAAGGTTCAGAATCACTGACCTAAAGCAATATTTAAAATCAGAATTAAACTGAATTACTCTCAAAGGCCAGATCTCATCACAGCTGCTGTAAATGTAACTAGAAATATGTGATGGATATACAATGGGCATATTTCTAAAAAGGGTTGAGAACCACTGGTCTACAAGGTACGAGATGTCCGCTGCAAAGCACCTTTAGCAGGAGAACCATCAAACAAGGGGTGCATTAATCATTTCTTGCAGGTCTATAAGGTGTATTTCTACCCTGCCTTCTGCTTGACTTCAGACTAGCATGGCTAACAGCCTCTCTCTGCTCTTAGGAAGGGGTTAAGTGGATTCTGTTGACTCGCCAAAGCATGCGATTTGTTTTTCCACCCAAATTTAAGGAACATGGGAGGCCTCAGTTGGTAGGGAGGAGCCCCAGGAGATGACCTGTCTGTTACCTTGTTGTTGCTTTCTGTATGAATGAAGCTGCAAGGCAAGAAGCTGAGTCTGGGTTTTACACATAATGTGGACTGCATTCATACAGCAGGTTGGGAAAAGGCTCCTGCTCATGTAATCACTTCAGAAAAATGCCATTGCTTCACGCAGTATTATCCCACAAGGGATTTGACTGTGCAGGAGACTGATCTTGTTGATAGTAATCAGTATTTCTGCTTTGTCTTCTAACCTTTAGCTATGTAATGACAATGTTAGAAGAGGGGGAAGTGGAATGAAAATGTTAGCCGAGAGGCTAGGAAACAGCTAAGTTTCCTTTTGGTCTTTCTGGATTCGCCCAAGTCATGCAGTCACACAGCATTTGCAATCATGACCTTCTTTGGCAATTACAGCTTCACTTTCCTGTTAAAATGTTTTAGCCAGCAATGATTTTGCAGGTCCATGAAGCATTCCTGATTAGATTTTCAACACTGTTACACACCATGTCTTCTGTGCAGCACAGTTTCTAGACCAAGAGTACACAAACTGCCATTCAGTGCTTTCTGATACACGTTTCGCAGGACAGCCAACTGCTGTCACAATTCCAAAAATTAAGCAACTCTGGACTAAGGTAGGGAGGTGCTCAACACCTAATTGGGTATATTTAACAGCCAGGCTTTTAAAAAGTTGTACACATGCTTTTACTTACCATAACCTAAATAAAAAAAACAAAGCACAAACACGGAATCTGTAAACCTCAGTCAAATGATCTGCTGTACCATCATGTACTGTAAACTGATATAGGAACGAACAATAAGACATCCAAAAAATTATTAATGTAGCACTTGTTTGACAGTTATCCTGCTAAAGGTGCTTTCCAATGGACATCTTCTATTACCTGTACATACTTCTATTTTGGCAACAGAGTAATGGACACATCTATATGATTTTAATGAAAGGTGGAGACACAGAGATAATCCACTTTCAACTTCTCCAAGAACAATGTTATAGATAATAAAAATAAGCAAACACATACACAACATTCTGTAAATGATGTTGCTGAATTTTGGACTTATTTGTGGATACCTTTAGAGGGGAAAAAAGATAAATTCAAAGGTATTTTGAAGTCTAGCAGTGGAAGAATTAGGAGTATTCCATCAACCTTTCTAAACAGATTATGCCAAGAAGCGATTAGGTAGCAGGGGAGTTGTTTCTGACTGAGATATAAATATGGAGCACTAAGATGACACTCTATGGACCAGATACTGGTCTCCAATCTGTGTGCACGGGAAGACTGGACAGCCAATGAAGGCCACCCCCTGAGAATCCTCCCTGCAGGGAGGAATGCTCAAGAGTAGCAGTGAGAAAGAAGAAACGAAACCCCTTCTGTAGTCCCCAATACAGAGGTAAAGCCAGGTTGCCCCAATGCCCCTGCAAACTGGTATCCACTAATCTTGCACACCATTTGGAAGAAACCTTACATCAGGGGTAGGCAACCCCTAGCACGGGTGCCAGAGTGTGGTACTCAAAGGCATTTTGGTTAGCACACGTGCTATGGGGCAGACAGCAGGGAAGGGGCCAGGGCTGCACTACCACAACAAGGATCAGGCCCCTTGTGGCTTCCCCACTATCTGCCCCTGGCACGCCAACATCTTACAGGTTGAGGTTGCGGATGTTTTTGGCACTCTGCCCAAAAACATTACTGACCCCTGCTTTACATCTTTCAGGACCTTTGGGCAGGACCACTGCGGACAAGCAGATGACTTGCTCAAACACACTCCTTCCCATTTGATATCCTTTTAACATAACAGGAACTTTCATGTATTTGGGGTATAAATACCACTGGTGCTAAGAGGCTTGGATTCAACTCCACAGTCTCAAGTCTCACATCTTACCTGAGGAAATATTCACCCCCACTGCCTGCTTTCCCTCACCAGGGGAGATTAGCGCTGAATCCTGACTGTGGGAAACACATGAACAGGATTTCTCCCAGGCAGTGTCCCAATGGACAACATCCCACACGTGACCTACGCCCCAGCCCCTCCCAGCCAGCTGACCCAGCTGGTTCTAGGTCTCAAGACAGAGAAGGATGCTTGTTCCTCCACGCATTGCTTCAGATGGATTTTTCTCACCTTTGGGCAAAGAGAAGCTGGAATGAACCAAACACAGTGGCTTTCCAGTAAAATTTCTGTCATAAAGTAATGGGCACATCCAAATAATTACAGTGAAAGGTGCAGATAATGCCAAATTCTTCATATCGGTTTTGGTGACTACTAGCTTTTGCAAAACATGCAAAGAAAAATAAAAACCTTGGTGGGGGGTAGGGGGGTGGGGCGAGGGAACAACAGAACATGGCAAACTGGTAATAAGATCTGTGTGGTTTACCCATTCCCATGCCTTTAATTAGCCCTCCTCCAGTTCTTGAAAAAGCAATTTGCAGAAAGAAGTGGGAATCTGCCTACAAGTTTATGTGCTTACTATAAAAGATGCAAGAACCTGCAATCAATAGGCTTTTTATTATATTATTTGGTCAATTTGCTTAAAGACAATGAAATCCTAACATCAATACTCTTGGTAAAATTCCATCCCAAGTAAATAGAAACAGGATCTGTACATGCCACTTTTCTAGCAATGCAATTGTCAAGGATTAGTGCTTCTGGCAAAGGAGACAGGGAGCCAAAGAAATCTAAATAATGACGACTTTCTACTAAATGGAAGATTATTTTATCTATTATTTCACCTGCAATGTTCACCTGTCAAACTCACTATTCTTCTCACTTATCCTTTTATAATTAGTCAGCTGCCTGTACAGCCAGGAATAGCACAAGCAATACAAGATGTCCACTGCAAAGCACCTTTAGCAGGAGAACCATCAAACAAGGGGTGCATTAATCATTTCTTGCAGGTTCAACCTGACAGAGACCTGATCAGTCCTGAAAAATGTCACCCAAGCCTGTCCCAAAATGTTTTAAACTTTTAACTCAATTATAGGATGAGGATTTGTCAACAGGGCAGTGACTTGTACACTGCTACCTCCAGAAATAATTCAGCTGTGTGTAAAAGAGCGAGAAAGAGATAGCAAGAGTCAGTATTTTAAGAAAACCTTGTTTTTAATTTCCCAGAAATAAACGTATGACTCTATGAACGTAATTTCTGGGATAGCTGTGGGAACTGTGGGTTTTGATTAATAGATACTGGGCCTGAATACAAACCCCACTTTAGTTCATGAGAGTTTTCCCATTGGTGAGTATGTGGGTTTGGGATTAGGACTTTTGTACAGTCAAAATAGATCCGGACAAAGAAGAATAGATCCGGACAATGCGAGGTCATCGTTGGCAGGGCTAACCGGACCTTGTCGTGCATCCACAGGTGCATCTCGAGTAGAGCCAAGGAGGTGATCCTCCCCCTCTACGCGACGCTGGTCAGGCCACAGCTGGAGTATTGTGTCCAGTTCTGTGCGCCCCATTTCAAGAGGGATGTGGACAATATGGAGAGGGTCCAGAGGAGGGCCACCCGCATGATCCGGGGACAACAGGGCAGACCCTACAGTGAGAGACTGCGGGACCTGAACCTATTCAGCCTCCACAAGAGAAGGCTAAGGGGGGACCTGGTGACTGTCTATAGACTCACTAGGGGGGACCAGAAGGGTTTGGGGGAGACGCTGTTTCCCCTAGCGCCCGCTGGCATAACAAGGAGTAATGGGCACAAGTTGATGGAGAGGAGGTATAGATTGGACATCCGCAAAAACTACTTCACAGTTAGGGCGGCTAGGAGCTGGAACCAACTTCCAAGGGAAGTGGTGCTGGCCCCTACCCTGGGGGTCTTTAAGAAGAGGCTGGATGCCTACCTGGCTGGACTCGTTTGAGTCCCGTTTCTCTTTTTGGGGTTTCTTGTTGTTCTCCCGCCCTGGCGGGGGGTCGGGCTAGAAGATCTACTAGGTCCCTTCCGACCCTTAATCTATGAATCTATGAATCTGTGAAAGAAAGTTCTGCCTCTGTCATGAACCAAATGACCTATCCAAACATTATTAATCTCATTACGATGGGAAAGTCTTTGAATTAATTTTATATGAATGGGAAGGCTTGATGCTTATGCATCCGGGAGGACTTTTCCCTTGCTCTGGCTCTTTTTATACAATGTTAAAGGGCCAGAGAGGCAGGAGAAGAAAAAAAAAATCCTGGAAGTCCCTGTACTGGCAGGGTGATAGTCCCCTGCAGAAGTGTAACTAGCAGGTCTTTGCCCTGGGCAGAATCCCATGGGGAGGAGAGAGGAGAGGTGAGACCCAAGATAAAACTTGTTTGGGTGGGTGGCAGAAGGGAAAGTATGCAGGGAGGAGTAGGGGACCATGTTACCTGCCCTAGAGACTCAGAGTTCCTAGCTGATACTAGCAGAGAGCAATCTGCTCAGCCCCAGCTGTACCTGCAGCAGCAGTGGCATGGAGTCCCTATACCTGGATGCTACAGCAGTAACATACTCTGGCACCTCCTCTAAATGGGAACCCAGGGCTGGTGCCCAACACAACCACTCCAAGTTATGCTACTGATTGCCTGTTATAGAGCAGGTGGTTCTGCAGTAAATACCTATCATGTTGCCTGGGGCACAGAAGCAATTTGGACACAGAAGCAATTTGAGAATTAGGCCTCAGCACACAGTGCTGTGGACAGCCCCAGGAGTCTGCTGTAACTTAAAGATGGAAGACAATATTATGTAGGGGGATCTCTACAGCCCTGGGAACAAGCCAAGATTGGGAGGCTTAAAGCTAGCTCAGCTTCTCTATAACCTGTGGCTGTGAGTTTTCTTTGGCTAGGGACAAAAGTTGAAGTAAATCAGTTTTAGTGATCTGAAACCTGTTTAAACCTGTAACAGAACAGAAGTTCAGGGCACATAAACCACTTTCAGAATGACTGAAACTGGTTCAAGTTACACCTGGTTGGATGTAGTATCAGACTTAACTGATTTAAGTTAAACTGGTTTATGGAACTTCTGTCCCAGATCCATTCCCGATTCAAGTTAACTCACAGTTCCCCAACATCCCAGAATGCTTTGCAGCCCTGGGCTGTGCTGTCTGCTCCAGCGGATCAGGGCCCACCCAGTTATCACAGAGCTAAAGCACAAATGCTTCTGCTCCCAGCCAGCACCTGTCACCCCAGTGGGGGGAGCGGGGGGAAGGCAGCAAAGGAACAGATCCACAGACCACCCTCCCCACCCCAACCAGCTCTCCCTTCTGTACAGGACAAGGGGAAGGAAAGCCCCAGCAATGGCATGCCAGGAGAGTGGGGTTGGCATCAGCTCAGCCCCACCCCTTCACCCCAGGAGGGGGTGGAGCTGATCCCTACCTGGCTTGCTAGGCTGTGGGGTTATGAAAAGCCCCTGGTGGAAGCTTTCACCACCCTATACTGGGAAAATCCTGGCTGGGGGGGCAATGACAGGTTGGGCTGGTATGTTCCCAACCCCTACCTCACCTCCCTTCTTGGAGATGGGGGCCTGGGGAGGGGTAGGGTTGGGCTTATCCCAACCTAGTAAGTCAGGCTGCAGAGGAGTGAAAAGCCCCTGGTGGGGTCTTCCCCCACTCCATGCTGGGAGGACCCCAGCTGGAGGTGGGGGGTAGTGCTCAACTGGCCCAGTTAGCCTCTTGGCCCATGACTCTCACAGACGGTGGCTGCAGAGGGGGCAGGGCTGAGTTGATCCCAGCCTGGTAAGCTGGGCTCAGGGGACTGAAAAACCCCAGTGGGATCCTTCCCCCACACCCGGCAGATCCTGGGTGGGTGGGGTGGGGAGCGTGGTGCTGAGCTGAGTGTGTGTGTTCCCCCCACCCCCTCTCATCGGCATGAGGCTAGGTAGGGGGCAGGGCCGAACCAATTAGACAATTAGAGCCCTACTAGCCAGGCTGCAAGGGGTGAACCCCCCCCAATGGGGGCTTTTCCCATACCACAGCCAGGTGGTGCATTCCCCCTCCCCACCCTCTCAGAGGCAGGGGAGAGATTTGCTGCTGACTCTCCCCTCCCTGCGGCTGACAACAGAAAGGGGCAGGGGTTGGCATGTGTCCAGCAGCCAATTAGGCCTGGGCTGCCACTGGCCTGGGTTCAGCAGCCTTAGGCAGCTGGCCATGAGAGGTGGTATGCACGAGTACTCCCAGGCTCCTAGCCTGAACCAATGCAGGCTTCTGCCTGTCATGGCCACCCAAACACTTAATGTCAGTTCAGTTTATTGGTTCAAACTACGCAGCTTAGAAAAACCTGCAAAGATTGAACCGATTCCAGCTCAGGCTTTTTGAACCTCTGTACTTAGCCTTAGAGACACAAAATAGCATGTTATCCCAGCTTTGCAGAATCTCCTCTGTGTATTATTTGTTACTTGCCTAATGCCCTGAGCACATGAGGCATTGTACAGCTGTCTACCAGCTTATTTTCCTTCACCTTAATGCATTTCAGCACCAGAAGAGGCCATTTCTCTCTTTCACGTGCAAATACCACAACATGTACCTCTTGGGACTATTCCTAACATTTAAAATTTCTCTGTAGTTGTGGGGATGTATCATTCTTTTAAAGCAATGTGCCAGAAAAATATGCCTTTTCATGTTCAAAGGTGATTTCTCTGGCTTCCAATATTACACTGGCTGGAGACCGGGGATGGGTAACACACAGTGCAGATTTAAGATCAATATTTCATAACTAAAAACAGGAGCTTTAGGATGGAAGGAAGTTTTCTTTGCTTACTGTTCTGAACTCTCATAGAGCTGATGCATGTCACCCCATGGGCGCCTTTGTTCCAGTAGTAGATGGAGAGAGACACAGGGATACTGTTAGACTGTATGTAACTAACATGTGAAAGAATTTAAGTAGCCTCAAACAAAACCTGTTTTAAAGGTGTGGAGTATTAGGTGTCCAAGTACAACCTTATTCTAGTTTGCTTGAGTCCCTGAAAAAAGTTCATAAAAAAGGTGGATGACTCCTCTTCCTTGCTGCTTTTTGTGACTTAGTCATAAGGCTAAGATGACAGCTTGCTGCAAACCTAGAGGCATTAGTGGATTTCCAGGGTCTCAGTGTGGAATGTAATCACACTTAGGTGCTTCAGTCCAGAGACCCTTAGTTTTGGGGTGTTTTTTTTGTTGTAGGTTTTTTTTCTTGTTAAATAAGGCTAACCTGTTAGGCCATCTCACTACAGAACCTGGAATCAAAGAAAGTTTTGTTATAAAATATTAATTCTTATATCAAAGCTTCCAATTTATATTTCTGTTATATTACTTTCTTTGAAACTTCAACACCTACTTTTCTATTTTTTGAAAACAATCAGTACTATTTCATTTGAAAGCAGCCCTCCTGCAGGCAATGCGAGAAAAATCTAATTGTCTTATTCTGCTTTATGAAATAATGTATCATCAAATACTTTATACAGTAAATTGAATTTTCACCCTGCTGTTTATCACATGCACAACTGTTTCTGAAAATAAATTTTCAGAATAGCAAAGCCGAACTGGCCACTTTTCTAAGGAGCCTGCTTCTTTTTAAAACCAAAGAGTTCAGTAAAAGTATTAGCTTGAAGAGAAAGTACTAATCTCAGGTTCTTCATATAACTTCACAGGTTTAATAATTACATATGGACTTATTTTCTACTTACTTGCACCAGTGTAAGTCCAGACAGACATGACTGAAGTCAGAGGATTTATACAAATTTAGAACCAAGTCCATCTTTTTTTGTGCATGATTTTTCATTATGAGATTGGAATTGTTTTACATCAATCCAGTGCATTGTTAGCCTAACACAGTAGTGCTCAAGGAACAGCCTATGGGCCAGATCTGTCCTGCAGAGCAGTCATCTGGCCCATGGGGTTCCCCATGTGTCAGGATATTTGATAGTGGGGAAGCAGTGGCAGTGGTAACTGCTTGCAGCTCCACAAGCCATGACATTTAATGTTGCCACTGCTGCCAAGTTTTTGGACCCACGGTGAACATGTTGGCTGAATAATATGACCTCACATGCTGGAATGGAGTGGCTACATGGGATCAGTCCGCACCCAGACAGGTAGGACCTAGTGCATGCTCCAGACCCAGAGCATAGCCCTGGACTCAGCCTGAGACTCAGTAAATGGAGTCAGTCCATGGGCTCCATCTGGCATGCAGAGCCGGCCCCGTGGACCAACTCTGGATGCCAGGTCCTGCCTTCAGACTGGCCACACCCCATTCATCTGGCTTGTGTGGCCAGAAAGGTTGAGCAATACTGGTTAAACATTAAGCATTTCTCCTTCCTGTGGGAACATGATGTGTGCATATTTTGGATTGTGCATATTCAAAATATCAAATTTGAGCTATACATTGAGAACATGAGTTGTTCTCATTTTGAGGCTTTCTTGCTAATTATTAGTTATCCTGCAACTGGCAAAGAAACTGCATCTTCCAACTGTCTTGTAAATGTGAGAAATACATAACTAGGTCATATTACTGCTGCACATTGTCTTCAGTCACATTTATGTGATGCAATTTAATATCCATTTGTAGTAGGGCTGATGCTATCACTCCATTCTTATTCACTGTCGGCAAATTTAATTCGATACCTATCTGACTTTGGGCAAACACCAATATAAACCTAATAAACTTTAATCTTTTGACCTTATTGACTGACCAAAGTAAAACGGAATACCAATACCACAAGAGTCACACAGGCATTAAATTGGGTTAACTCTGCATTTCTGAGGCTGCATACATTTTCAGGAGCATTTGCAAGGGCAAGTGATAAGAAAAGCTTGTAAAAATTCTGTGTTGACTGATTAATGGCAAATCCACCACTCTACAAGCTGAAAGGCTGATATGTTTCCAGAACTCAGTCTTCCATGAGAGACTTTGCTATTGACAAGGGAGGCAGATTTAAAGAACAGCATTTGGAGTTAGACTTTTTAAACCTTTTAAGCTGGCAGGCTTTATTGTTTTGTTTTGTTTTGTTTCCCTTTGGCAAGATGGGGCAAAAATAGAAGAATAAGGGAGACGAACAGAAGAGCAAGAAGAGAGTTATGAAGTTTAATGATTTCTTCTTGCATCTGGATAGAGGGAAGGAAGTAGAACTATCTAGTCTCTGTGTAGTCACATGGATCATGTCAGTGTTATATAGTACCCATATACCATATTGGTAAGTATGCCAAAATCTTGGTAGAGATGTAATTAGCTATATTAGTCTGAAGACAAGTAGAAGGCAGGGTGGATGTGTACCTTATAGATTAACCAGAGGACATATATATCAAGTCTCATAAAATCTTGGTAGACAGACGAGTAGTCTTGGATAACTGGGGATCCTTTCCACAAATCCAATTTTAGAGCATTTCTGGCAATGGGATTTGAGTCGCACAGATTGCACATTTAAAGGAAAATAAATTGACTTGATATTAAATGACACTACAGCTAAAGTCCCACTGAGTGGGTCTTTCTTAAGTAAGATGCATGAAGTTAGCAGAAACATTCCTCTGGTAGGAGTGAAGGGCAGGAGGGGCATAATATACTGCTCAGGTCAATCCATGCTAGGCTTGGCCAAGAAGGAGTTACTGGTCCATCCTGCAGACAGGGACATGGCTCAGACCGTTCCATAGAACCTGCTTGAGGGTTTCAACCTGTGCTGTCAAGAAGGATCAAAAAAGCAAAGGATATAAAGGGGAGCTCTCTTTATCATGCAGTGAAAACTGCATGCCTCAAGGGAGCTGGTGTCACTATTTTGGTGACCAAGTCAGACAGACAGTAGCTCCCCTGTGGAATGGAAGGGCGAGCCAAGAGGCTCTCTGACCACTCAGTGAGCGGGAGGACTTTCTGACTAGGACTCCCTGAAGAAATGGGAGCTTTAAGGCATTTGCCTCCAGAACAGACTCCGGAATCTGACAACGGAAGCTCATCACTTTGGTTTTCTGAAAAAGATGTTTTCCTCCAAACGTTCATCTGACTTTTTTGGCCCCAGCAGCCAACAGCTAGCACCACCTGCCATGGCCACCAGGCAGACATGTGCCAGAGGGCTGGCAGAAGAGAGGGTGCAGTCAGCATTCCCAAAATGATGGAAAGAGAGAGAATCTATCTCCCCAGAGGCCCAACAATGATGTTGGCAAGAGGCAGAAGAGATGGACCTGAGAGTGACAACTTTCAAGTGGAAGGTTGTTGACTGAGAGTCATAAGGGAGAGGGCACCCGTCACCTTGTACTCTATCACACCATGCATTAGAGACTTGTGAGATGGTCAGTACTTGCCTATCTGCTACACTTGCTTCTTGAGAAGACCTTACTGCTCTTTCTTTGATAGTGCAGGTCCCAGAGACAAAGTAAAGTAGAGGGAGGGATGTCTATGCAGAGGAACCTGTAAAGAAAATACATACCTCCTGTGTGCTTTTATGAAAGTAAATTTGGGGAAGAATAAGAGCGGGTAAGGGGAGAAGCAGGGTCAGTGGGAGTGCATTGTGTGGTAGGGAATTGTACCAGCTTCAGAAATCTCAGTTGTGACAAAGCGACCAAATGCTGTCTCTGAAATCCAGGGAGGAAAATTCCTTTAGCCCTATATACCCAAAGCCCTTGCACCACTGCATTAATCCAGTGTTGGGTGAGAAAGGAAGCCTTAGAGCAGTTACTCCTCTCCAGCAATGCTGATGGCCTCAGTAAGCTCTTTCCTTTAAAGCCCATTACCTCCGCAGTTGGGACCAAACATAGGTACAATAGATTCTCCTGACTGCCAGTACAGTGCATTGCAGCCCACTTTTTATAACACTGAAATGTGTATGTACTTTTACACATGCAAATAATCTCCAAATCTAATGGATTTCTTTTTTTTCAAAATAGCCTGCTTAACTTCAGAGCTTTGTTTTGAATTATTTATTTTCTCAGTCTTAAGGGAAGGCTGCTTAAACACTGCAATGTTAAGGGAAAAGAAGTTCAAACTTTTGTAAAGGGCTTTTTGCCCAGTGTCTTTTGGCATCCTTCCTGGGCTTTAGATTACTTTGTATGGTGAAGCATTACAGAATAAGATAACACTGTTATCTGGGCACCAAGGAAGGGCTCCATTCTAGGGAGAAACTGAGCCAGAACTTTTTTTCAAGGAGAGTAGCGAGTGCATTTGAAAGAGTAGTAAATTCAGCAAGGGAATAGCTAATATAATTGACTTTAAAGAAGCAAAATTAATATTTTGTTGTGTTATGAATATTAAACAGGAATTAAAGCAAAATGAAGTCAGAGTTTCTCTGTTTCGGCATATGACAAAATAACATGTTGTAGCAACATAACTAATTTAACTTATTTATATGTTATCCAACAAACAAAAAGATGTGGCTTTATTTTTCAAAGGCTACTACCGCAAAATACAGTCTCATTTATTTTGACAGTATGTGGCTTACTTAGATAATACTTCACAATATTTTACAGTAGTAAATTAGCAGTACATTCTGTAAAAGTCATGAAGACTTTATAATTACTGTATTCTTTTACAGCATTAGGCCGAGATCCTGGAAAAACTAACCTACTTACTTTACTACCAAACAGGACATGCACATGGACTTTTAACTCAGTAATATATTAAAGCACATGCTTAAATGTTTGCATATCAAACTGTCGGAGGTGGCTAGCCTTGTTTTTGAAGATTACATTCTGGGACTAAGCTACTTGCCAAAGCACTCATCAATGCAAGCATGAAATATGCTGGACTGGAGGAATCTGGAGTCCAACCCCCACCTCTCCATGCCCACCAACCTGTTCATCCCTCACCAAATTACATTGCTTAAGCTCCTGTATTCTCCATTTAAAAGGATTCTATGACATTCCCTCTTTGTAAAGGCCTGTTAGTAAAACCATGGACCTGATCAATAGCTGTAATTACAAAACCTAATTTCAGCCCTAGTGCAAGCAAGTATGATTTCTACTGAGCTCAGAAAAAGCTTCTGCTTCTTGCACTGGAACTGACAACTGTCCGGCATTTCAAGTCATGGCAGACTTCCTGTCCTCCATTTTAAGGTTATTAAAATAGAAGGCTGCCCAACACGAGAGAAGTTGGTTCTCTTCCTATACGTAGTAGCTAAAGCT
Organism: Gavialis gangeticus; assembly: GCF_001723915.1. Classification (NCBI taxonomy): domain Eukaryota; kingdom Metazoa; phylum Chordata; order Crocodylia; family Gavialidae; genus Gavialis; species Gavialis gangeticus. The sequence continues at coordinate 60,812,086 of NW_017729030.1, forward strand.
GTCGAGCAGCATATGTTTCTCATTTGAAACTTATCATTCATTCTTAAAAACAGTAATACATACCATCTGTTGCAATGCAGCCATTCATAATCGATGACATTTGAGCTGAGTTTGACTGTGAAAACCCATTTTAACATGAGTGTCAGTGTGTGTATGAAGAACTATTGTAAGCAGTTCCTTGGAGCTTTTCCTCCTATACATTATATCCTGTTTTCTGGCATGCATATACTGTTCTAGAAGCCTGCTTGGCTGAGCCTTTCAAGACAGCATGTTTAACTGTGATCAGCATCTTTCCCCTGCAAAGCTAGTGTCATAGTTTGGCACCATTTCCATCAGACAGTTAATAAACAAGTGTACCCTGCTAGACGTTTGTGGGAGGGTGTTGCGTGGCTGACTGAATGTCAATAGAGGTGCTCAAGTGAAGAAACCCTCTGAGAGACCAAGATTCCCTTCTCTTGTCAGTAAAGCAACAAATTGAAATGTTGGCTGGTGTTTTCTATAATGGCTTTTGACACACTGATAGTATATCCCCTGTTAATTGTATTTCTCTGGGGGAAGGGTGGAGAGACCAGACCACACGAAGAAAAATGTATGTACTCTATTAACAGGGATTTTTCTTTCCCTTTCTTCACCACTGAGACACAAATGCTTCAACTTATACACCAAGAGAGAAATCCTGTACTCACTTGAGTCAATGGCAAAATGCACAACAATTTCAGCAGGGCTCAGACTTCATCCAATAACTAAAAGCTAAAAGGCTTGATACAAAATCCTTTGAAGTCAATTGGGGGAAAGAAAAAACTCTCCAACCTACTTCAATGGGCTTTGGAGCAGTCCTTTAGTCAGAAGAGGAGTGTGATCTCATGTGGAAACTTATCTTCTCTAAGCTAGATATCCTTTCAGGCTTGAGACATTAATTTAAATCAAACATGATAATTATGAAATAAGCCTGAATGCATGTTAATTGATTCCATTGGAAACAATGTGCAAGTAATTTTAAATAGGAAAGCAAAAGTACAGCTTAAGTGCTTTACAGCCGTTACCAAAACAAACAAACAAAAACAAATTTAATAATTCAGGGACCTGAACGTATTTAGTTACCTCCTTTACCTAGAATACAAAGCCCTGCATTTTATAGTCTCAGGACTGTTTATACAAGTTATACCAGTCAGTAAAACAAAAAAAGCAAACAAACCAAGAAAAACACTGTGAACAAAGACCAGATGCCAGCAGTCTCAACCATCCCAAGTGAGGGTCTTAGTCCTCCCTCTTGCTTGTTCTCCTGGCCTCATGACCTGCATCTCTGCCTTAACAGTGGTCCAGCTTCTTCAATAGGAGAGATGGGAAAGGTGCCCCAGATCAGCTTACCCCAAGGGCTAGACACTCTCTTAGGAGCTCAGGAGGCTCTATACCTAGAGTCTTCCAGTTACTGGACAAAATATTATTTTTATGCAATGGAGTGCATCTCCTTTTCCTCCAGCCATGTTTTCAAGCAATAGTGGCTGTCAAAACTGTATATTGTGCTGAACTCTGGCACATCAATATGAGGTTGGCATATTAAGGAAACACCAAATGGATTAGGCATTTCCAGAGATCCAGTCACAGATTCTGCACTGTTACTTAATGTGATGTGGAGACAGTCCTCATACAACAAGTCATTACTTTGCTACAATTCAACCACACTTAGCATATATTTTACTACTTGACCATGTGGTCACTTGCAGTTTAAGTGCATTTAACACATGATAAGCGTAATGTGCAACATGGCCTTTAACACACATCATCTTCATTGTTTTCAACAGAAACCAATGCTTTTACAAATTTTAATATCTCAAGAGATCTGAAGCTTATGTGCGGGCATGCAGAGGTCTTGATGAGGGCTTACATTACAGAATGCTTGAATGTTTATTTTTAAAGTCAATATGTAAAGACATGCTGTGAAGCTCCATGTGGTTACAGAGCAAGAATTTATTCCTCCAGACTGCACAGCAAATACATTGCTACTCCATGCCTGCTGCTTCATCCTAATGATAAATATTGGCCGTAACAGTGTCCACTTACACATAAAAACAGGTTGGAGAAGGGTTCAGATGGGTTGTGTACCACTCACAGGATGCAAAGATGAAACATAGCAATATAAACTCCTGCTTCTGCTCCTCATAAAGAAAAAATACACCGATTTCTATACTAGGCCTCAGCATCCTAAACACACAAGAGTCTGAAGAGTTAATAAGGCAGTTCCATATAATGATATACAGCTAGATGTCATCTGCAAGGTAAATTTATAATACAACAGATTATATATTATAACTTCCCTATTAAATATTATATTTTTACTTTGCAGATGACAACTAGCTGGTCTGACCCTGTTGTATGGAAATGTCGTATGTTGTCTGACTCATAGTATGGAATAGATAGATAGATAGATAGATAGATAGATAGATAGATAGATAGATAGATAGATAGATAGATAGATAGATATTTGAGGATTACTGGTACAAAAAGAAGCCTGGAAGAGAATTTGGTTATTGCCACTGGAAGAGATAATGCGATGTTCAAATCTTTTTGGGTGGATCTGTAGAAAGAAGCTTGGATATTAAAGATACAATGAGATTAAGGGTTATTTTATTATATTAGGCATATCTAAATTATCCATGAAGAAAAGAGATTTGGGAGAAGGAGATAGAGTAACCATAGCACAAGATAAACCCAAGAAATCAGTAAGAACAGGTCTTTCATTTTCACTTCAGTTCATATGGGGGGAAAAAAAGAATGAATAAACAAAATTCTCACTTTAAATTTGGCAAAGAACCCTTAGAAGCTAACCCAACGTGCATTTGATTGATTGATTGATTGATTGATTGATTGATTGATTGATTGATAAAGACAGTTATATGTGACAAGGAGAACAGATGCTGAAGGTGAGAAAGAGAGTACTGGATGGTATCCTGCGATATGAGAGAGAGAAACTGGAGCTCTTGGAGGAAGAAGGGCAGCACTGCTCTCAATGTGAGGAAATGCTGGGAAATGGGATTCCCTGAGAGCCACTTGTTCTGGCATGAGGCATGACTAGCTGGGCCAGGGGCTGTATACCTCCAGTCCTCTCCCAGATGAACAAGAGAACTTGGAAGGAGTGAGAAGGGTTGATGGTATCTCTGAAAAAAGGCAAGAAATGCATTTTCTGTTTGACTGAACTTGTTTGGGATACACTGAAAAGTACATGAGAAGATGCACTTTGGAAAAGAACACGAGAAGATCTTGCTACCTTTGGTAGACAGAAGTTTGTCTTCTTGAGAAAGGGCACCATGGGCAATTCTCTTTTGTACGCTTTCACCTGTCACAGATGCTCCAGTTGAATTCATTTTTTAAATACACACATAAATGAATAAGACTCAAGAGTTATCCCATCAGTCTATGGCTCTTTGGCCTCAGTAAGAGGTGGATAAGGCCACTCAGGTTATACACTGGCCTATACTGTTAATAAAGGCAGGCAGGGTGGGGGTGGCTTTTGTTAGCAAGAAAATTTGAGGAAATGATTCAAAAGTGAATACATTAGGATCCACTTGGCATTCTTCCTGAGAGCCCCTTTTCAAATGTGGAAACTCAGTGGAGTTCTATTTTTAGATCTGGAAAGATCTGTTATTGGTGCTTAGCACACTAAGGAGATTTGACTTCATACACTGAGATTTTTTCCCCCTTGTCTTGGGAAAAATTGACTTCAGTCCTAAATTTACCAACTGGATGAAAATACTCTGTGCTTCCCCATTGGCTAGAATCAAAAGCAATAAAGATATTTCATTTCTTCTACAGATTTGTAGGAGCACCTGACAAAGTTGTTCTTAATCCCCTTATACTTCTTAAACCATCGACAGAAACACTAGCAATGGCTATTAAGAGAGATGAAGGGGTAATGGAATAAAATCTGGAAACATAAATATTATCTCAATGAAGTTCTATTATTAAATTTATGAAATCCATAGCAGTGTCTCCTGAGGGTGCTTGGTATAATGGAGCAATTTAGACAATAGGTTATGGAAGACTGGAAGAAATCTATTCCTTTTTTACAATCACAGAATTGTTCAGAGACTATTGTAAGACACACAGTTGTGTGAGAGTAGGCTGGTGGTAAACATTTAGAGCTGAACCTTGTCAGAAATGTAGAGGAATTCATAAATGAAAGAAGAATATTGATCAATCTAAAAGGACCAGCACTCTCCTCCTATAAACTGTTGGTAAAGAAAGTAAAGCTGTCTGGAATACCCAGTTTTCCATGGCCTCTCTATAATCTGTGTTAAACAAGCACAGAAGCATATAAGACAGGAGGAAGATCTTCCATTGCTTTTATATGGCGTTATAAACCATTCTGGGTGAGGGGAAAACATGCCAGTAAGTCAATTAGCCCTTCCTAGTTCTCAATACTGTTTCAGTGCAACACATTTGCAATGTCCATTACCAGTTAGCTACTCCACAAGAAGTGGGCATCAAAAATATAAGCAGCCTGATGTAAATGGGAAAGTTCCCTTTGATGCAATGGTTTTTGACACAGGTTTCAGGACCAAGTGGTATTGAGAAAATAGGTCTAAAGGAAATTAATAATTAAAATGGTTGCGCTATTGGAAAAAATGTGAAATCGCTCATGAAAATAAGCTGCTGTATTGGAGGATAGTAAATAGTATACGTGGCTTTAAAGACAATCCTAGAAATTATGACCATGAAGCCTTACTTAAGTACCAAGAGCCAATAGAGTTATACCAGGAATTAGTTTATCCTCAAATACCCATAACATCTCAAAATGATGTAATTAACCCTAACCATCCTGTTATATCCACAGCTACCTTTGTAAAAGATGGTAATTCTGTATACTTCAAGGAGAATTAGTAGGGCTCTTGATGGAGGAAAGGTAAATATTACCAAAAAAATAATGTGTAGCCTGAATCTTTTAAAGATCAAATGTCCACAATACAAAGTTGTTCATGTGACTATCTGTGGTTAGAAACGTGCTTCTGCTTCCTCTATTGTATATTATGAGAAATGAGGCTCATCTATAAAAACATTAATGTTTTCTTATGGAAACCTGTTGGTTTTTGTATAGAATAAAAAGCAATATATTTCTTGCTGTGAGACCTGGGGTTCAACCCTCAGCTATTTCATATTAACTGACAAAGCCCAACATGCTTGGTCATTCAATGACTCATCAGCAAAGCACAATCTCAGTTTGCCATTCAGTTCATAATTTTATATGAACACAGCATATTGCAGCCTTGGTTCTAGCCCAGTAATTTTGAAGCATTGTGTGGAGAAGGGGAAAAAACCTTTTCTTCTCGATCTGCAGTGAGAAATCTGAAAGATTGTTTCCCCTCCCACCTTTCCAAATCAAGGCTCCTTTCACTTTGGGAAGATTCCTGCTATTTCACTTAACCCTTTTCTATCTTATCTATGATTATCACAAGCCTTAATCTTACAGTAATAGTGTCAGGATATGTAAAATATGACAGTAAGATTCTGAATGCCATAAGAAGCCATTTCTTCTTGTTTTAATTTGGAAATTTGCATAAGGCTACGCCCAAGTTCTGGCAGAGCCAGGACTTTGGCTCTGAGGAAGTCCAGATCAAACTCCAGATCTAACTATCTTTGTTTCATTTCTACTGGGAATCAGGGAGTTCAGTTCAAAGATGTGGTAGCCATTAAATAAATAACTAAAACAATTACAGGGCTGGTTCTGCCTTATTCCTTTTCAGTTACTCTTTCATAACAATCTATTTGCATTCTCAGCTCACGGTTATTTTAGTGCTATTAATATAAAACCATCAAGTTATTTTCTAACTGTCCCTCACATCATCACCATGTAATAAAGGTCCCACTTCATCACCATGTAATTAAGGATCTATAACCAAACCCCAGCTGACAGTTTCATAGATGCCAAGACACAATGCAGCTGATCTCTCTTCACCATAGCTATTTGAGCTCTGATATGCTGACACAGGAGCAAAAATGTTTGGGTTCATTTTTACCAAAAAAATAAGCATATATGACCCAGAGGACAGCAATCTTCAGATTCTGCTGCATGAAGAGGAATTGTTTTTACCTAACCACTTTGCAAGTATATGATAACAAGAATGTGAAATATGGAACAACTCCAGTGTTTAGTAATTCTTGATAAATTTTCATTTCTTAAAGAAATGCACATTGAAAGAGTGAGAGAGTCCTAGTAAAATATGCTGTTTCCCCCCCTACTTTTGCAAAGCCAAAGTCAACTATACATTTCCTAAACAGACAGTCCCCAAGAGCAACTGTACCCAAAATGACAAGACTGAAGTATTTGTACATCATTTGAGAGAGTAACACCATCCCTTCAGCTGACCAACATGAAAACCATATTTACTCAAATACAAGATAAGGTCCCACCCCCCACACACACATCAACATAGGAACGAAAGACCCTCATCTTATTGTCACATACAAGGAAACCTCATTAAATACACTGTCTATCATTAATTTGCTGGTAAAATCAGCATGTGCTCACTAATGGAAACCAACTATGAAGCTGACCAAATGCAGCCAACATGGAGCATAGCTATAAAACACTTGGCCCATATTGGACAAACATACTGATGGGAATCTACTGATGGCTGATACAGATCTTCTGAATAAGATACATGGTAGCGCCCACTGTATGCAGTCCCCCTCAATCCTGACTCTCTTTCTAGTCATGATGAGCCAATGCACTAAATACATTTCAACTTCCTCTTCAACCTCTCAGCACAGCTGCACCTTTCTTTCCCATTTCCAATGATTCCTTTTCGCTTTGGATTAATAGCATGCATAGCTTTTATTATATGTAAGTAGGTACAAAAGTGCTGCTTAAAAGTGCGTTTATGGAATACTTGTGCTAAAACTTGCAGCAGCTTCAAAAAAAAGTAAATTCCATCAATTCTGGATGAACTAAGTATATGGGTACTTGTAGTAACTTGACTACATGCAAATTAGTATAGGTATGTTTATTTCAAGGTCAGTGTTTTCAAATTTGCTCCCCACTTCCATGTGCTCAGGAAGACCAGGATCTGTCAGTAGGGGGGAGGGAGGTTTGCAAAAGGAAGAAGGTTTTGGTGGGGCAGAGGGTAAGGGGGCTATCCGACCCCAAAAATTTATTTTCCCTACCATAGCAATGGAAGGAGGACAAATTCAAAGCAAACCTCCAATAAGTAGATTCTATACCTGGAAAATTAAAACAAATGTATATTTTTCCATATATAGAATGTAATTATTGGAGAGTCATCTTATGTTCAGGGTCATCTTATATTTGAGTAAATTTGGTATTAAAAAGCAACACATGAAGTATGGCTGGTCCAATGACTAGGGCATTTGTCTTAGAGCTGAGGGATGGGTATTCAACGCTCTGCTTTGCCACAGGAACTGCCTGTATGACTCTGGACAAATGACCAAAGCCAGATTCTTAAAGAAATGTTGGTGACTAAGTCAAATTGATTTCAGTGAAGCCTCCTTACTTCATTTGAGATTGCAATAACATTATTTCAAGAGAACTTCAGTGTGTAAACACCTTGGAGGATCAGTGCTTCTTTCTCTTGGTGCCTTGCACATAAACAGAATACAAAGAGATGGCCATGGCCCAAAGGAACTTGCAAGCTATGACAGATATGAAGGCATACAGAAAGGATAAGGCCATATTGGTCAATGAGATAGACAGGAGCCAAAGCTTACATGCAGCCTTTCAATGGTCAAGTTTCTTGCAGGCCTCATGGGAAAGGCAGGATGTGAAGGGACACACTGAGGTAGCTTTGCTGATGTTCACTGGAAGCTTCTTGTAAGGCTGAGCGGCAGCACAGAATAAAGCACCAACAAACTTGCATGAAGATTTAAGATGTGAGTGATAGAGACATAATTAAAAGGGTAAGAACAGGCTTTTAAACAGAAAACCAGAAGCCTTTGTTTGATTGAATAGTGAAAGAGAAGCCCACAGAGAGATGCAAGGAAAGGGGTGATCTGGACTAGGAAAATGGGATGTGCAGCATCATTCAGGATAGGCCTTAGAAGAGAAAGACTTCAGCTCTCATGACCTGAAAATAGGCTGTAATGGAGATGCAAGAGGATGAGAATGTTTAACTATGTGGTATATAGGAGACACTAGATCTTAGGGGCATTATGCAGAAAGACTTAGCCTAGATATGAGGTGCTAGAGACAAGTTTGAGCTCATGGGAGTACATGGAAACCTTGACAGGAGCATGCTGAAAATTACAGGTAGAGCTGCTAGTGATACTTATAATTAGAGTGCCTTAAATTTATCCATTATCCCTTGCAACCGCTTTTCTTTTTTTTTTTCCGAGACAGTTTAAAAACTCCACTGTTTTCAGCAGGCTTTTGAAAGATATCAGATTAAATTACACTAATACCTGATGAAACCACTGAATGCCTTTAACTTAAGCCTGCACATTCAATTCCAGCCCTTCCTTATATTTTAGGCAAGTTCACCGACTATCTTGCACCATTTCATTTTAAATTTCAGCCCACTGAGTTCTCTGATTCATCTCAAATATTCACCCTTAGCATTGGTTTTTCCTTCGTTCTTGAAAACCAAACATGTACCTTTGCAGTTATCTAAACCTGCAGGCTAATAGACTGCAGGTTTGACGAAGCCCTATAATATTAGATTATTTCAATTAAGGATGCATTTCTGTTGGCTGTTATATGTGTGCACTCTCCTCACAAATAACATGGTGAAAGGAGACTGATCGGGTAAGTAACATGTCTTTTGTTTCCAACTCTGTAGAAGACAAAGGACTAACAAGGGAAGCTGGGAATTCCATTGAATAGAAAACTGTTTTTTTGGCTGCATTGCCCATGAAATTGTATGCCTTGGAAGAAAGGCAATTTGTCAGCAGGATACAAAGTAAAGATTCTTTTGCTCAGAAATAATTGTAATGGGTGGTTAGTTTTTTTTTATTGTCCACAGCCCACGCACACAAATCATTTATTTAACTAAGTAAAACAAAGGAAGCCTTGCTGCAGCCAGGGATTCATTCATTACCAAACCAAAGTGCCAACAGCTGCGTTTAACCTCTTGGGAACATTTGTCCTTTGCTCTGGTCAGGGCCCAGTGGACCAGGACCACCCCCTGAGAATGGAATAACCCAGAGAAAAAGTATCTGGAGAAACCACAAGCCCATTTGTTTAATAAATGATTGTCATTGCTTTGAGAGCTGGTAAGCACGGCTTCTCAACCATGGTGGTAAAGTACTGTGGCAAGGAAACCCAAATCACAGTAAGGAGAGAGAGAGAGGAAAATGCAGGGCTTAGAATGATCTTAAGGTAACTCAAAATAATTAAGAACAGCATTCTTGGAAAAAGTGGCCTCATTAAATTGTTTTCAGGTTGCAATTTTCTCTCATCTTCTCCCCCCATCAGCAATCTTAAAGAAATGAAAGTATCAGCTTGCTTTCTAGCACTTGGATTCTCTTAAAACTGTCATTATTCAATTATCTGCCTATTCACTGGCCCTAAGGTCCAGTGGAGCAGATATTGTGAGCCTTCATTTAATGTTTTTAAATGCACTTCTGTCCACCTGTGATACAATAAAACTTTATTGAATTCTGTTCCCACATCACACTTAACATCCTTCACTTTTATTGATATGTACGCCCATCCACTCTTCTGTCAGCAATAAAAAGAGTATTTCTAGCAAAGAAATGACCTTTTCTTTCATCAATACGGCAACTGGGAAATGTGAATTGAGCATCTTTTTTTTTTTTTTATAAAAACAGTCTTTAAAGAAAAGATAAACAGTACTTAAGTGTTGCTTTCCTTCTCCCTTCCCTCTTCCTTCCCCCAAGGTCTGCATTTAAAAATTAAAATTTGTCTATGTATCAGAAGGATAAGGTCCCCTGGTAATATTTGCCAGCACTGTTTAGCCAAAAGAGAGAAAAGCAAGGGCAGTTTATTCCACCTCAGAAACTAGAACCATTCCTCCTGCTTATTTTATAACAGGCAATTATCACAGCATAACTCTCCTCTGTTGAAACCCCATTGGGGATTTCTAGCCTTGAGATGAAAGGAAGGTTGGTCTTTCAGCCTTGGAGAATCTGATTCTTAAAGGAGAAATGACTTCTGACCCTGCAGGTCCACGGGCATCCCCTGCTCCTAGCTTGTCTTTCCACCCAGGTATGTCTTGCGCCTGTGGGAGCTGTGCTGCTGCCATGGACAACTCCATCTCTGAGAGGAGCACATCACCTTTACAACAACACTGAGTTCTGCAGGCCCTTTAGGCATGCAGGCTACTCTGTTGGCAAGGGTGGTAGTATCAAGCCCAAACTTAACAACCTACTCAATCACGTTATTTCCTTTGCCATTTAAATCCTTATACAGAAAAGCAGACAGGAAACAAAAATGCATGTTGGGTCAAAAGTAGCTTACTTCCTTGTTATACATTAATATTGGGCAGCTCCTGGAGCTCCTAACCCCTGGAGTGTCCACACATTAACATGTGAACCTAGTTTTAAGTACTCTTTAGACACCTTAAAGTTATGCCCTCCAGGGCATATTTATCTCTGATCCATGTTCCACTAGTCTGGGGACACTCTAGGCTACACATTAGTGTGAACACCCTCCCCCCACTCCCCACTGGCTTGGACCAGGTCGACTCCTCCACCCCCCACCACCCCCAGCACCCCAAATCCCTGCTCACTGTCCTCTGCCAGCTCCCCACACCCCTGCTTACTTGCTGCTGCGCTCACTGGGAGAGCAGGCAGGGAAGGGTTAATCTGCATGCTTGGTCACTGCTACTCTGCGGGCCATGCTCAGCCTGGAGAACAGCAGCAGCTCAGCAGTGGCTGAGGGGGAAAGGGAAGATTTTTACCTTTCAATCCTTCAGGGTTCTGCAGGCCTGAACACGTGACTGCTGCAAACTTGAGCTAGCACCAACACCAATCAACATTTAAGCAGCTCACAGTGTAACAGGTAACAAGGCCCTTAGCAAAGTTTGGCTCATTAGATTGACTCAGAGCACCCTACATCACAATCATGACTTCTTGGAGGTGCTTGCAGCAAGTGCATCACAAGCCCGTAGCTATCATACTAGCTTTGAGTAGGTCAGTGACACCGTACACGTGCCACCGTTCTTTAAAAATAGCTGCTAGCATCTGTATCCTTGCCTTGAAATAAAAAAAATTTAAAAAGACGACAATTTGGAGGAAGGCCTGGCGGTTCTTCAGCAGGGTAATGCCATTTAAAAGACAGACATGAACATAAAATCAACATACTGGATTGGATCGTTGCTGTCACAGATGTTCTGCTGGTATAGCCCCCTTGTAGAGACATGATATCAGCAATTTCACTTCACTAACTCCCCAAAAGACAGAAGCCCTCTTCTCTTGGGAGAGCTGCATCCAAACCGCTTTCTTTGTAACTATTTGGTGGGGAGAGCTGAGCTTCCCATCCTGCAGAACACATGAGAAGCCTGGAGGAGCAGCAAATGCCAAGGCCGATGTTCTCTGCCTCCTCTGTGGCACATATTCTGCCCTTCCAGTTTGAAGACTGCACTGGAGCCCCCTTTGTTACACCCTTGCTAAGTGCAGAATCCCCCAAAAGCAAAAGGACTGAAGGAAGACAGTAGTCGGGAAGGATGATGCACCAGTCGTTTTAAAATGAGGAAAAGAGAAGAACAAAGTTGAAAATATTCCATTGCACAAGGGGCAATAGCATTGTATTAAGCATCCATGACCAAGGTCAGCTACAGCATCATGCTCAAGGTAACTCCCAAAGGCTGTCCTGTTAGAATATAGGCTCAGTTTTCTTCTGCTATTCAGCAAATATTTGTGTTAACAGCAGCCAGTGATTTGAAACCTTATGGAGTAAACCAACAAATTAGATATAGCAGGCTGAGATTACATTCTAATGGAATGGGCTGATGAAACATTAATGCCTTAATTACATAACTGCTTCACTCCTTTAGCAGAACATCATATGGCAAAGCTTACATTCAGAGATGTCCCCATTGCCCTAGATGTCCAGCAGTAATGAAAATCTGAATAAAAGAAGATCTTGAACATAGCCCTGCCAGTGAATTGCTTACCAACTCCAGTCTTTTTACCTAGACAAATAACCGGGCAAGGAGCTGGGATCTACACAGCTATGCTGTGCAAGTCTGTTTGAACTTGTAAAGGGTTAAAACCATGTAAACCCAAATTAGCAGAGCCAAACCAGATGTGACCTGATGGAAGAATCTGAGGCAAAGCCCTCTTTTTTATTTTACTGCCCTGCACACATCAGGCTAGCACTAACACTCTCTGAAATCATGGATCTGAGGAAGGCAGAGGAGCTGCTTGGCCATTTGCTCATCACTTGCCTTAACGGGTGATTTCTGAAAACTGCACATGCACAGCGGTCCCTCTTGCTGGAGGCCGCTACAATATTGACCTTGGATCGCCTTCCCCAAATTCTCCCTTTCAAGCTGGTATAGTGGCAGCGTGCACATGAACAGTGTCACTGGTCTAACAGCTGGCCTGCTTGTCTGCTGAGAGAAGATATGTATTTCTCTGACACCTCTCTAAGCCAGCAATGAGCCTGGTGCGATGGGTTCAAATTAAGAAGAATCTGTGGCGGATGCTCAGGATAATCAGGTAAATAAAGTGCTGCCATCCCTGTTCCAGAGATGAGGAATCATCGAGGAAAAAAATACACCAAATTCCTTCGGGGCAGCACGCTAAGGGGATTAAGCAGAAAACTAGGAGTCAAGAAACCTGAGATGAAAGCCCATGTCTGTTGACATCTGTGATGAAACTCACCCCAGATTACAAGCATGGTTCTGACATAAGCTTGTTGCATAAGCCACATCCCCTCTCAGGGCCTCAGCTTTTACCATTTACTGAATGGGTTTTATCTACTTCAAGCAGCAGGAGAAGGCAAAGGGAAATCATGTCTATAAAGTACTGCAGAAGTGGACAACAGGAATGCAGCCAGGCAGGAGCAGAGGCAGAATAGAAGAGTTCTGGTCTTCCTGCCCTATGCCTGCATGGGCCCAGACCCACATGCATGTGTGCGTGCAAAGTGATGTAGTTCCTCTGCCCTCAATGAATGAAGCTACACTGATTGACATGGCTGAGAGTCTGGCCCAAAACGCTGATCAAAAGCGTTGTGATTTTGCAGAATGATATCCAAGATATTTTGTCAAAGAGTTCACAAAAAATCTTCCCTCCTCCCCGCAGTGAGAAAATAAAAATTACTGCAGCAGGTATTAATAAATAAATAGAACAAACAGCCATACAACACCCTAACCTGGTTTTAAAGGCAACATTTTTCACATTTGGATCATTAAAAACATTCAATCCCTACTGTACATTTGGAACTGAACAACCCACCACAAGAGTTATTTTACATCTTGCATATAAGACCGATTAACACCTCAGGGCATAATATTCACATAATACCTTTCTAACAATGTACCACTATTCTTCTCTGTTATATATGCAACAAAGGCTATTGAGAGGTGCTAGGCAATGACTAGTTCTTTCCCAGAATGATCTCAGGAGGAAAATATGCCTCATGCAATTCGCAATCTGAAGAAATATGACCCGGTATGGTAAGTAGAAAACCAGCCCCTAGAACACACATGCACATGCACACATGCATGCACGCACGCACGCACATGCACACCCACTTTTTTTTTTTTATTAAATGAAATACTGCACTGCAAATAGGCAGCCTAGTAATTTTGGATAAGGTTCTATATATTTAATCCAGCTCCTACTGAAGTCCCTCTTTCCATTGACCTCAGCAGGTCCCCCATGACAGAAGTCATCAGTTTTTGCATCTAGCAGCTTCTTGGGTTATTTTTTCTTGAATTTGTTTTTAATAATCAAACATAAGGATGGCTGCAATATTGACTTCTACGTTCCCCAGGAGGCAGAGGCAGACATAGGGCCCCTTGATAGAAAGTCACTTTTATTCAGGGTTGGGGACTAGGAATTCTTTAATTGCATCCCTTGTCTCTCCAACCATCACTTGACAACCATAACACATTACAACTCTTCATGTCACCATAGCAAGCAAGCGGCCACCTTGCTGATGAGAGATGCGTCCTGTTTGAGGACTGTAAACTTAAGTGAGGTGCCTTGAAACTTTTCTTCTGGGGATCATGTCAGCCACTTCCAAGTCACATCCATTTTTACGTGGCCTGGGCTCAAAGCACAGGTCCAGGATCTATTTATCAACCCAACTCTGCTTTTGGTAGGCAGATGACTTTGGTGTTATGGTGGAGAAGAATGGAAATTTCCTACGTGACTCTTGTTTAGCATAAAAAACCCTAACAGTGGCTCAGTTCTACCTGGCTTGACTATTTCTTACTTATAACAGAAACATATTCTTTTTATTATTCCTGTCTAAAATATACAATTTTGGACAGCAGGACTGTAACTGTGCGCTATACACCCTGCCAAGGTGAAAAGCAAATTCTAAAGTGTGCTTTTCTTTTTAGTAACGCTGATATTCCTCTATTAAATACATAATACTATAACCCCTAATGACTTTCCACCCTTAAAAAAAAAGAAAAAGAAGAGAGGGAGAGGGACTTAAGAGACTTGTAAGTGATTTGCTTTCATTAGCTTGGAAATTTACAGTTTAGTCATCCCTACCATCTACATTATATTTCTCAATAAATTACCTTCCTATTTACTTTTAAAAGTAAGGAGATGCAGTACAGATGTCACTAATTAAAACAGCATAGATCACTCTGAAAGACTTTGTTATAAAATTACAAGCAGAAAACCCCATAATGAGCAATTAAATGCTAATTAATAACACAGCCTCATCCTGATATAGCGCTTCTCATCTGTAGATTCGAAGTGCCTTACAAGAGAAGGTCACAACCATCATCCCCATGCACTGGAAAACAAGGCATGAGGAGATTATAGACTTGTCTACCTACACCCAAGGGATGAACCAGAAGTAGAACTCAGATTACACGAGTACTGAGCCAGTGCTCTATCCACTTAGCCATGCTGTCTCATTCTCCTTGTGGTGTTTTTTAAACGTGAGCATGACTCGTATAGAATGACATTTTTCAAATCTGACCAATCAAGTCTTGTACTGTGCACCCACTTTTACCCAAATTTGTCACTCGTGGTTTATTTTCCCCAAGGAGGCAACTCAGTTGATTCAAGGCTGACCTAATCTTCAAGCAAAATGAGATCTCTATCCTAAAGAAGTGAAAATATATCAATATACTTACTATAAGGGACGCATTCGTACTGGACTTCCAGGTACTTGTATGTTCCTGGGCAGGGGTCTGGGAACACATCAGGGCCTGCTACCACAGCACACTGGGTGCGATTGCTGCATCTGAAAGGCAAAGATGTAGACAGTCAAAATACAGAGAGCACTGCATGGCCAACTTTCTCGAAAGTGGTTTCTCCTCTCCACCCTTAGAAAGGAAACATAGTATTGAATTTTGTTAACATTTCCCTGTAGTTCTGCAAAACTAAAAGATTAAAGCAACCACACAGGAAATACGCATTAAAAAAAAGTCTGATTTAATTATACCACCACCACAAATAAATGTAAATACATATTTTTATATCAACACTATGCTTTTAAATAGAGCTATATCAAACAAATTCAAAGAGATAACTAGCAATCATAACAATTATCATCAAAGAAGCTGTCTAAAGAACAAAACCACTTTTTTATACCCAAATATACAGTGCACTTATGTTTGCTGGGAAGGGATTAGGCCAAGTTATTATTACAGGACTGTCTCTGTTCCGAAAACAGATGCGACTTTTGAGATGCGATGAATTTCCAAAACGCAAGTGATGAGCTTTCTCTCATGGAAGAGGTTAGTCTGCAATGACAGGGAGCCATAAGCAACCCTAGGCATACAAGTAGCTTCTTTGAAATCAGCAGGGCTAATTATGGAGGTGAAGTCATTTGCATGCATAAACAGCTGCAGGACTGAGTCCTGAGATGTGTCCTCCATTTAATGCATATGCCTGATTCTTGGCCCTGAATGATTTCCATGTGCATCCAGGCTTCATAACATACATTTGCCCTAGATACCTTTGTAAATCAGCTCACTGATTTTTTTGATGGATTTCAAATACAGATTTATTTAGTAAGCACTACTGCCAAATAGAAAATTCCTTGGTGTTTGTTAAAAAAAAAAAAAATAAGAGAAAAAAAAAGAGGACAATGTCATTAGTCCTTGATTTCATCCTTTTCCACATCAGAAAAAGAACTCCTCAGGGCTAGATCATTGCAGATCCTTTCCTGAAGATGCAGCTTCCTCTGATGTGACATGGGACCTCTGACCCTACTGTTCTTCTGACAGAAGCGGCAGCAGCCAGAGAAGAACTCTCATTTAGCTCTGGAGTGGAAATGCTTCGTGTTTACCTGAGGCTACAGTTTGTCATCTTTAATGAGGATTTCATTTTAGCCCATAAATTAAAATTGATTCATTAGTGAATGCCGTAAGCTCGATAATTTCTTTAATGTTACAGAAAGATTAATAAAACCTGATATCCCACTGATCAGGCAATTTTGCAGGATAGCAGATAATCCAGTGAGCTGGACTGTGCTCATTTTTCCCTGTTGAGATTTAAGCCAGACGATGGCTATCAAAAGCAAGTGACTAGTTTTATCATATAAATGAAGGAATAAATGTATTAGCTAGAGGGCTAATTGTGTTGTCCTCAGCTTTGCTACTGTGAGACAGGTGATTTGGCAAAGGTATCACAGATAGCTTGGCAAGTGCAAGTGAGCTAGCTTCCAAACAGAGGCTTTGAACCTGATCCAAAATTTCACTTTCACCAAAAAGTTTTTTACTGAGCTCAATGTGCCTCAAGATGCAGCAGTCCCCTCTGTGGTTTTGGGATCAGTTCTAGCCATGTTACAAAGAACAAAAGTAATGCGTCTTAATGGTATGGTAGACAGGTAGAAGTAAGGCCTAAGAAATCAGCTTGGGATCGATCAGCTTAAAAATCATGAGTTTGTTTCTTTGTTTTCTATGTTAAATTTCAGGTTCTCATATAAGCAAGTGAACCTGGGAGCCAGTGCTTTAAAACAGAAAACCCACCCCATGTTTTAAGGTTTACAATGAAATCCCAAGGGTTGGCTTCACTGGTCCATCAACTCTCTATACATACATTTGAAGAGTAGGCTCTGAATGCAAGCCTGACCCTACCACAACATTTTGAGCTCAGAGAAAACACCAAACAGAGTGAAAATACCTGAATGTACTTTGTCAGCTAACTTGTAGTTATCACTGGTGGCTTCTGAATGACAGAGGGAGTTGAGAACACTGGAGTACTTGCCGCCCATTGGATTTTTTGATCAGTCTCTTGGGGCTTAGACATAGGGCATATTTGCCCTGGTGGAATCAGCCTTTTTACCAGTGTAAACAAGGAACAGACATGGAGCAAGTAGTCCTACATTGGTGTAACTTAACTAGAATCCTGTGCAGAATTATCCTGATTAAATGCAGGGGTAAAATGACAAGTATAACTTCAGTGAGTATAGGCATCATGTGTCCACAGCTGTCATAGGGTGGTAAGTTCCTGTAGGCAAACAGATTATTACCTTCTCACCCACTACTAGATGGCAGAGAACTGTAACAGCACCTACTGCAAGCAGTTACCCTAGATTGCTTGCTTTGGATTCCAATGTAATTTATATTGATATATGAAAGCGAAATAAATTACACTCGGGTGATGTAGCATAGATGACTCAACTGTAAGTTTCCAAACTGCTCAAAGTAAACCATGTGCAGGCTTCTTAAGCTGCTATTTTTAAAGGATGAGAGTCATTGTGGGTTACAGTATTTAATACAGGAATCTCAGAGTTATCACAGTTAGGATCACAATCTTTGCTCAGGCATTTATGTACAACTCTACTTGACCTGAAAGGGGGACACTACTGAAGATGCAGCTGGTGGGAAAAGGCAGGACATTTCCATCTCCACAGTAATACCCCCAATCTGAAGGAAGGCTACTCATGTATGGTTTCTCCTATATACGTCCACAGGACCTGCAGGGGAAGAGGGCAGGGTCTGCCCTATATCTCAGCCTGCCCATCCAGGAACCACACAAATCCCCTAGGAAATTTGGGAAGCCAGAGCCACATGCACTCTGCAGTCCTGGAGCTTCCTGTATTTGGGAAGACCAGACCACTAGAGGTAACTCCTATCCCTGCCACAGATGGAGCCAGGTATGGAAAGGCATCTCCAAAGGAAGAGGCATAGGAAGAGGGATGCCACACCAACCCCGAAACCTGCACAGCATGAGGTTGCTAAGGTCCAGCACTGCTGGCCCTGGAATCTTTTCTCATTGCATGTCTTTGGAGGAACAGAAGGTTGCTTAGGGAGACAGCCTAAGCATCTTGGCAGTGATATGTTCCATTACATATATTATATTTTGTACATGCACAAACAGAAGGAATAAAGGTTCTTCCCACAGGCCCAGGTAGGGTAAACTTCTATAAATCGGTATAGTATTGCAAACCCAAAGCGGTTGCAAATTAGGAGTCAGACCCCAATCAGTCATGAGACTCACTTAAAAATCAAAGCATTAAAAAATAATACATTTTTGGGGGGGAAGGGGGGCGCAGGATTTCTGTGCCTTCTGTTTTTCACATTTCTAGATGTCACATTCCAAAGCATCTCTCTGCAACCAGGAAATCTACAGACTTAGAAAAGAAAGCACATTGAAATTCCCATGAATTACTAGTTCCCAGAAGCTGAGGATTTAAGGGGGTAAAAAAACCCTCCAAATACTATGAATAAATCACCCAAGGTTGCAACACTGATAGCACAAACGGCACTGCCTCTTCTACATACGGATTTCAGAACAGATCCTATTTGTAGCAAAAACTTGTCCTGCACTTGACATTTTAGCTTTCCTTTTACTGTAGCAACATAAAATGTTCAGCTGTTCATCCTAAGAAACTTGCAGAGAAAGTCAATTAAAGGGGGAAGGGGGGAACAAAAAAACCAATATCTGTTGAGCCAGCTGTTACTGGCAGACTATAAGAATTTTAAGGGGAAAAACAAAATAAATGCTCATTGTCACTGGTAAGCCAGAGTTGTGCTCCTACTTTTCCCTCTTTCACTACTGTCTCACCACCCTTCAGTTCTGTCATGTTTCATTCCATGCAGATTAAAGGCCCTACTGACAAAAGGCTGACACATAGGAAGTGACACAGAAAAAGAGATGTGTGGGTAGGCTTTAGAAGAAGGGAAAAAACATGTAATCATTGCTTATTCCAGCTCAGGCAACCCAGCTCACAAACAGCCATTGCTGAGTGATTGAGCTCTCCTTGGTTATCACAGGATTATGTGCCAAACCCTTTGATTGCTTGGCATTAATTGCAAAGCAAGACTCCCGTCATTTGCTGAGATGCATTAAGGCAAATGAAGACCAGGAGATGGATAACTCAGGGGATTGGTAATAAATATGTGCACGTCTATATTCATATCCAGCCCAAGCCAAAACAAAAAGTTTTCAC
The DNA here is from genome assembly GCF_001723915.1 of Gavialis gangeticus. Classification (NCBI taxonomy): domain Eukaryota; kingdom Metazoa; phylum Chordata; order Crocodylia; family Gavialidae; genus Gavialis; species Gavialis gangeticus. Next base: position 60,831,590 of record NW_017729030.1, read on the forward strand.
TATCAGAGAGCTGCTTGGTGACTTACTGAACATCAAAGAACTCTTTGGAGTCCAGTACCTAACAGATGTACACCCTTATTAAAAAAAACAAAACAAACAAATGGCATAAAGGATGTTTGTGCTTGTGGTTAAAGTACAGTAAACGAGACTGATTTTTCCCTAAATTTGATGCAAACAGTCTGACTCAAACCAAGGCAGGCTATAATACACTCTCTGCCTATCTCAAAGCAAGGGAAATGCCAATCAAATGCAGCTGACAGAGAATGGACTGGACTTCTTCAACATAAGGCATAAAAAATGGTGGAGCTCCTTTAAGCAGACTATTTATCTGGTAGGCAAATCCTTTAGCTAATGCAATTGAGGTTGTAAAAATCAAAATCTAGTGAAACTAGCTATAAAGGGATCAGGTTACTTAAGTACTTCACTCCTCAGGTCTCAGATCCTAACCTACCAGGCAGGGTCAGAAAGACACACTCCCCTTTAACGAAGTATAGTAAATGACACACTTGGCTTTATAGCAGGAGGGTTTATCATTTTGAGCTCTGCTATGCACTTGCTCATACTGGCTGGTTTTGGACAGAAGCCAGGCTTGAAAAGATGAACAAACAATAGCAGAGAACTTACACTTGGGAACCAGAGATGAATCTGGAAGATGACCTCAAGGACTCCAGTCTTTCCGCCACTGTTGTGCCAGCCTCCCCATGTCTACTCCTGAAGGGGTTTAGGACGATATGCTCCTGTGCCTCCCTTCATGGCCTGGCCCCTCCTATTTTCTACAAATCCAGCAAGGGAAGGGCCTGGAAGAAGCAGCTCATAAACAAGCTGTAACTTCCAAAAAGAGTGGGACATAGTGTCCCCTAGAAGCAAGAGGCTGCAATCACAGGTAGCTACCATCTACAACAGCAGTCCTAAACCTTCCCTCCACAACTTTTTTTTTTTTAATTTAGTGGCACACTGGTTGAGAATCACTCTTGTGCCACTGCTGCCACAGCCAGGTAGAACTACCTGCTATTGCCTTGAGGGAGCAAAACTGGGAAGCACTGCAGAAGTAGTGTGCCTTCTTGCCTGCATTACAGTTAGTTGATAAACCTAAAGCAGTCAGGAGCACCTTTTCTTGCTGCAACCCTTCCCAGTCCAATCCTGCATGCTCCTCCCAGAACCAGAGGCATGTGGGATAGTTCCACCTACCTCTGTTTCTGCGAGGAGGATGAAGGGTCAGACTGGGACGGTGTGTGACTGCATATAACATCTGCTCCAGACGGTCTGGGGCTAGTGCCATGTGCAGTACAGGTCCTAGACTGGCTGAAGCAGGCACTGTATCTGGCATGGAGGGACAACTCTCCCTCCTCACCCTAACCTTACTGCCCCCACACACACTGAATCCAGTGCCCGCTCTGGCTGATCCAGGACTATGCCACACACAGTGCCTGATCTGGGACCTGGATTGCACACAGCTTGCATCCAGGAGTAGCCAGAGTGGGCACTTGATCTAGCAGGTGGGGGCAGGTCCTGGATTGACTGTGCGTGGGTGCTACAAACAGCACAGTCCTGGAGTGGGAGCTATGTGCAGTGCACGTCCAAGGCCCAGAGCCAAGGACCAGTCCAGCATACACCCTGTGTTGCCCTTAAGTCAACCCAAGACCCAGGGGTAGCACCAGGGGCCAGTTGATGGGGCTCTGCAGCCTGGATCTTGGACACTCCTGCTTTAGGTTTATCAGACAATTCTAATGTAGGCAGAAGTGCATGCTCCTGGTACAGCCCTTACTGATCCGTCTCCACATGAGGTACACGGGACAGTTCCACCCACTTCCAACTGTGGCAGCATCTATGTGCCGTGAATGACTCTTGCAGCATCTAAAGTACTATGGCATCCCAGCTGAGGATCCCTTGTCTACAGAGCCAAACCAATGTTCTCTGACCATCTAGGGAACCAGAGGGCAGGAAGCTCCACACTTCCTCCAACAAGTTCAGGAGAGGGTACAGTCATCCTCCCATGTTGAATGCTCTGGGAAGAAATGCACCATCTCTCATTACACCCGCAAACATTCATATGTTAAAGTGTGGCCAACTCCGTATACATGCCAGGTATTACACACACGCACACTGCAGAACCATCATTCTGCGCATCTCCTGCCAGCAGGCAATACACAGTGCAGGAGTGTTTCTGTAATAAGGATTAGCTCTGATCAAGAGCTTCATCTCCATATGGAGAGAACCAGAATCATACAGATTGTTGTGGTGTCTCAACCCGAGTGAATAATACCAGCTCTGAACTCCCAGGAATCATGAAGTTCAGTGTTGGTTCTTGACATTTCCTGGTCAACACACCAAGAAGGCTTTTATCATTCCTTCAGGGAAAAATTTTGCTAGCTGTTGGACCTGCTACTTGGAGCTAGAATTGGCAATACGTCCATTAAAGTGCAGATGTGCTTGCTTACACAATGGGAAGAGGCCATGCTGAAATGCCATTAGAGCTCTTAACATTTACACAAATTGATGTTCTACATCCTGGTGGATCCTGAGCAGTTTAAGTGGAAGCTCCATTTTACCACACCCTGGGCTTGTTCTGCCCCAAGTAGCTACTGATCACTAGTTTTCCATCAACTTCCTCCTGATATCCTTTTTTCCTATGGTGTTTGCAGCTCAGCTCTAATTCATTTCCCCATCCACCCCAGTACTTACATGGCCCTTTCACTACAGTCCATGAAAACCTTGCCCTCTTTAGTATATGTATCACAACACCCTAGTGAAGCAGAATTGTGCAGGTATGGCAATCTAAGGCACAGAGAGACAAAGTAGGAAAGTGATACAGGCAGCCTGCAACACAGCAAGGTATTCAAGTCATGTCTTAGAGAAGCAATGATTCTCAGCCAGGGTGCTACAGCACTCTAAGATGCCACCAGATCCTTTGAAGGGTGCAATGAGGTAGGTGGAGATAACCAAGGGGTAAGGAGATAAGCAGGTAAGTTAAGCAGATATGTGCAGGCTCAGACATATCCCTTCAGGGAGGATCCCCCATCCCCATTGCTTAACCCCTCTGCAAGGAATTAAGTACTGCAATATATAAATTATGTTTTTAATTGGGTCATTAAATCCACAAAAGTTATGGAAGGGTCCAAAAAGGCGAAGAACCACTGCTCTACACAGAAGGACATCCTGCCTCACACTAGTTCTTTCCTACTTTTCTCTGCCTCTCAAAGTTTTCACATTTGTTCTCTAGCTCCAGGGCAGCTGTAAAATGCCTCGCCAGGCACAGTCCCTCTAATGAACATGCCCTTTGGGCTGCTGGGTGCCCAGAGGAGTGGAGCACTGGGATTTGAGAGGAATCTGGGATATCTGCTTAGGCAGTGAAAGAAAAGAAATAATGGCCTACACCTCATAAAAAAAAAAAAAAAAAAAAAAA
>NW_017729030.1:60835101-60839604 GCF_001723915.1 Gavialis gangeticus
CCCCCCAAAAAAAAAAAAAAAAAAAAAAAAAAAATCACAAAAAAATGTCTAGTTTCCAGTACCTCATACTCTGTGTGCCCCCTGCCCTCCCCCCTGCCCACAAACCTGACTTGAAAAATATCCTGGAAAATTATCTGACTGATCAAACTGATCCCTTCTGCCCTGTGGCTTAACCTCTTCTGCTCACAAACCATTTTTCTCAGCCAGACTCCTACCCAGTATCTTCTTCTCCCTCCTAGACTTTACTGTTGTTTATTCACCCTTTGTGGAGAGACATCTGCACCAGTCATCTGATGGAAATGCCTGAGAAGCTCTGCTTCACTGTATCGTACATCTGATCACGTGAACTCCTCCATGGCTTCAGCAGTCTCTTACTGCAATAGATCATAGAGTTGCCTGAGAGGTATCTGCTGGTTTGTCAACCTATCCCTAGAGGACAGATAGCATAGGGCCCCTTCCAATAAGGAGAACTGGCCAACAGGACTAGTGCAGATTATAAACTATCCACTCTTAATGCTTAATCTTCACCTCCAAAGCCACTATTCTTCTGAGCAGACCTCTAAAGGAAAAGTGTCATCAGAATCCACTGCAGAACACACAGACTCTCTCAGGCTGATGAACAGTCTTCTGCCTCCTCTACCAAAACATTTGCACAGTTTGGATTCTTTGAATTTCTTCCTTTTTGAATTGTTCTACACTAAGCAAGCAGAAAATGGGTAAAAGTAGCTGCAGAGAATTTTGAAACTGCACAGACAATTTTACCACCATGGATGAACAAAACCCACTTACTTAATCACTAAATCACAGCATTAAAAAAAAAAGACTTTGAAGACATGTGAGCATTAAAAGAGTACCTAAGATGCTTTTACTTTTTCTTTATTTCCATGTGTTATGAGATCTGACTAAGAGTTTTTTTGTTTGTATTTCTACCTGCAGTCATTCTTATCCCACTCTAACTCTTAAAGATGAAAAGAAAGTGAAAACTCAGTAGACAGATTCCTGTCTTCTGTCTTCAATGCAAGTGCTCATGAAAACTGTGCTCACTGCTATGGTTGGTACAGGAAGCTATTCTGGATTCATTCCTTGTGGCTGTGTCTACACAAGACACTGACTGTATAAACAAGCATTAAATGACTGCACAGTAACCCAAGTTACTGTGCAGTAGCACCAATGAACGGCTTTTTTGTGACGCTGACTGCACAGTAGCTCGAAACTATTGTGCAGTAACACCACATCATGCTTGCTGCCGTGCGATGCTACTGTGCAATCAGTGTCATGTGTAGATGCGGTCTGTGTGAACAGTCTTACTCTGGTATAAAATGCTAGCACTTTACACCCACTTTCCTGAGGTATAAATGTCCACACAAGGGGTGGAGCAATATGCAATCAGAAGCTAGTATTCATATTCTAGAATTAAGTTTTTCCTAATCACTTTCTTCTTTCCAAGAGAGAGGTGGGGAAAGGAAAAGTAAAAACCAAAGGTTTCATTTTTAAAAGCAACAACTTCACTTGAGATCCTTTGGAGCCTGATTTTCAACATGGCAATGCCACATTCAAAACTTTTCTGAAAATAGGGCAATGGGGCACAAGTCTTCACAGATATATAGACACCTCCTTCCTTCAAAAGGAAGTACCCAGAATTAATGGATATTTTGGTAAGACAGAAAATGAGCTCCTGCCTCACTTCTGAAAAAACATGTTCTTCACTGCCATTTCTCTCAAGTTAAATTTCCCTGTCATCTTTCAAAGTGTCCTTTAGCATCCCTCAAACATAGGCATACTATAAGAATTTCCCAATCCAGCAGCATATGCAGTCTTAAGGAGGTGGCACCCCTCTAAAGGGCATTTAAGTAGAACAGCCCCTCATTCCACCTGAAAAATGCCTTATTCATATGGGGGGGTGGGGGAATTTACATTTGGTTGCTGGTGTTTTTCAGCAGCAGGACTGCCAGAAGTGTTTGAGTTCAATCAGCTTCAGAACCAGATGCAGGGCTCAAACTCACTTGCATCCCCTGATTCAAGCTTAAAAATTCATCACCTCACTTCACTGAACTTGTGTCTATTCTCTCTGGTTACATTTTTGTGATTTTTAAGTGAGAACATTTTTTGCAATGAGGGTGCAGGAGAAACTTTAAGACACAAACACCTGCTTATTTCCCCTCTGACATTGAACATTATCCAATATTGATATATTAAAAAAGGTAGAGATTTATTTTGGAAAGTAATATACATTTCAAGTCTTTGCAGGAACTTGAAGCTTTAGCACAGTATATGTGTGGGGTTCATCAAGTCTGAAGCAATATATTTATCAGGACAGAAATGCAAAGATGGCATAAAATTAGAGATCAATTCTACACTTTCAGAATTAATCATCTCAGACATGAATCAACTTCACATCCAGCTCAGCTGAACTACCAGTCACTGCAAAAAAAAAAAAAAAAAGACATGGATGGAAGCTGCTGGCCCTAAAAATTAAGCAGCAATGGAGGGAGACAGGCAGATGGTACAGCATTCCTTTGTCAGCTAAGGGTACAGACAGACGTAACAACTGAACTGTTTCAAAACATCACCGATTCAGAACCATTTCACAATTGTGGGAAGTGCTGTGGCTCCAATGCCAGGGATTGGGAGTGAGCACCCAGCTTACCCTGCCTCCCAATAGGCACGTGGGAGGAAGTGCTTGCACATACACTTTGAAAGTCCCAGGGGGATGGGTGACCTAGTGTTGGGGGAAATTGTCAACTGGCACTTTTCTGCTTTCCCGTGTTTCCTAAGCACGAGTTCACTAAACTTCAGTAGCCCACAAATGACCAAAGTTGCAGCATCTCACCTGACATTGGGCTGGTGTGGTGGGACGGAGTGCTTGCACCAATGTTTTTGGTTCCCAGGTTCTTGGGGGGCATGATGATGGGCTTGTCATGCTCTGGCTGGGCTCTGCCAGTTTTGCCCAGCAACAGGTGCTGTCAGCACTCTCCATACAATCCGGAAAGCCCCTAATTGAATTGCTACATGGCCCTTGGCCATGTGCTGGGGAAACCCCATCCCCTGTGGAAAATCCCCGCGTACATTTTGGCACGGAAATGTGGCCAATCGGGGCTTAAAATTCTGTTTGTCATCTGGCCTATAAAAGCTAGGGTTGGGCTTCTGCCCAAGAGAGAGACCAGAGCGTTTGCTGCTCAGTGGGCAGGCCTGGCCAGCTTCCCACGGTTTCTCCTGCCTTTGGACTCTCTGGCACCTGATTGTGCACCCGAACATCGACCGCTCACTCATCGTCCTCTTCGGTTTCGAGTCCAGCGCTCCGTCTGTCTGTCTGTTGTTCATCCTTCAACTGAACTGTTGACAAGTGTAACTGCCTACGCAGCCACATCCCGATGACTGTTGGGCGTAAGTAAGAAATCAAAATAAAATTTACCTTGGAACCATTACGAGTCTACCTACCTCTCCCTCTCACTAAACTAACACCAGGGGATCAGAACCCCAGGGCTTTAGCCACAGCCTGGCTCGCGCCCCGAACAGGGCTGTGGCCGGGAAGCCACTGTGTGAGAGTGTGTGTGTTGTGTGAGTGTACTGACAGGACTCACCAGAAAGGTGATCTCAGTGCCCTAACTACAGGCTAATCCTGTGCTCTCCAGGCCTCTTATGACCTTATCATCTTACGCTTACCTGCTCTGCCTTGATGTGATTTAGTATCTGGGAAGGTTGCCCTACAGTTTTAAAAGGAGTCTGGGGCTGCTATCCTCAGAGCAGTCTCAGCCCCCTGGTGCTTCCCCTGTGCTCTCTTGCTCTCTCTGGCTTCGTCACTGGCCCTATTCATGGCCCCAGCCTCCCCTATAACCATGCCTGCGCCTTACAACTTTACTCATTCTCTTTTCATGTGGCCTCCAGGCACGCTCACGTATAGGGAGAGGCTCCCCCTACCCCTGGTAGCATCTCCTGTGCTCCTTGTGGACACTGCATACTTCAGGAGACTTCTCTAACATGCAGGACCAGCACACCCCATTTTGCCCTAGAGGCAAACCTATATATACTGGCCAGCCCTACCTCTACCAGTCAGTGATCCCTGCTTCTCAGCCCCAGCACAGGGGTTTCCCCTCATCCAATCTATAGCCTCATTTACTTTCACCCTGCTGCACAAGAGCTGGGTCTACATTTCTTGGTCAGTTGTCCCACCTTAAGCAGCCTCTGTACCAGCTTGCAGTCCTTATCTTACTCCTGGCCTGGAGTTTAGCATCTGTGAAGCCTACTGCTAGGCATCTTTTTTCCTAAAGAGCCTGGTAGTCCTGCTACTCTACCTGCTACCCTCCCAGGACTGCTTACTACTATTTGTGCCTCTTTTTCCCTCCCTTGCAGCTACTGATCAGAGATTTCTTCTCTGCTGGTCTCAGAGGGCTGAGCCCTTTGTCCTCCAAAACCAAGAGTGCTTGCTCCTCCGGGCTACACAACTTGTGTTTGTAAATGAGCTAGGGTTTTCCGTGTGTGTGTGTGTGTGTGTGTGTGTGTGTG
>NW_017729030.1:60839790-60849375 GCF_001723915.1 Gavialis gangeticus
TGTGTGTGTGTGTGTGTGTGTGTGTGTGTGTGTGTGTGTGTGTGTGTGTGTGCGTGCGCGTGCATATCACACTAAACAAGGTTCACAGTGAACCAATTCAAAATAGGACTTTATTTTCCACATACACTTTTGAACTATTCCACACAGATTTAATCTGACTCAGACAGCTTGTATTTCTCTTCACTTAAACCAGATTTTAAATGTTCTATGTGTCATGCATGTTGTAGCGATTTGCTATGGTATAGCGCCTACAAGAAACAAGACCAGAAACCTATGCCTAGATGTGAGGACCAAAGCCCAGATATTCAGGCAACAATACACCCTGGAAGTGAGTACAAGTCATTTCTCCGACAGGGGCGTGGTTCACATTTGGTGTTGGGAAGTTATTTAATTTTGGGAAGTAACAAAACTGAATCCTTTACCAAGCCAAGTAGAACAAAAGGTTTTAACTTATAATGATCTGAATGGTTTGGTTTTACTTGCCCCAACTCCTCCCAGACCTTGGGGACTGGAGCCTCAGTGGCCAGACAGCAGTGGGCTCCAGCAGTGCTGAACTACACCAACTCCTATAGACAGCAGTTTAGCATAAGGTTCCTGCAACTGAAAGAAAATGCCACAGATGCAGCCTGTTCTTGTGCCCATAGTAGTCAGAACTCTTTGTAGAGACAATATCTTTTATTATACCAATGAAATAGTTCCAAAAAAAAATCTTTCTTTGCAAGCTTTCAGGCTCAAACACCCTTCCTTAGGTGAAGGAGAATACACAGATTGTAACATTTCTCTCAGGTGGAAATGAACTTATAGATTCATAGAAAGTTAGGGCTGGGAGGGACCTCAGGAGGTCATCTAGTCCAACTCCCTCCTCAAAGCAGGACCACCACCAACTAAATCATTCCAGCCAAAGCTTTGTCTATCCAGGTTTTAAAAACCTCCAAGGATTGAAGTTCCACCACCTCTCTGGGTAACCTGTTCCAGTGTTTTATTACCCTTCTAGTGAGAAAATTCTTCCTAACATCTAACCTAAACTTCCCTTGCTGCAGCTTGAAACCATTGCTCCTGTCATCTGCCACCACTAAGAACAGGTTAGCTCTATCCTCTTTTGAACCCCCCTTCATATACAGGCATACCTCGTTTTATTGCGCTTCACTTTATTGCGCTTCGCAGATATTGTGTTTTTTACAAATTGAGGCAAGACCCTCCACCAGCAAAAAGATTACGACTCGCTGAAGGCTCAGATGATGGTTAGCATTTTTTAGCAATAAAGTATTTTTTAATTAAGGTATGTACATTTTTTTTAGACATAATGCTATTGCACACTTAATAGACTACAGTATAGTGTAAACATAACTTTTATATGGACTGGGAAACCAAAAAATTCGTGTGACTCGCTTTATTGCGATATTCGCTTTATTGCGGTGGTCTGGAACTGAACCCGCAGTATCTCCGAGGTATGCCTGTAGTTGAAAGCTGCTATTAAGTCCCCTCTCAGTCTCCTCTTCTCTAGACTAAATAAACCCCATTCCCTCAGTCTTTCCTCATAAGTCATGTCCCCCAGCCCCTGAACCATTTTTGGTGCCTTCCACTGGACTCTCTAATTTGTTCACACCCTTTCAGTATCAGGGGGGCCCAAAACGGAACACAGTAGTCCAGATGTGGCCTCACCAATGCTGAATAGAGGAGAATAATCACTTCCCAACCTACTGGCAACACACCAGTTGAGCCCAGTTTGCCATTAGCCTTCTTGGCAACAAGGGCACACTGTTGGCTCATATTCAGCTTATTGTCCACTGTAACCCCCAGGTCCTTTTCTACAGAGCTGCTGTGCAGCCAGTCAGCCCCCAGCCTGTACTGGTGCATGGGACTGTTGTGTCCTAAGTGCAGGACTTTGCACTTGTCCTTGTTGAACCTCATGAGATTCTTTTTGGCCAAATCCTCCAATTTATCTAGGTCACTCTGAATTCTAGCCCTACCCTCATAGGCAGTGGATATGGGGGGCTAATGGGTCTGATCCCCCTCAAATGCAGGGCAGCGGTAGGGCCGCAAGGCAGCCTGGCCGAGGGCTTCCAGCAACTGCAGCACAGGTGGTGAGGGAGTAGGGTTGGGGCTAGGGGAGGGGCAGGTGCTACACAGCCAGTGGGGTAAGGGACTGAGCCGTGAGTGGCTTGTCCGGGGGGTGCAGCTCCTGCTGCTGTGTGCACCTAGGGAGGCATGGAGGGTGTGTGCCCCAAGATCTACATGGGGCAGGGCAGGCTGCCACTGGGGCTACAGCTATGGCTGCGGTTGTGCCGGGCTCTTTTTGGGAACGACTTGGAGTGGGGCGGGGCGGGGGTCCCAGGGGCTCCATTCCCTCTGGCCCGGCAGTGCAGCTGGGACTGGCCCCACTCTGCCCCCAACTCCAGACCCCCCTGGGTGGTGTGAGGCCGGGCTGATGCAGGGAAGCAGCTAGGGACAATGCAGGGCTGGGGAGCAGTGAATTTGTTGGGGCAGAGGATGCTGGCACCAGGCAACAACCCCGGGTGTGAGGGAAGGGGCAGCCGTATGGGTGCAGAGGGCCCTGGACCCAATCCTGGGCCCAGCTCAACTCCGCTCCCTCCCAATCCCTGCCCAGTCCCAGCCCCACCCTCTCCACACCCCTACCCCCAGCCCTTTCCCCTCCCCTTGCCTCTTCCTCTGCAGACTTTCCCACCTGGGGGGGGGCACATGCTCAGCCCCTCCCGATTTTTCTCCCTCCGCCTATGCTTACCCTCCAGCATATCTAGTACTCCCCCCAGCTTGGTGTCATCTGCAAACTTTCTGAGGGTGCACTCTATGCCATCTTCCAGATCGTTGATGAAGATATTGAACAAAACCAGCCCCAGGACCAACCCCTGGGGCACTCTACTTGATACCAGCTGCCAACTTCTTTCTTGGTAAGATGTTTTCTACTGCATGGGAGAGAGGGTCAATGGAATGCTTCTCCTGGCTGAGGCAGTTCTGTAGTGTAGAGGTTGGTTAGCAAGTATGTAAATTCAGCTCAAACAAAAGGCTGGAGCAGAGGTAGTATGCAAGATATTGTAATTAGCCAAACTTCATCATTTTTACAAATAAGAAGCAAAAATTCAACACCCTGAGACCTGGAGAATACCACCCCTGTTCCAGCCTGTTGTTTGAGCTGAGTTTGCATACCTGTAACCAACCTCTACACTAGCAGTGCTGACCAACCTCTACACTACAGAACTGCCTCAGCCAGGAGAAACTTTCCATCGACCCTCTCTCCCATGCAGTAGAAAACATCTTACCAAGAATGAAACAGAATTCAACTCCCTGCTTGTCATTAGGCACCTTTCAGGTAAACAGACTGCTCCAAACTTTTTTGAGCCTAATTTGCATAAAATGAACTTTTCCACCCAGGGGAACCCATAACATCTTTATGTTTTCCTGTGCAATATGAAGTTTCATTTCTACCTGGGAGAAATGTTACAATCTGTGCATTCTTCTTCCCCTGAGAAAGGGTGTGTGAGCCTGAAAGCTTGTAAATAAAGAACTTTTTTTACAACCATTTAGTGGGTCTAATGAAAGATATCGCCTCTACCAAGGGTTCTGACTACTTTTGCCTATAGACCAGCACAGCTAAAATCTGTATCCTTGTGCCCACAGAACATTCAGTGGTTTTAGCTGAAAAGCCCAGATGGTCAAAGCTATTTAGGTGCCTAACTCCATTAAAATCAGTGGAAGTTAGCCCCTCAAAGACCAGGGTTTATGCACCTTAATGCCCTTGAAGATTTGGGTGTAGACCTCTATCAAACTCTGCTGTGCCTGGTGATTGCACAGTCATTTAACTGAAGCCAAATGGGTTGGATTTTCACAGGGATAACACAAGGAACTGTTGTGATTCTTTGTGATCCTCCTATCAGATTTCAGCTTCCTAGTCCCATTCTGGCAGCGGTCCTCAAGGAAATGGTTAGATAATTTATATATACAAAAATTATTTTGTTTATATATATACACATACACACACACACACACACACACACACACACACAATAACTTGTTCTTCCCTTCATTTCATATGCATAAACTATTTTAGTTGAATCTTTACAATAAATAAATAAATAAATAAATAAATAAATATATAGGCACAGACCCCAGTAGAGAAAATTTCAGCCAAAATGGTTAAAATCTGACAAAGTTATATGTGACTGAACTCAGAGGTTTATAGTGGACAGTATTAGGAAACCTGAACTGTGGTGACACTACCAGCCCCTGCTAGTAATTTGGGTGATTTTCTGTTTAAAACTTCATAACAGGAGATCCCTTAACTTCTGTGTGTGCTTAACAAGGGTGCTTGTCTGTATGCATTATTGCAAATCACAGAAAATTGTATGCATTATTGCAAATCACAGAAAATAGAGGTATTCCTTGCCCCCCCCAGCTAATTGCAAGCCAGGAGAGAAAAAAAAAACCAAAACCATCCTTGTTGTTCATAGACATTTTTTTGTGAAGACAGGGCTGTATGTTCATGACTAGACACACTAATATAGCAGAGACATCAATATCCAAGCCTGTTTCTCAAGGTCTATTATACATTTGTAATGGTTTTACAGTAAGAGACAGACTTAATTCATTATCCTTCACAGCAATGCTGCAAGACATCCTTTTCCCTTTCTGAAACACAAAAATCTCCTCTCTGGATCACTGCTTAAAGAAAGAGGCTGTCACAGTGAATAGGTCAGCTAGGAGAATGCTCTTCCCTGTCAATACGTGATATTTCCAAATCAACCCTTTAGGAAGAAACAAAAAGTAATACCCTGGAGAAAGTAAACAGGAAGCAAAGAAAAATTTCACTCATAATAGGAATCTAAACATGATGATGGTCTGCAAAAGGGGAGGGGGAGACGACAAACTATGAGAAAAGCCTTTGGTTTCCTACATTTGCTTTCAATAATGGACTGCACAAAAGCAAACTGAAATCCCTTTTTGTCTTTAGCTTTCAGAAACAAAGAATTCCTTAGCAGAAATATGCATTTTTTTCTTGTAAAGGATGAAAGCAAAGGATCTAATGACAGGCAGATGAAAATCCAGGTTCTCTAACATTTTCTTCATTATGAATGGGCTTTTTTATTGATCTTTCTAAGCGTGGAAAAGCTGACTTTCTAACCTTTCCTGTGATATAATTATCTATGATGTGTAATGCTTGCACAGATGGGTCCCCACTACACACTGCATTTTGTTGTTTTATTGACAGGTTTTAATTATCTATCCAGGTGCCCAGAGCTATTCGATAGGCATCTTCTTGTGCAATCAAACTAAAATAAATATAGACATTCAACGCTTCTTTACTGCAGCTTATTCACAGATCTCTGTAAAAATGTGCCAAAATGATAAGTTCCAGCCTTATCACAGGGGAACACAAATATGTATTAAAACTAAATCTTGTCAGATTTTACTTGAAAAAAATTCCCTGTCTACCTCCAGCCCCATTTTACTATTATTTTGCATTGAGGAGGAGAGAGAGAGGAAGAGAGAGAAATCCTGGCTCTAGGCATGAGGGTCACAGATTACACAATTCCAAAGCATAAGGGAGGGCATGGGCAGATATAACGACTGCATTGGTATCAAAGGATACCAAGACAAGCTGTTAAGGTCGGATTTATCTACTATCCACTCCATTTTATCTACAGCCAAATTTAAGGTGATTTAGTTCAGTGGTGCTCAAGCCTTTGATCCCATGGGCCAGAAGAGTGGTACTGGGTTAATCCATGGGCCAGATGGAGCCATACATGCCAATATCAGGCCCTGGGGCCCAGCACCATTCCCTCCTGCTCCCATGCTCCAGTACCCGGGAGCCTGGTGCTGCCTCCTCCCAGTCCCCACACTGGGATTGGGCCCAGGCCTGGAGCTGCCCCCACCTGGGCCTGCACACTGGGATCCAGTGCATGATCCAGTGAATAGGGCATGGGGCTTGCTTTAGGTCCAGAAAGTTTGTGGCAGAAGAGTGGTGGCACTGCTCCCCTGCCACCAAATTTCTGGAGCCATGAGGAGACCCACAGGCCAAATGACAACGATCTGTGGGCCAGATCTGGCGTGCAGCCACAGGTTGAGCACCCCAGACTTAGTTCATTTGTATGGCTACAGTAGCATGCAGATATAGCAGTTATGCTGTAACTGCTAATATGCTCATGAGCGGCAGCTCACCCTCCCCTTTTAAAATGGTTAGAAGTTGCCCTTGGTCATACCTTGAATGTACAAGGACAGGTCCCAGTGGGCTAGTCCCAGTGGCCACCCTTCCCAATGTAAAACAGTATGGCCCTTCATTGCTCTCTAGTGGAGGCTCAGGTATTTGCTGCAGTCCTCAAGCTCTGAAAGCTTAGTTCTTTCAATAGAGCTCATCCTTTTAGATTCCAGAGGTACATGGTTGAATCCTCACCAACAACAATCCATCAATGGTATTGTTCTGCACTCAGGGATAGAAATGTAACCACAAAAGCAACCATTTCTTAGGATCATCTGAGTATATTAACCAATAAGGTTTCTGCCTTTGCAGTGGCAGGGCATTGGCAGTGTCCTTGTCTCCACTGTTTTCTTTTGTTTTGTTTTTATTCCCCCAAACTCTTGCTCCATTGTAAGGTGCTTCAGGTTTTGCTTCTGTAAGGTGTTCTGTGGCTCTCATGTGCAGAGTGAGCAATGTTTAGGACACTTAGGAAAAATGGTTGGCAGTAAATTTAAGGGACTGGGCTCCATAGCCTGGGAGGTCCCTCCCTTTTCTGCATTCCTAAAAGGAAAGCTGTGAGATGGAAAAGGTGGGAGGATCTTTTTGAACTGAAAAAGGGCAAATAACAGGCAAGAGGCAGCATAGCCAGATAGGGCTAGCCCTGGGTAACGTTTGATTCTACAGCACATTTTGTCTCTACCTTTTTAAAAAAAATAAACAAGCCTAGATTTCACGAGGTGTCACAGCATTTAGCATCTCCCTTTACACTTCAGTGTAGTTCCCCTCCTAACACCCTTTCGTCCCTTACAAACCTCTCTTCTTTTGCCATTCACAGCCAATTTTTCCACCACTAGCTTTGCTTCTGTGTAACATTATTTTCACTTTTCTTCTCTTCCCCTCCATTCTTTTCCTCTGTTGCATTCTCTTCCCCCTTCCCCCAAGTTTTCATGCACTCCCCTCTATAACTCCTTTCCTTTCTCCTACAGAACATAACTGTAAACTTCTGGGTGTCTCTCCACCTTTATACCCTCTTATATCCTCCCTGTCTTCCATGGCAAGAACTCCCACACTTCCTTTCTACCTCATTGGCAATCCCTTGTAGTCAAGAATAATTGTCATCCATGATTGCCTTATCTGTGGGTCTGAAGATGGCTGACAAGGCTAATCCTGGATCAACAGGTTCCACTACAACTCGGGCAAATGTTTCCAGGAAGGGTGGGTGGATCTGGATTTTTGTTTTGGTCCACAACACGCTGTTTCTCCCACTCCCGCTTTTCTGTCTCCTGTTGTCGTTGTGAGGTTTCAAAGTACTGAGATCTTTATAGCAGACTCTTCCTCCACTTGGGGCAGTCCTGGGCAATAGGCTCCCATGAGTTGATGTTGATACTGCATTTTTTCAAGTTGGCCTTGAGGACATCCTTGAACCACTTTCTTTGCCCTTCTCTTGAGCATATACTTTGACTGAGCTAGGACAATAAAGCTTACTTCAGAAGTCTGGAGTCAGACATCTGGATGATGCAGCTGACACAGTGAGGTTGATGTCAGATGATCATTGCCTTGATGCTTGTGGTGTTTTCTTACTAGAGGACACTAATGTTGATGCATCTCTCTTCCCACTGGATTTGAAAGATCTTCCACAGGCAGAGTTGATGGTGCTTCTCCAGTGACTTGTGGTATCTCTTCCATACTGTACATATCTCAACTCTGTACAGTAAGGCAGGGATCATGACTGCTTCATAAACCATGTGCTTGGTTTCAGATCTGATGCTGTGATCTTCAAACATCCATTTCCTCAGGCATCCAAGGGCTGCACTTGCATATTTGAAGTGATGTTGGATTTCTTCATCAATGTCAACCTTCTGCAAGAGACCATTTCTCAGGAACGGAAATAGTCCACATTCTCCAGAGTCTCACCATGAATCTGAATTGCCAGAGCTGGGGACTACTCATTATGAGCTTGCTGACAGAGGACCTTAGTCTTCTGAACAATAAGCGTCAGCTCCATTTTCTTGTATGCCTCGGTAAAGACATCAGCAATAGTCTGAAGGTCTGCTGCCAAGTGAGCACACACTACAGCATCATCAGCATACTGGAGCTCAATGACTCATGTCACGGCTTGGAGTTGCTTCAGATTCAACAGTTTACCATTCATTTGGTAGTTTAGCTTCACTCTGACTGAAAACTTGTTGGTGGTCATATGTAGCATCCTGGTAAGGAATATTGAGAAGAGTGTTGGAGCAATGATGCGGCCTTGCTTACTCCCACCATAACCTCAAAGGGATCTGTGATAGATCAGTTACTAAGAACTGCTCACATTAGGTCAAGAAACAGGAAAAGAATGATTATGAATTTCAGTGGGCATCCGTACCTCAGAAAGTTCCTTCACAGTGCTTCTCATTTGACAGCTGAAGGCTTTCATGAGGCCAAAGGCAGTCATATAGGGAGGTTTATGCTGTTCCTGGCATTTTTCCTTCAGCTACTGAATTGTGAAAAATCATGCCAGTTGCATCTCTTGATGCCCTAAAACCACATTAAGATACCAGGAGATCTTCAGCAAATGGAAGTAGATGGTTCAGGAGGGTTCTTGCAATGATCTTTCCTGTAGTGGACAGCAAGGCGATCCCTCCGTAATTTTTACAGTTGGAACTACCTCCTTTCTTAAAGACTGTAATGATCCCTGAGTTCATCTGGGATTTCCTCATCATTCCAGATCTTTGAAATAATGGCATGGAGCTGTGATGTGAGCTTCTCTCCCCCCTGCTTGAAGAATTTGGAAGGGATTCCATCAGCTCCAGATGCCTTGCCTTTCTTCATCTGCTTCATAGATTTCATAGACATTAGGGCTGGAAGGGACCTTGGAAGATCATCAAGTCCAGCCCCCTGCCCGAGGGGCAGGAAGTCAGCTGGGGTCATAGAATCCCAGCAAGATAAAAATCCAAATTTCTCTTGAAGGTGTTCAGTGTACGTGCTTGAACCACCTCCAGTGGCAGGCTATTCCAGGTCTTGGGGGCTCAGACGGTAAAGAAATTCTTCCTTATATCCAGCTGGAAATGGTCTTGCAGTAGTTTATAACCATTCGACCCCATCATCCCTTGGGATGGTAAACAAGAGTTCCCCCAGATACTGGTGGTCACCCCTGATTAACTTATAGGTGGCCATCAGATTGCCCCTGAGCCAGGCTAAAGAGCCCCATACCTCTCAGCATGTCATCATAAGGTCTGTTTTCCTGACCTCTGATCATGCACGTGGCTCTTCTCTGGACTCTCTCAAGCTTTTCCACATCCTTTTTGAATTGTGCAGCCCAAAACTGGATGCAGTACTCCAGCTGCGGCCTCACCAAGGCCGAGTACAAGAGGAGAATGAAGTTTCGGGATTTGCTTGAGAAGCATCTATGG
>NW_017729030.1:60850089-60850303 GCF_001723915.1 Gavialis gangeticus
CATCATTAATGAAGATGTTGAACAATATGGGTCCAAGGACAGAGCTTTGGGGGACCCAAGTTGCGTCTCTTGATGCACAGGGAACCATGACGATTGACTTCCATCAATTACTACCCTCTGGATCCAACCATGGAGCCAATTTCCCAGCCAGCAGATGGTGGTGGACCCAAAGCCACAGTTGGCCAGTTTCACCAAGAGGTGATCATGGGATACC
>NW_017729030.1:60851435-60857644 GCF_001723915.1 Gavialis gangeticus
GGCTTTCCTCACCTCATCAAGGGTTGGAGGGATTTTGAGATTGTCTCTGACTGGGTGTTATGGGATGGAGTTGAGAACACTTTTGTCAATAACACAGTCTCAATTGAGGAGGTCTTCAAAATGCTCCTTCCAATGTGCATTGATGGCTCCCCTTTCCTTGATCAGGTCTCCTGCATTCTTAGGTCTCAAGAGGGTTGGTCCCCGAGTGCTTGCACCATAGATGGCTTTGGAGGCATTAAAGAAACTGTACATACGGTGGATGTCAGTGAGATGTTGAATCTCCTTTTCCTTGCCTTCCTACCATCTGTTCTTCATATTGTGGGTCCTCCTTTGGCTGGGTGATTCAATTTCTTTTACTTGGATTTGGTTCTGCCAAGCAGAAAAGGCCTTGTGCCTGCAATCGATAAGCTCTTCAATCTCCTGGTCATTCTCAGCAAACCACTCTTAGTGTTTCCTGGTAGGGAATCCAAGTGTCTCTTCACAGGCACTGATAATGGAGGACTTGAAGGCAACCTGAGCACAGCAGACATTTTCCCATGGTTATTGATTGGAAGTTGCCAGTTTTTCATTGAGGTGCTGGTAGAAGAAATCTCACTTGATAAGGTCCTTGAGTCCTTCAACATTGCTTATGCTGCAGCTGTCATTTGAGACCCATTTTGAGTGACATAACCAAGTGGATGAGTCAGTGAGTGGGGTCCAGCAATTGTCAGCTCCTAGCATAGCTCAAGTAATGTGGGCATTTTAGCGATCCTGGGCATGAACAATTGTATGTCAACCCAGTGCCAATGGTTAGAGCATGGGTGTTGCCATGAAGTCTTGTGTCTGTTTTCCTGGCAGAACAGGGTGCTGGTGATGGTGAGTCCATGTTCCATGCATTTAGTCAAAAGGAAGATGCTGTGAGAGCTGACCTTTCCCGCTCCTTCCTTGCCAGTGGTTCTGTTTCAGAGGTTTCAGTCCCTTCAGTGGCACTGAAATCACCAAGCAGAATAAATTTGTCTCCCTCAGGAATACAAGAGAGGACTTGGTCAAGGTTGGCATAGAACTCCTCCTTGGTTTCCTCAGCAGCATCAAGGGTTGAGGCAGATGCACTGATGGCAGTGGTGTTTTGGCTTCCTGCCAATTCAAGATTGAGTCAGGAGGCATTCATTAATTCTGTTCGTAAACTCACTGAATTGGTTTATGAGTTTATTCTTGACGGCAAAGCCAATTCTCTGAAGTTGGCATTCTCCTTCCTGTTTACCCTTCCAGAAGAAAGTATATCCACCTCCTTGTTCTCTGAGCTGCCCATCTCCCACTTGCCATGTCTTGCTCAGTGCAATGATGTCAATATTGTGTCACCTGAATTCATGAGCCATGATTGCAGTGCAGTGCTCTGGGTGTTCACTATTACGATCATCTATGAAAGTCCTGATGTTCCAAGTCCTCAAATTGGTTGTCTATCTTCACTCATTTCAGCCACAGTACAGGTGATGCCACTGGACATGGTTATTCAGTCAGGAAAAAAGGCAGGCAGACAATGTTTATTTAGAGCACCTTTTCTAGTCCCTTACCCATGTGGGGTGAGCAAAGCAGATCCTAAAGAGGGCTGCTCAGTTGCTGTTACAGCTGTTGAATCACACTCCTGCCTCATCCAAGTGCTAAAAGACCTTCTTGTAACTGTCATCTTCACACCACTTCATGACTAGGAGCTTCTAGGCCTCACAAACCTGCTCCCATTGTCACTAGCTGGTCACTGAAGGGCTTGAAAATGTGCTAAAGCCGTTTTCATGGAAGATGCCTGTGTATGATTTCTTTTACCATGGAGAAGGTGCTATACATCAGCTTCCACATGGTTCTTGATAGAACCACACCTAGATCTAACAGCAAGGAGGCCAAGACAATTGGAGATATCATTCCACTGCAGTTTTTGACCACCTTCAACACCACTGAGAGTCTAACATCTACTTCTGCCTGCTCCATCATTGAGGACTTGTAGACCCATGGCTGGGGACTGGGCAAACTTATTATAGTGGCAACCTGTACTCACCATGGCACAACACCATCAGAAGATGTATGTGGCTTTCAGGAAGGAGAGCACTGCCATCTGCTGTCCCACCACATCCTGGTAGGGCGGCTGCTGCTTGATCCAAAACTGCTTATACATCAGTTACCCTTGCTTATTTCATAGCTAACCTTCTCTGAAGGTCATTCTACTATCTGCCACCTGTGAACGTGCTGGGTAGCAGCACAGTCTTGCCACCACACCTACCTATACACTCGCATGTGCTTCATGCCTGACCCCATAATTTTTGGGGGGCAGTACAACTTTCCCCCCTCACCATCAAACCAGGAACAAGCAAATGCAGTCTCCCTCCAACCTCAGACCCCAAACCTCCACCCAGGATCAATTCACATGCACACACAGATGTCCCAAGTCCTAAATCCATTCATACACACCTGCATGTTCCTCACCCTGTGCCCAGCAGCTTTATTATTCAGGATCCTCTCAAAGAGAGGTTCATTTTTTCATCCTATTTACCTTCAGGTGGGAGGCATCACAAAAGATAAGTGAGTTTGGAGTCAAAGTTGTCCAGCTGCTGGTCCTCTACCTGTGAATCCTATGCAGGCAGGAGTCCATGCAGATATACCATTGTAGCAGCTGTGTACTGAAGTCCAAATCTACTGCCACATTTCAATGAAAGGCAGAGATGGGGTCTAATTACCCAAAGGAACATCACTGGATGAGGGCTCTGAAGCACAGCTGTCTGATAAAGATCTCTGGTGGGGCCACCACGCCAGAGACATAGCCATGCCTTGTAACTAAGGGGAAGATGAGAAAATCTCATTTCTAATAGCCAGTCAGTACCCCTGGCTATTGTAATGTGTAATGTAAGTGCCCTGATCTACTCTCATTCCTCCTCCTCCCTCATCCAATTTGGTAGAAACATGTAACCTACAGGCTGCTGCATTTTCATAGCTCCCTACCTGGAAATGATGGTAAACATTGCCAGGGTTAAGATGGACTAACATGGGAAGCAAAGAAGTCATTGACTTGGGCTACCCTCTGTTACTCCAGCATGTCTCCCTAACTGTTCCCCACAGAGTGTGAATTGTTCCAGTCAGCTACATCTGATGCTCTTCAACATCTTTGGAAAACCTCAATGCACTGCTCCTAGCAGAGGTGTCAAATATATGGCCTGTGGTCCAAATCTGGCCCACCAAGCTTCTTTGTCTGGCCCTCTGGGCTACCAAAGGACCATAAGAAGTTGGAGGATGTGGCCTGCCACTGAATGCGGGGCCTTTTGCCCCTGCTAACCTTAGCTGTTGGCAGCAATCTTGGCTCCTCCACCATACCCACCACCCACACTCTCACCATGCCCTACAGGCCCTTTCCGCTGCCAAGGCCCCAGCACAGGGCTTGCTCCTAGCAGGGGTGTGAAACATGAATGTACATCTCGGATATCCTCTTTCAATGGCTATGTTTCATGGCAACTGAAGTCTTTCATCTTGTGCTTTTTCATTCCAGAGTTTTCATCAATATCTTAGACATGGGTAACGATGGATAGAGAGGATGGTTTACAGTAGGCACTCTATACTGTATATAGCAAGCACTAAGAGGCTTAATTTTCTATTGATGCCACTCTCAAGGGAAAACTGCTGATTTTTTTCCCCTTTCCTTCATCAGGAGAAGTTAATTATACTTTAATTTAATTAAAAGCAACTTTGAACATGATAATTTTAAACTAATGTTAATAAAAAGGAGATATTTCTACTGTTACAGTGTTGAAATAGGAGAGAAAGACTAGTACTATTTCCACAGGTCTGTCTAGTTACATGTCACATTGTCTTTACATTTAAAACATAATAAAGCACCCACAGTTAATGGCATACCACTATGATGCCACATTTATCAAATTGCACTTGATTACCAGCCATGTGTTCCCCTTCCAGTCAGCACAACTGACTCTTGTAAAAGAATAGAGGGAGATTTAAAGGCACTTCTGGCTAAAAGTATAGCATCCAAATAGACTAAAGCAATCTGTATTCATGGGCTATTGGACTTAATGTATTAACCTTCCAGCTCTAGGGACTAGGGTTAAAGCATGCTCTGGGCTAAAATCATCTGTATTGAATACTAGCTCAGTCTTGACACAGTAACTGAATGACTGGATGAAATTAAAATCAATGTGTCCAAGAAGTCCAGAAGGTCATAGCTAGGTAACTCCCTAAAGAACTCATGAGTGAAGTGAAGATATCTAAGTATGAGGTGCTATCACTGTTTTCTAAACAAGACACAGCCTATATCATTAACACTACAATGGATGACAGAATGAGACTGACCATAGTTTTAAAGGAAAGCTGCACAAAATTGTAACTGACAACCAAGGGGATGATCATCTCAGCCTATTAGTAGTGATAGCTGACGCACAGAATTTAAAAAGTCAGTTGGGGCTCGGCATCACTATGTGCCTGGACAACTGAAAGCATTAAAATTAAGGTGGACATACTGGTTTAGATTTAAAAAAACCTGGTTTGGAAACTCCTGACATTTGGGACTGTTGTTTTATTCTGTACATGTACAGATCCTGGGACAGATAGGTCAACAACTGGAGCTTCCAGGCACTACTGCAATACAAATAAATCCAAATCTTCATAAAAAGAATGAATATTTTTGAGATTACAGAAAAAAAAAAAAAAAACACTGGGAAATGCTCATCCTGACTGTGCTCTATTCAGCTCCTTTGACTTTTGGCCAGAAAAATGAATGAAGGCCACTCAACACTTCAGTTCTAACCCACATGGAATCAGGAAGTACGATCATATGTGCATGTCTTCAGGAGCTTTCCATCCCACTTTTGGCAAGCCAAAACATCTCAATAAACAAATAAGAGATGATCTTTGACCTTAAGAAAGTCACTTACAATTATTATCATTCTAAAGAATTACCATCATCTTTAGGGCCAAATTTTGTACAAGGAATAGAGTGCTAGAAACCTCATTCTCTACAGTGTGTACCCAGCAGTAGAAGACAGACTATGTGACACTCAATAGTTTTTTGAGAGGATCCAAGCACACACGGCTCACTGAGAACACACACAGTCTACCCCATTCTTCCCCAATTTACCATTTCCTATGCCTCAGCACACCTTTCAGACTATATCTGCATGGCCCATTTTCTGTGCACACCCCCCTGAAAGGGCAGAATTTTTCCCATTATATACACTATATACCTTTCACACATACAATTAAAATAGGTTCTTTCTGTGAAACATGCCCTGGACTGAGAACACTCTATTAGCTAAGTGGACTTTGAACTGAACCTTTTTTTGAGATAACACCCATTAGGAACAATAAATCTTGTAGCGCTGGGGGTTTTGTGAAACCTCAGGAATGCTTTAAGTTTGCTGAGCTTTACAAATGTTCTATATACTATATGCATAACACAGCATATACATAATTAAACATCCCTGGGGAAAATGAAATGCAAAGGGCAGGTTTCCAAACAAGGCTCATTTCCCACAACTGAAACCAGATTTTCTACAGAGCTCAACTCCTACTTAGGCACTTAAAGAAAGGGGCCAAGCTTGTTTAAAAATGGCTCAGCACACAGAACCTCATTAAGAGCAATGGAATCTGCTGTGTTCTGAGAACACTTTGGGAAGCGGGTTAGTTCATTTCACTGCATAAATGGAGACTCTTTTGGTATTCCAATCCAATATACAGAAGAAAAGCTGACACTGGCCCCATACCACATTATGCCCCTCTTGAGCCTGGGACAAGCATGACTAGGGCAGAAACTGGGAATCCCACAGATGTGGGAACAAAACATTTCTCTGGCAAGTTGCTGGTCTTGATGTTCTACGTGCTGACTCTGTGGGTGCTCTGGGGCTCACCCACCCACCAAAAAAAACCAGTGGGTGCTCAGCACCCACAGAGCCACTTGAGGATGTTAAAACTAAACAAAAAATGCTTTACTGGAAGTAGCAGTGCATTACTTCAACCTGGTTCTGCAGCATCTGTGTAGATCGGGCACTTCAGTGGGGCTTTTGGTGCTTTTACCTAAGCTGATTCAATCAACTACTAGATAAAAGTGCCACTAAAGCCCATGATCTTTACAGATGCTGCAGAGCTGGGTTCATAGATTCACTGACTGTAAGGCTGGAAGGGATCTTGGAAAATCATTGGGTCCAGCCTGCTGCACCAGGCAGGAAAGATGGGGGGGGGGGGGG
>NW_017729030.1:60858041-60858390 GCF_001723915.1 Gavialis gangeticus
TCTTCCAGGAGTCTGTGACCATTACTCCTGGTTTTCCCCAAGGGTGCCCTGGTGAACAGTTGTTCACAGAGCCCTTGATGTATGCCTCTAATGTAGCAGTAAGCTGCTACCAGGTCCCCTCTCAGCCTTCTCTTTTTTAGGCTGAAGAGTCCGAGATCCCTCAGTTGAAGTAACATGTTGCTTCTTGTGGGCATGCATGGGGCTCAGCACTGTTTTATGCAATTGGGGGGGGAGGGGTTTTTTTGTTTTGTTTTTTTAACATCTCCAAGTACCCACCAGCAAAAAAAAAAAAAAAAAAAAAAAAAAAAAAAAAAACGCCCCTGGGCCCTTTTTTCCACACAGTACGTAA
>NW_017729030.1:60863390-60883016 GCF_001723915.1 Gavialis gangeticus
CAGCGCCTATGGCCTTTTTTCCACTGACTACCTGATAGCACCGAGCTGAACTAGCTTAAGCCTGAGGGGAGAGATAAGAGGGCACAGTTGCATGACAGATCTATCACATGACTCTGCAAAAGACCACATTTCGTCATGTGCACACTATTTTTTCCATATTTGAAGCTGTTGCATGCCTTGGCACACTGGTTACAAAAAAGAGAGAGAGAAAAGTTAAAACATTTGGTTCACACATTTCGGGGGAAGAGGGGGAGGTGGGTCCATGGCAGGATTTGCTGGGGTTTCAGGTGGAGGGTCAGGGGGCTAAAATAGCCCAGCCACGGTCAGTAAGGTAGGAAAAACACAGTCGGGCTAGGGTGAGCAGCTGGGCTTTCCCAGCCCTGAGACTGTGCTCCAAACATGTACAGGCATTTAATAGATTACGTTAACCCATTCCTGATCTAAGTTAGTTCCCCTCCTCAGGTGAACTAATTTAGGTTTGGCCCGCCATTTTTTGCCCAGTTTAACTTCCCTGAATGCCTGTACGGTTGGGCATTTAGATAGGCCTAACCCTAGTTAGGTCAATCTAATTGTGACATCTGTATGTACCCCGAATCACTAAAGAGGAACTGAATTTTGTCATCACCTCTCACAGACCCAGTCATTTTGGAGTGAATTTCTATACTTAAAATTAAGAAGGAAACATTTTTTGAGACCGGCGGTTTTGAACATAATGGCGGGTGTTTGACAGCTGTTCTGAAATCTGGAATGCTAGAAGCAGTCCCAGCGGAATATACGGTATTATACAGAAAATCATTAAAGTTTCTGTCTCTTAACTTTCACATTTAATGAAAGAGAGCGAGAGCAAGATATCTGAAGAATTCTTGTGTTATATTAACAGATAATGATATTCTTTCTGTCAAGCGTGCAGCCCTGTAAATCTTACTGATATCAGAACTTCAGCATAAATCATTTGGGGGAGGCGGGGAATGGACTGTGGAAAAACAGCTTGGCCCAGTCAGCTCTTGCAGCAATTTAACAGGGTCCCCTTTTTTTTCCCCTAAAGAGGTGTGGAAAGTGAGAGGGAAAGCATAAGGCATTATTGTATCTATGGAGTTGTTCAAGAACAAAAGCAGAGACCTTTATTACTGAAGTATTTTAATCCATAGCAGGTTAAACAAAACAAATGACTCCGCAAGTGAGCAATTAAAATGCAGTCGACACCCAGCACTCAGAGCCTTTCTGGTGATTAATTAGGTTCGAAGTGGCAATGCTAACCCCAGTCTCCTGAGAACAAGACCATGTAGCTTATATTTTTTTAAAATCCAACATTCTTCTTTAACACTTGAGCGCCAGCTAAACAGCTGCTAAAGCACCAGCTAAACAGCTGCTAAAGCAATACTATTACATTACTTCAGACTGACCTACATTTGGCCATATTGCTTTATTATGTATAGAGGGAACTTAATTAAGCTTCTGATACTTAATAAAAGCAAATAAAATTAAAATAAAATTAAAATAAAATAAAAGTCTCCGTTTTATGAGATGGAACCACACTGTTCTTTAAGTCTTGCAGTCTGATCTCATAATAAAAATGTGCACGCTCTCTCAGCAGATTCCTTCAAGAT
This sequence comes from Gavialis gangeticus, assembly GCF_001723915.1. Lineage (NCBI taxonomy): Eukaryota > Metazoa > Chordata > Crocodylia > Gavialidae > Gavialis > Gavialis gangeticus. The sequence continues at coordinate 60,864,998 of NW_017729030.1, forward strand.
GCATTAGACTGAGTACAAGATGCCTACTCATTCTGGACAGTAACTTTCTTAGTATCAGTGCCACCATGTGGGCTACATAGTGTGCACCTCAGTCCTGTGGGTGAGAAGTCACTTGCTATTCATTTCAGCAGGGCTCCTAGTCAATGTGTGTATGAGGGCAGCACCATACCTAGACTCCTTACAGCCCCAGGCAAACTTTTAGTATCAGACCACACTTTGCTAGAGATAATGATGATGATAATAATAATTGTCACCATTTTGGGGCCCCCTTTCCATCTCAGCCCCAGGTGACTGCCCAGTTTACCCATGTCTGTGCCCAACCCTGGAGGAGGGGATGCAGGAGGTTAACAATTGAACCCTGTGCAAATCACCTGAGGACAGATAGGCCACCTAACTGAAGGAGTCAGTCAGGATAATTTTTTAGATAACTATAATTTTGGATATCTGTATTCTTCTCTTGCTCTGTTAATAAATTATCCTCTTTAATGGACAGGTATTCATCTCATCTCTAAAAGCCAAAAGGATTGAATTTAATGGTAACAGCATAGACAGCCCACTCCAAATCTCACTCAAATAAGGAAAAAGACTCCCTTTGTTTTCAGCAGAAGCCATCAGGCCCATAAAGTGGATATGACATGGGTAACTAGAACAGGGAATGTACATTTAAGGCAACCCCTCTGGAGAGTAGGCCAAACAGTTTTCAACAGTCCCATGTATCATTTTCCTCCCTTATGCATTGCCATATACCGTGCTGCCATTTCTCCCTACCAACTTCATGCGCAAGCTTGAAATCATTTTCAGCTATGAACTTTCTCCCATACAGCTAAAATGCCTCACATTTGGAGCATCCCTTTGGCTAAAAGGCTTATAAACTCCCTGGTGTTCTCCTCCCCTCATTGCTCTTTCTTCTCTCTCAACTCTGTTTCCCTTGCATGGCACAAAGCAAGTGGTTTGGGGAAGAAAACAGGGTCTTGCCTCTTGTAAATAATAAAACCAACCATTTAACCAAAGTATTAAAAGCAACTGAAGAGACTCATTTACAAGCAGCAGCTTGGAATTACTGGGCAATTAGGTTATTTGTACAAAGCACATACACACACATATTAAATGCTGCAGTGAGATCTGTGGGGTTTTCTCCTCAAGAGAGAAGAAAAACCAAGATGGTCACACAATATGTAGGAAGATCCATTTTTCAACAGCCTCAACAGGAATGGTTCCTTAATATCTAGAAGGCCGTGTTTTCCAGCTAGGAGATGATTTTGAGGGCTGTATTTTGCTCCAGAAAAACACCAGGTAGCCCTCAGATGACACCACAGCATTTACAAAGCTGTCACTGGACTTTTCAACCTATCCAACTCTGTGTATGCATGTTCACATTTATAGATACACAAATCCCTTATTCTCTCAGGCAGGTGAAGACTGTGGTAGAGAGGTGACAGACAGTCTCTGGAGGCCAGGAAGAAGTTGACTGTTTCCTTCTGTAGCATTCCCTGATGTCTAATTATAGAGGGGTGCTTGCGTCAGCATGACGGAAACCACTCTCTAGGCAGCTCAGGCAGAGGTGAATGGCAGCAACAATTAAAATTAGGCTGGTGAAGCATAAGCAAAGAGGAGAAAAATGAAGTCCAGGAAGATTATGGAAAACCTCACAGGCACACTGGCTCTTGTTTTTTACCAAGCATGTGTCTATGTTGGGTTGGGTATGGGGTTTCTACACCTTTGTAGCTACACTGATAGAACATTTGCACTGTAAACAGACTCACTGCATCCATGTTAAATGTGACTTGCAATGAGGAGGCTTCAACTGGTTTTGAAGTAGAGCAGGTTTACTTGATGTCAATTCAGCTGATTAATTTGATATGTCCAATTTCTTTTTACATTATAAGCTGAACACAAATATTGGAAATCCAAATGGTCTCATCTAATAGTGACGGGTCAGACTTTAGTTGTGTTCCTCCGTCATGGACTTGCTTATGGTGTTTGTTCCAACAAAAGCCCAGGTACTTTAACAAATAACTTGACTGGAACTACTTACATGCTATGAAGTGGATATATAACTGGACTGACATGCTCAAAGAGTAGTCATCAATGGCTCAACTAAATGGTGTGGAGTGTCAAGTGAGGTTCTCTGGGGTAAATTTTGGATATGGTAATATTCAGTACCTTTGTTAATTATTTGGAGCACAGCTGTCCAACACTTGACCCGCATGACATATGTGGCCTGCAAACGATTAACATGTAGCCCCAGGGCTCTTACCTGGCTGCCACTGCCCTTTGCTCTGTCCCTTGCCCCTGCTTGGCTGCAGCAACAGTGAGGGTCTTGGAGTTCCTGTTGGATTACAAACTGAATACTATCTACAATGTGCTTTTGGGCACAGGCAGAAGTTACATTTTTTGCACAACTGGGCTGCTGAAAGTGCTCTACAGCTATACTGTGACATGTTCAGGGCTCCAGAGCACTTTTAAAGTAGTTAATCTCCTCAAACGTGGTATGAAATGAAGATGCTGTACTTTAGAGTGCCTTAGGGAACTTGTGTTCCCTAGGGTTAATTTTTGTGTGTTTGAGGCTTGGCTGAACAGCAGCAGCACACTGCCAGCTGGGTTTTGTCCAGCCTGAGCTGAATGGGGGTGAGGGGAGCAGGTGGATTGGCTTCAATCCACAGCCCCTCCAGTTCAGGCCAGGCAAAACCCAGGTGGCAGCATGCTGCTGCTCACTTTCCCCACCCTTATGCCCCCTTCCCTCCCTGCTGAGAGCCCCGGGGCTGAGGAGCAGGGGTCAGTCAGGGCAGAGGAGAGGGGTGATGAACATCTGTTGGCTGTGCGGGAGTGTGCACTAACTCATGGTGCTTTATGTAATGCCTCCTCTCTATTCAACAATGGTGGGGCCTTGTACAGAAGACTATCCATTTTGTGCACCACACTTAGAAATATGCAAGTGAATTAGAAAGAATCCAGCAAAAAGCAGCGTACAGTAAGAGGTCTATAAAAGATTTCTTACATGGAAAGTTTGGAAGAACTGGGATTACATAAGCTGAAGAAGACAACTGAGAAAAGAGTTAATAAGTCTTGAAGTGCCTGAAGGGTGATGATAAAGAGGATGGTCTTAAACTGCAAGAAGAGAAATTTAGGTTGGCTAGGAGGAAAGAACTTCTTCACTGTGAAGGGGGGTGGACATTAGAACAGGTTACCTAAACAAGTTGTGGAATCTCCATCCTTGGAAGTTTTTAGAACCAAGTTAAACTTTCTCATTTAAGTGTTGGTGTAAACAGGGATGTTTCTATCTTGAGCAGAGGGTGTACTAGATAGCTGTCTGAGATGCCTTCCAAACCTATTTTTGTGTTTCTATGCTTAAAATTAAGCACATCATAAACGTCTTCCCTGGATCAGGATCACAATGATGAACCCCTAACTAGCAATCAAGCCTTGAAACCTAAAACACCCATCAACCAGGGGAGTTTATCCCCATTGTTCAAATGGTGAACCAAGGAACAGAGTAACTGGGATCAGAATTAACAAAGGTGGCCAGTGATTTTGATTCTGGTTAGAAGACTGTCTGGTCTCCACTACCCACCGCCTGCCCTGCATGCACGCACGCACGCGCGCACGCACGCACAGCATTGTAGACCTTCATTTTGATAGCTAATTCAAAACACTGTTGGATGGGCAGGTTCTATTTTGGATCAAAATAAAATATATCATTGTTGTTCTTTTTGTTGGTTTTTATTTTCCTTGTTGAAACAATAATCCCTAGATTCCACATCAAATGAAAAGGAGCATTTCAGTTTCTGGTGCTTGTAAGAAAAGTGAAGAACCAGATTCCCAAGCTTGACAGAGGAGTGGCTATTTTATTGTAACCAACAGAATAGTGGGAGAGAGCTCTCTCTCTCTAGGAGACGCAGGTTCAACTCTCTGTTCAGCTGGAGGCAGGTTGAACCCACACTTCCCCTTGCCTACCGGGTGCTTTCATCATCAGGTGACAGAGCGTTCTCTCAGGCGGGCTTCTCAGTCTCTCGTGTTCATGTTGGTCCACTCCACGTGAATAATAGACCCTGAAGCAAGGACTGGAACGCAGGTGTCCAGCTTTCCTGATAAGCATTCTAACCACCGGGTGAGAGCATCCTGCTCGCTGCCAGGCTCAGTCAAGATTTAAGCCTTTTATGCAAAGTGAATAGCAGCAGCCAGAAAGGTTATTCATCCAGCTCTGCATAATGCCATCAAGGTTTGGCCAATTTCAAATACTGCATATTGATATTGACAAAAGAAATTAGGATAAGAAAAACAAACTGAATCATGCTTCCCCCTATGGTGACCATAAATGTGCTAAACATTACATGCCACTCAATGGGCTACAGATATTCAATGCACTGCACCCAGTGGCTGATACTAGGCAAGAGCTAGTGACTCTACACCCAAAAAGGCAGAAGAAAAAAACAAAAGCAAAACAAAACAAAACAAAACAAAAAACAAAACAACCCAACAAAAACTGGTGACAGCATTTTAATTCCCTCCTTTAGCCCGAACAATACTGGGACAATGAGTCAGAAGTGTCTTCATATGCATACGGCATCCAATTAACTCCCTTCCATTTTTCAGCATTTCTATGGAAGCTCAATTTTATTTCAGCTGTTGGGAAGATGCAACTGATTTTTACATCAGAAATGTCCCTGGTTCCTCTCTATACATTTTAAGTTGCTATGGATAAAGTCAATGCCTTTCATTATGTTGAACTGGCCAGTATGCACATATGGATATTGCTGAGAAACAAGTTTAGTGTAAACAGATTGACAAAGGGTAAAATACTGACCAATTAAAGAATCCCTTCTGTACCACTGAAACTGCATAGCTCTAGCTCCCTGGAACTCCCCGGCCTGGGAAAGCGTTCATTCTGCTTTCTAACTAAAGGCTACCTACCCACCATTGCCAAGGGCTCAGGCAGTTGCAGGATATTTGGATCTGCAAAGCTATTGCCTACAATCTGTCCATCATATCCCCAGCCTTTATAAATATTCTGACATCTCTCTCAACAGCCAGTGAGCTTCATTTCACTTACTCCAACATTACCGAGTAAATAAATAACACTATTTATCTGCTGTGCACCATTTGTCAACCCATTTGTCAATTATGATCTTTCATTGCTCATGCAGTAAATACTATTCTGAACGTTATTCAAACCTCTCTGCAGGTGTGATGAATGCTTTATTTACATGGCATCATTTTGTCTTGCGGAAACGTTACCAAGCAAATAAAGGGCTCTAAGTCACTACGTGGTGTGAGCATGAAGTGTGAAAAGAGATGAAAATGAGGTACTGGGCGGCAGTGGGAGGCCATGCAGGAGGCCTGGATGACTCTGAAATCCATCTGAGGCTCTAGGAAATGTACACAACCACCTTTGTAAAAAAAATGTACATGTGCCATCTTGCCTCAGACTAACCTGGGTTGCCCATCCACTTTGGGCAAGGAGGAGGAAGGAATGTAGACATGTTCTAATTCCCGGCCCCGACAAGGTATTTGCCACTGCCACCTTGCCATTAGTTTGGTAATCCCCACATCAGCTGTGGCTGGCCAACTCAGGGACAGAATATCTACAAGCAGCAGACTTGCTGCTTATTCTCCAGTTATGATGAGTCTAAAAGCATCTATTACAACTGCAGAAAGTTTGGAATGGGAGTGGTTTGTTTAATAATAATTGCGTATTATAATTATGCATATTATATGCATATAATATACATATATCCACATGTAGATATCATATATATACATCCATACACGCATATTTGCTATATATTTTTGCATACGAGGGCCTTCACACTCGGGCATCCCAGAGCAGTTTTTAGGAACTGGAGAATTACAAATTAATATAAAAACTATACAATCCACAGCAGCTAACAGATAATGCCATCAAGGGGTTATGTAATGTAGCTCATGTAGGAGTGGTAAAAGGATTTAAAAGGCCAGGGGGGGAAAGGCTGGTTTCCAAACAGGATCTGAATAGTTATGGGATGAAAATGAAGGCAAGATGTTCTTGATATTTGTTACTGAAATGGCAAAGGTTCTTGCATCCAGAGTGGGGAAGACCCAGGAGGCAGCCCTCAGAAAAAGGAGCAGGAAAGGGATAGCATCAAAATAAGGCCCAACCTGTGACCTGGAACAAGACCGTGGAGTTAGACATGTCCCAGTGACTTTACCTGGGGTTTGGACTTTGCTCCACTAAGCCAATATTAAAATGGATGCTGCCTTAAACTGGGACATAATGGAGAAATTTGAGTAGGCAAGGAAAAAATCTTATTTGTTGTAGGGTTGGTACATCCTGCACTAAGAGGAATATCTGACCTCTAGTGCTGTCTTTACCGCTAACCTGCAGGATGGCCTTGGGCAAGACACGTCACTGCTCCGTGCTTAAGTTTCCACATCTGGGATCACGACACTCACCCCTTTTGCAAAGCACTTTGAGAACTACTGATGAACTGTGCCCTAAAGAGCCGAGAGTTACTGTTGTTATTTTCTGACAGCCTAATTCTACTATGCTGGCTCATACTGAGCGACACCTGCCTCTACATATAGCTGTGCTGACTCCACTGGCACTACTCTGAGAGCAAGATGCTATCGTACCAAGATACTTTTATTTACCTTGCCTACATGTGCCTTAGTAAGATTTGAGTTGTATTCATGCACTGCATGGGACAGGCCGAGTACTCCCTGACCTTACAGGGGTTTGAAACCCATTTTCCTCAGGTGCCTCTGTTCTAAGAGAGGGGAAAATCAGTGCCATAATGTTTTATATTTATATTCATGACTGCTAGCACTGCTGAACAAGTACTGCAGTCCCATCTTTCCCAACTGACACAAAGCAGTACTCCATAATGATATTTCCACTGAGACTATTGCTAATTCTTTTTTCTTTCTTATGTAGGCATGGGGATGGGGAGGGAGAAGAAGGGGGATGAATTTTAAATACCTGGGCATCAAGTCTTAAAAAAAAATAAAAATCATACACTGCTATGTAAACAGACATCAGCATCATGTTTATTGCCTGAGCAATAAGAGATTAGAATTGACAAATGGAGAGGTTTTGGGAGACACAGATGCTACAATCATTTTAATATAATTTGGATTTCCAAATCAGTAATTACTCTATCACATATTTATAATTTTGTAGATGCTACTAGAAATGCTGATATCTTTTTTCTACGCATAGTAATGAGCAACAACAAGGGCTGTTAATATAAAGGCTGTAATGTTTGTATTCATATGTAAATAGGTTATGTAAACGTTTTAGACGTTTCTCACTAAAGCACTGAGTTCTAATCTAAATGGCTCCATTCCTAAACTAGAAAAATCACACTGCACGCAGAGAAATTGTTTACTGGCCTGTCAGCAGAGATGCCAAAGCAATGAGCTGAACTTGTGGGAGGATTTACATCTGTGCATTAGTGGAGGATACAAAGTGATTGGCAGCTTAAAAATACCTTGATAGATGTATGTAGGTGGGTAGCTGAAATGGTGCTCACTTGCATGCACACACTTGTACACGCATACGCCCACCTGCCCATAAGGGCACACATGCCAAAGGTCCTTCCTGGAAAATGCATGCTCAATAAAGGACATATCTAAGGCCTTGTCTTCTTCCTACTAGTGCATAACGGTCTAGTTATGCTGTTGCTAAAGTGTACGGGCACCATTTCATAGGGTTGGGAGGGGCTTATGTTGGTTTAGCTTACCAATGAGGAGCATATATTGGTTCCAAAGCAATTTCAGCTAAACCAAAATAAGCCACCTGCAAACCAAAATAAATAAATAAAAGAATACCAACATGTGGGATTGCATTGCTTTAAACAGGCTTAAAAACACACCTTAAATTAACCCAATACAACTCTTTGGAGCCTGAAAAACACTAGCCTTTCCCTTTCATCTCCATCCCAGGAAACCTCTGAAGTCATATGACAGCTGGCAAGCTTCAACCACCTGACACAAAGCCCTTTGGCCCAAAGTCTTTTGTGAAAAGAGCAAGATGGGCTTCCCCGCCCCCCCCCCGTCAGAGCCTATACCTCCCATTCTTCAGTCAGATGGAGCACAGCTCTTCACCTGAGACACATTATTTCCAGGCACCTGAAATGCATAATGGACCAGGAAATTAAAGGCTAAGGTCTCTAAACAGAAGCTTGGTTATTCCTGCACTGATCTCAGTGGGAGCTATTTTTAATTCTGGGGGGTGGTGAGGAAGAGAGTGGGTATGAGGAGGAATCGGGTACCAAGAATTTTATTCTGCTTTTTGCACTGAACCATCGAGACACATTCAGCATTACCTTGCCTCTATTTGAAAACAGAATTTAGTGATAATAAAAGACTTTGAAATGACAGCCCTAAGATCTTATTACTGTCACGGGCTACAACTAATTCCCATTCATAGAACTTAAAAAGAGAGAGTTCCTGTTCATTAGAAGAAAGGAGACCACAACCGGTAGCAAAGACATAAGGCCCCCCCCCACTGCTACTCCAACATCATTCCTCAATTTAGTAGGGACTCAGAGATGGGAGTTTTCCTGACTGTTTGGCCTCTTGCCTTCTACAGGCTTGCTCACAAAGCTGCTCTTGGCAACTCCCTGTCCTTCTAACCCAGGGGTGGGAAATTATTTGGGCCAGAGAACCACATAGGGAGTTTGGGTGAGCTATCACGGTCCAGGTCAGCATCCCCCACCCACTATCCCCCCCTGCCCAGAACAGCTCACCAAAACTCCCTAAATGGCTTTGCATCCCTCCCCTGCCATGCGGCCGGGCTGATGGGATGAGGCCGTGAGCTGTGGGTGTGTGGGGAGCTGCATGTGAGAGTGGGACAGGTGAACGGGGCCAAGGCTCCTCTGGGCTATCTATTATTTCTAAAGTGGGCAATAAAATACCTTCATTCATGCAACGTAACAACCTGAAAACAATGAAGAATGAATTTGTTATTAGCAGAGCCTGCAAAGCACAAAGCAGATTCAATAGCAACTTCATAACTGTGGTGTAAATACCAACCAAAATATATGCTAGATGATTTTTGACAGACACAAGGCAGTTTCAGCTACGGGAAAAAGGAGCATTGGATCAATGTAATTTTCTCATAGAGTTAAACCTCAAGACTAAACTTCTTCAGGCCTGGAGTGAGGACTCCATTACTTCCAACAGTGAACAGTTACTCAAATGAATAATCCCATTAAAATCAATGGGCTACTAAGTAGTTATGTGAGCAAGGCCTTCAAAAGCTAGCATTCAGGGGTTTTTTTGGTTTGTTTTTTTCCAGGAAAGGAAACTTGGCATGGGATTGTTCCAGTTTTGCACAGTGTAATAGAATTGACTTCAAGGGAATTACCCGTGCCGAGGATCTGCAATAATACACTGGAGAATTAGGACCGCTGTTCTCCACCCACATCTCATTATTACACTCGCACTGGGAAGTATTATGATAGCACTGGTTCAGAAAACTGGTTCCAGGGTGTTTTTGTAGAAGGGGTCACTCCTGTCTGTGATAAATGGTCAGCCCTTTCACAAGATGATGTAAGTGTTAGAACCTGCTCGTATTTTAAAACCTGAAGGAGTGAAAGTGATTTTGACTGTCCACCTGGAACTTGTTATGCCAAGCGAAACAGCAGAGGAGAGCTCATAGGAAAATGAAAGCTTTCTGCTCCTGTTTGGTGAACCTTCACCTATAAATTTTAGAGACAAAAATAAATAGTGGGCCATATGGTACATTTGTTCAGCAGTCCTGGTGGTCTGACATCACTATTTTATTTTATTATAGTTGCACACTTACCACATCTTAGCAGATTTCTCATTACCTAACCATTTCCGATGAGGACAAGGATGGTTATTTTTACTACGCTTGCCACTGAGACACCACAACACTTCAGAGCTCCATTGGGTTAGGAGCTGTACAAACACAGAGCACAAGACAGCTCCTACCCTGAAAAGTTTAGTCTTGGGACTCTGGTTCTGCCGTGATCCCCACACAGGTACTGAATCCACAGCCAGTGAGTTACTATGCAAATAGCAGGAGGGCAAGACAATGCAAGGAACATTAAAGGTAATTCTGAATTGCACAAACTATCTATGTGCAGACTGAATAGGTTGAGTGGACTGGCTAGTTAGTGGGTTTTAGGGATATGTAATGACAGATATTAATAAAAGCAGTAGTCCCTCCCTAGTCACTGCATCAGAACAATTAAGTCAAACTTATTACTGAAAAATCAACTTAAACTGAAGCTGCCACACTGGTCATTTTCTATGAGTCTACCTCAGCAGTGCCCTATTAAAGGATCTCAAGAGGCAGATTTGTAGGTGCAAAACCTTGCACATCAGGATGACAATTCATCACATTCACAGAGTCCCTTTTGAGCCTAAGGAATAGATCTGTACTAGCCCTTGGCTAGCAAGGGATGCAGACGTTCATGCACTTAGAAGGGTTTCTTATGATCCCCATAACTTAATATAGCTAAGTCGTAACATGTATGGAGCCACCACTCATATCAGCAAAACAGTTCTGTTGCTGGAACCACTTGGAGCAGTTCCCTGAACTGAATGTGCTGTACCAACTAAATACTTTTTTGGCTAATATAGCTCTGTCTACACTAGGGCTTGTACTGGCACAGAAAGTCTTTAACAAAAAAAAAACCAAAACAAAACAACATTGTTAGCCACTTAACTATGCTGGCAAAACTTTCTGGTGCTGACCCGGCTACGTCTAGGTGCCTAAATACCTTTACAAATCTGGCCTTAAGGCCGTGATTCACTGCTATGCTACTCCAGATAAACCAGTGCGACTCCCCCTGAAAACAATGCAATTGCACAGGGATACATAGCTGTACTTCTTCTATGTTTCCTCCATTGTAGTCAAAGCCTGCTCATAAAAATGCAAACAGAAATGTGTTCTTGATCAAAATGTGGCCTCTCTAAAGTCAGGAGGCTCTTATTCGAACTAGCAGGAAGCCGCCATTCAGACCTGAATTACATGTGCTGCTTGTACAGCCTAGTTCCCTGTTTGACTTCTGTTGCTATTGGTGTTAAATTCTGTACTGAACGATTCCATGAAATACCCATCCAAGTTTCTTCAGTTAAAACTTATCATTGACCTTTTATAGCTACTAGGAAGCTGCATATTCTACTTCTTTCCTTCAATTATACCTGATACATTTTTAATGGGAAAAATATAGCTATCAAAGACACTTAGACCAGCACTGAGTCATCTTAATTATCCACAGCAACTAACTAGCTTTGGGTAGGAGAAGCAGCAAGAGACAAAACTAAATAGGAAAAGCAACTTGTGTCACCACATATTTTTAATCAGACAAGTTTAGTCAAAGCACAGCTCTGAAAACCACATGCCCACATAAGCAAATGGCAAGAATCATGGAACCATGCAACTATCAGTGGTTTGGCTGTCTTCTCTTTTTATGTCTACAGAAGAAAACAGAGACAGTTTTATCTTCCATGTTTTCCTGGGCCAGGTTCTCTGTTAGTATAAAATCTATCAAGCTCTGGTGAACCTACAACTTGACACCAACTAATGATTTGGCCCACTACTTCTTAGGCCCAGCCTACATACAAGTCATATCACAGAAGTCTTCCTTCTGTGAGAGCTGACAAGTAGCTACATGCCTACTTCTTTGCTATCAAGAAAGCTTTGTAATTTAAATCAATCTACTTACTAGAATTAGTCCTAATGTTTTGATAATGCCCCCCCCATTAGAAAATGCCAATTTTTGGAAATCCAAATATTTCTAGATAAGCTTCTGGTTTTGACACTTAATTAAAACCTCAAAACAAAGCAATTAACTTTTTTGTTCTAAAACAACTTTGCATTCTGAAATGTACTGTGTATTACACTATTTTATCAAAACATGTTTTTAATGCTGAATACAATTATCAGTGGTGGTTATAACACCAGAGCAGAAACTTAAATATGATACACAAAATGTCTGCTCTGCATTGTGACTGATGCACATCTGAAGGATGCACAGTCTTAGAGACAGGAGGGTGTGGGGGGGAAACTTGTTAAAAGTCTCTGCTTATTACTGTATCTCCTTTAAAACAATGTGTGGGGATCCTACCAATTGCTAGGAACCCTCTCTAACAGTTCTTGCTGGCCCTTTAAGGGAGAATATAGAGACTAGCTGCTGGCAGCTGTAGACTTCACAAGGTGCAGGCTGGAAAAGGTGGCTGAAATATAAAGGAGATTATTCTGTTTTGCCCTGTGCAGGAGAGAGTAGAGTCTGAAGATGATGTGCAGGTGCAGGGATCATGGAAAAATCCAAGCTGTAGTAGACAGGGCAGGAATGAGTGAAAGCTGTCCCAAAAGGAACCTACGAAGAGGCATGGTAATGAACCCTGGTTGAGGTAGATGCATAAGTGGTGCTGGAACCAAGGAGACAAATCAGATGGCATAGAAGGTTTTTTTTTTCTGAAGTACTGGCAAAGAGGTGGAAAACATAAGAAAAGAAGTAGCCCAAAATGGAGAGGGGAATAGAATCTGGACAGGGGTAATTTTTAGGAGTGGAGAGTCTTTCACTAGAGAAAACAAGGCACACCTATATCCTAACAGTGAAACATAATTCTCTTAAAAATGAGACCCAGAAAGAACTTTAGACAAAGCATGTCCACTGGTCAGTTTTGAATTCAAACCCCTTGCTGAAAGAAATCTTTTGCTGAAGCTCTTTTGCAACAACAGTAGCCTTCTCCCTCTCTCATTTGATCCTTTAATCAACCCACAGAAATGGAATCTTGCTGCAACAGCTGTACTTTATTACTAGGTAAACCATCCTGGTTTCTTTGTTTTTTTTCAAAGAGATCCAAGGACAGCAAGTTTGCATCCCACTTTGTATACTGAATGGCATCAATCTTAATGCATCACAACAACAATGCAATCAGGTTAAAAAAATGCAACACACAAGCATCAATTTATGTTCTTCCAACATCCAGACACTGAAAATCTTCAGCATCAGATAAATTGAGACATGGTTTTTTTTCTCTTTCATTTAGTTGAAAACATATTTGACTGTGCGTTGTTTTCATTTAAGCTGGGAGATGGCTATATAGTGTATAAGGCATTTACTTCTGCAGACTTGAAGGAGGATTTAATCAGTACATGAATAAGGCTTAAAGAAACAGAAAGCTTCCTAATGCAAATGCAGCTGTGACTGATAAGAAGGACAATGGGCAGAAATCCTTGACTTGATTAACTTAGTGACCTAGAAAGAGGGATGTGTCTCATTCCAGCAGTGCAGAACAGAGAAACACTCATTTAGTGTTCTATTCATCTGAAAGGAACTGTGGATCTCGCTTCCGCACCCAGAGACACTATTCACCAGAAACTTGGACACACTATGGAAGCCTTTCTTTCTGTTTCTGGCTGCAGAAAGTCAAACAGAGGGACAGACTTCATATAAATAAGTGTGTGTGTGTCTGTCTCCTCTCACCCCTTGCTTAGGCTTTTCAGAGGATTCAGCTGGTCCTAAACTACATACAGTAAGAAAGATTATTTCAGTAGAATTTAATTCACTCTGATGGGGTTTTTTTCCCTTTAACAGAGAATTTTTATAAGCAGCATAAGAGCTTTTAACTATTTTATGTCTGTGTGTGCATTATGTGTGCACGCACACTTGAACACACGTCTGTACCATGTCCCCTTTCCTTCAGGATTCTTTCTAATGCTTTGACTCCAGCTTAATTATTAACATGCTAGATGTGAAGCAGAAAAGATTAAATTTTGTCTAGCACACATACATACATCTTACTGCAAGATGTTTTTTAAAGGGTCAGCCATAGGTAAAGGAGAAAACAAAGCTTTAAGGGAAGGTTAAATTTAAATGAGGGAAAGTGATCCTGGTGATGTCTCTATACTTAAGAGCAGTTTACTGACCTAAAAATCCTGATATATTAGACTGCCAAAGTGCTCCCAGTGTGGCCACAGCTACAGTGCCAAAGCTGACTTTGCAGAGGTATAATACCTGTGAATCATCAGAAAATAAGCCTGGAAAGTGCCCTCAAGAGGTCATCAAGTCCAACCCCCTGTTCAAGGAAGAAATACTGATGTCTAAACCAACTCAGCCAAGTGTATCCAACCTGCATTCAAACACTATGATTTTTCCTGAGCAAAAGAATAGTAACCCACCTAGAGCCAAAAATACATGGCGTGAGGCAGGACAGCTGAGCTAGAGCAGTGTGTGTATATGAATGAGTCAGAATACATTACTAAAGCATATGCCTTAAGACTAACTTGAAAGGAGGCAGCCTCCCTCCAGCTGAGTCAGGTTTGGCTTCACTACTTGTATCTAGGACAGACAAGGAAAAACTTGCAGAGGAGAGAGAGATCCCTAAAGGTGGATAAGGTTAGGAAAGCCACAGAAAAGGGGGATAAAATCAGGCTAGCGCAGGAGTAGGGCTAAATTCTAACAGATGGGGCACAGGCAGTTAGCAGAGTATTTTTAAGAAAGTGAGGGCAAAATAGGAAGTATTGACAAAGTCAGGAAACAGAATGAGGGCTACCTCTGAAATGAATATGAATTCGGGTATCAGAAGTTCTCCTGAGCTATTGGTGTTAATGAAGGAGGAAGAGAAGGAACGGACTTAGTGGCTTAAATATGGCAGCAAAGGGCAGAACAGGATTTAGCAATCCCAGTAAAATGTAGCCAAACCCAGCTTGTGTTTCTGTCCCATCTAAGTCCTTATGCCCTTCTATGAGGAGTCTGTGCATGAAATGTAACAGATGATGCTATACTGGAAGTTGGACCATATGATCTAATGGTCCCTGATCTAATGGCCTTAAACTATGAATCAACAAAGAAATGCATCTTTGCTATCAGCTTTTTACAAGGAATGGAAATGAAAACAGGAGGCTTTGTAGAAGGATTTTATTTTGGACCTTGTAATTTAAATAAATCTGGAACAGAAGATTGTCTTTGTTAAACATTTATGATTCTAAAAGAAACTAGTTTGTTCATCATCGAGAAGCAAATTCCCAGAGGGGGTGGAAAATGTCAGTCTCTACCCTAAGAGACACAGTAGCTAGCTTATCCACAAAAAGAGAATGTCCATAGGGAAAGAAGGAGGAGTCTTCCAGCTACCAAGTAGTAAAGAGATAAATGCTGCCCAAACATCACTAAGAGGCAATTTGCTTGAGGGTTTGGGGGGAAGAGGAGGAGGGAAGGAGCCAGTCCAACTACACCTACACCAATGACTTCAAGGCAAAATAAATATTGTTAAATCCTCCAAAAAAAGGGAGTTTAGGAGTAAAGTTCCTCATATTTACATTTTATTTTTTCAAAGGTTCCCACATGTATTACCTACCTGCACATGCACAATACAAATCTGGGGCAAGATTTTACTTAACAAGAATATCAAAGAGAAGATTAGAGAGTGAACACAAGATAAAATTGCCCTTAGCTAACACTTCCACTCAGTCTAGAAAACCAAACTCACTGAGACAAGTCTCCTCCCCAAACCCCTTAACATCACTTCAACATTAGTTCCCAACCTTTGTAGACTCAAGAAAATCAAAGCATCCTTGGATAGACCTGAGGCACCCCTTGGAAAGCGCTAGCTCTTAATTTTTACTCTTTTTTTTGCTTACAGAAAAGTAATTGAGCAGTTTTTTCTGTTGCAAAGAACTTAGAAATACCATAACTATGGATTTCTATTTGAAATCTCTGGGTTATTTTATGAATCATGTTTGTAAACCTAACAGTGCTTCTAAACCCACATCACCCTGGTTGAGAATCACTGTTTTACATGTTCAAAGCACTACACAGACAGTGGCTGATCAAACTTCACAACAACAGTAGGAAGTAGGTGGATCAATAGTTACCCTCTTTTGAGAGCTGGAAAAATAAAAAAGAAATGAGGTGACATGGTCTAGACCCCAGAGTGATTTAGTAGCGCAGGATTTGAACCCTGGGCTATCTGTCACCCTGTCTTGTGCTCATTCCAGAAAATCTATTTGCTTAATAGCATACACAGTTTTACATACAGAAAAAATTAACTGAACACAAGGGTGTTTTATGAGAAAACAATCAGATCAGGAATAAGATGGGCAGTTGGAGGTGGATGGGGGGAGATCACGCAGTATTTCCTCCAGCCCATCAAACAGCTTGCTCAATTCCTTCCAAACATGTGAACTATGAGCTTTCTTGCAGGAGACCAGTATGCTTGCAACAAGAAAGATATTAAGCCTGTAACAGAGTCTGCAAAGAAGCTGGATCTTTCTGAGTTTGCCAGCATAGTTTTATTTCTCCAAATAATACAGATCTTGATTATTAGTTAACATTCTTAAAAGAAAGTTTCATCAGAAGAGTGCATTTCTAATTAGCTGTGAGCAATCCTGCATATATAGAACAAGTTGCTTAACGGCAGCATAATTTGGCATTTGCTTGCACTTGCCTGACCAACGTGTAGGTAAGGAGGGTCAAAGGAACAAAGCAGGTAACAGAATATCAGAAGTGAGAATAATTTTAGGAAGTTCCAGAACAACAGGATACAAGAAATAAGGTAAAGGTTCCTTATAGTCAGTGGTTTTATGCCAGTTATATCTGGATAGTGAATAAGGACAGGTATATGAAAATTAATTAGAGTAGAACCTATTAGAAACATTTTCCCCTATTTTTATTAATATTTAATAAAACCTTTTGTTATTTTGCCAGACAACAGAGTATAAAAATCTGGTCCACCTCAGGACTTTCACTCTTCAGCCTTGAACTACAGTTCTTGATGAATGGCTTACCTGCAGGTGCAGCCAGTTAGCACTTTTGAAACTTAGGTTTGAAACCCAGGCAAGAAGTCCTTGTTCCCTGACAGGTTGGCCACCTGTTAAATGCTTTTTAAATTACTAGAATTAACAATCTAAATTTATTTTTTCTTAAGTATTAATAAAGTTGATATTTCTTTGGATTAATCCACATTTGATAAATTTTAATCATATGCCTTACCTGTACTGTTTAGTCATTTTTATTTTCACTGTATTTCAGTAATAAATTTGCTGTTAACATTTATTTACTATTATATTTGTAAGAATTTGATTTGTGGTGGCAGGGGCTCTTTGAACTTGTCTTGGTCCCCAGAATAGCTCTGTGTATCAACACTGGCACATTTAAGTTTCAGTCCTGTTCTTATTGACACAGGAGACTGCGGGCCCCAAACAAGTGAAATGTAACTGAAGACCATTTGATTATGACTATACATGGTTAAAAGATCAAAAGAGTATCTTAGCTCTGACATGAAATTAGGGACTTGCAGTTCATCTTAAACAGCATTAGAAATAATGCAATAGAATTAAAAGGACTTCAAATTGTCAATGGTCCTATAGCTTAACCCTTCCTCCTCCTAATTCTCATCTTGAAATTGATAGTGAAACATCATGTTCAGTCACCAAGAAAGAACTGAATGATAAAGTGTAATTAATAACACTATATAGCTTTTAGGTAGAAATTCTCATTCATGTATCCTAAATCACTTTATAAAGGAGCTCAGCATCTTTATGTCAGTTTCTACAGACGGAGAAACTGAGGCAGAGTGTGTGGAAGTGAACTGCCCAAAACAAAGGTGGAAATTGAAACCGCTTCTTCTATTGCCAGTCCAGGTGCCCTACTCAAGAGGCAACACTTCCTTCCCTAATTATCACTTGTACTAACACTAATCCAATATAAACATACCATATCTGTTACTCAAATCAAGGCACAGTAAGTTACACAAGAGTTGCAGCTATCTTCATACAGAGCAATATGACCCCACTGCCTGTAGTGAGAGACTAGTAGTCTGATTGCAGCATTAATTTTTAAAGAGTTTGGATTTCAGCTGATTGTGCAATTATCCATCCTTTCCCAGATCCTTTAGCCAATAACCCCACTTTCAACTTCATGACTCTACCTTTTGCTGCCCACCCCACTTCACCCAGATGAACTTCTTTCAGACTCCCAATCTCAGTTATAATAGTCATCACCCCACTAAGGCTGTGACCCCCTACTTTAGGAATGACTGAAACAATCAAAACTTGCATGCA
>NW_017729030.1:60888016-60890893 GCF_001723915.1 Gavialis gangeticus
CCACTTCACCCAGATGAATTTCTTTCAGACTCCCAATCTCAGTTATAATAGTCATCACCCCACTAAGGCTGTGACCCCCTACTTTAGGAATGACTGAAACAATCAAAACTTGCATGCAAGTAAGCTTACAGCAGAGGTTTACTGTGATATGGCCTAAGAAAGGAGATTCAAGAGCTTGACATGTTTTAGGGATCAAAGATAAGGCAGGACCCAAGCCTTGGAGGGCAAGGAGATTAGTATCTGATACAGCTGACTGAGATGTTTTTAAATTATTTTTCTCTAGACACAATTTTTCTGTCTTTTGACCAAATAGACAATTTCTCACAAAAATACAATTTTTATAGATATTTTCCCCAAGGAAACAAAATGCATTTTTTTTCTGACCAGTTCCATTACCCATTTTAGCAACATAATCAAATTAGAGTTAAGGAGAATTTGAAGGGGATGTTTACAAAGCATCTCCCACCCACTGCCTCCAAACCTCAAAGTGTGGGCAGGGTGTTCTGGGGAGAACCCAGCTATGACGTATTTCCTGTGTGGTGCAGACGTACCCTAAAGCAAGGCTAACTGGTGGACAACAAGGGGTTAATTTGTGAACCTTGAGCTCCCACCCAGCTGCCACTCCCCTTCCTGCAGGTACATATTGTCCTAACAGGAACTGCAAAATAAGTGTACTTAAATCATCAAAATAGGATCAGGAAAGAATGTTAGATATGTTTCCAGCAATTAAATATAAAAAGGATGGCAGTAAATAGCTAGTTCCAGTAAAGAATGATCCACAACTACTGGAGAACTGCATATATTTTAAGGTCCCCACTATCACCTTGCCTTCCAGTCACCACATCTAATCACTTCCAAGTGGGGAACAAGAAAATATTTTATTAATTAAATTAATAAAAATTCCTTATCGTCATAAATTCATACTAGATGGTAAAAATCCTTTCCAGATGGATTTTAATTTCCATTTAATCCTTCACTACCTTACCAGGTACATGTGGCAGGAGAATTAATTCCCTGATATTGCCAATATGGTGCTGGATGCTCTTCTGAAGATCTCAGAACATTAAACAGGGACACTCAGCAAAATTAATGCTAATTCAGTGGAAGTGTGGGTTTAAAGTGGATGTGTTAAACTGAGCTCAGGGCTAGATTTAGGCTCCTTGAAGATAGGTACAGCAAAGCCTGACTTCCAGCTGACTTCCAGGATGAATCAGTAGGCACTTAGCAATCTTTAGGTACTTTCACACTGCTGTGCCAGGATCAGGGTTGCCAACTGCCCATAGAACTATGGACTTTCCTTAAAAAAAACAACCAACAAAACAAAACCAAAAACCCAGACTAAAAACACCTGTCAGTAAAACTCATTAAAAATTGAGCCTTCCATAATAAATACATTAAGAACCAGAGCCTGATTGAAGCTCTGTAGTCAGAAAGAAGTTAGAGGCAGTGCTAAAAAATACACAAAGCAGAGCAATGCCACCTGGTGTATGAGTGAAAGCATAGCACCCTGAAGGGAGTTTTTGCCAGGACTTCGTGGCTCACAGGAGTCTCCATAGTTCCCCTCCTGCTCCCCTTCCCTCCAGGCTACGTGCTGCTGCTGCTGTGCCATGTCATTTTGTAGTACTGCTCATCTCACAGTTAGGCAGACAATAGTTCATCCTTGAAGTCCATGTCAGAACAGAGCTGGAAGGAATAAGGCTGGGGGCAGGACAGATGGAGGAAGGCAGCACACTGTGGTCTGGGGTATCGGGAGTAGGGATGAATAGGGGATTCCTGCAGATGCAGTACAACATAAAACCACCACTGCAGTCAAGCAGGGTTGCCAACGTAAGAACTTTTTTATTTTATTGATAAATCTACAGACTTGTTACTGATAGACAAATATTTTTACTATGATTGGTATTAAAACCATAAACCTTAAAATGTGACCCTTATCCATGGTCTGCAAGAAGGATTACATTTATATTATGTAAAATATAATTCAGTAAAAAAGTTTGGGTGTAAGTGAAAACTTTGCAGGTTGTGAGTTAAAAATGTTGGTTTTGGTTGAATTGTGAACCTAGATGTCTAAGTCCTGTGTCAGTTACCTTGGTCTTTTTCTGTATCTGTCTCTAGCCACTGGGTGGATCCTCTAATTCAGAGCTAAGGTGTCTTGACTCAGTTTACCTGGACTGGAAAACAGGAAGACTGAGCAATTTACTTCCTGTCCACTCTAGGATTGAATTAAAGCCACTTTAATTCTGAATGAGAATATCCACACTGGAGTATAATGGAATTTAATTAAAGCACGAAAAACTTATTCAAATTAATTTCCCTGAGTGTCTCCATTGGGATAAAACCAAATCTATACGGAAACGGAGAATTTGGGCCTGGTGTTTCAATGGTATTTAGGTGGAGAGAACCCCTGAACCTGGACACAGACCAACAGGATTTTCTGGTGCAGCTCAGGTTACAGCAGGGATGGGCAATTATTTCAGCTGGAGGGCCACTTAATGAGTTCTGGTGAGCTGTTGAGAGCTGCAAGGATAACCCTACCCCTTGACAGATGCCCTGCCCCCCTGCTTATCATCTTGGGACTGGAACTCCTGCCCCTAATCCTTGACCTTTGCCACTGGAAGTCCCTCTCCTTGTCCTCGGAAGTACTCCTTTTAGGAAGGGAGTTTGCCAACTTGGAACTGGAAAAAACCCCCAACAAATTATATACTAAAAATTAAACATCTACAATAGCATATTTTAATTTTATTTCAAAAACTATTTTTGTCCTGATTTGTGTGTTTGCATTATGGATATGGGGGTAATTGCATAAGAGCTTAAAATGAATTCTTACTCTTGTATATTGTTGGGGAGGGAACAGGGCTATACCTGAAGCAAGGGGGT
>NW_017729030.1:60891145-60891957 GCF_001723915.1 Gavialis gangeticus
AGAACTCCCACCACTGCATACAGCCCCTGCAGCTGCAGCAGCAGCAGCCAGAGCCCCCTCCACCTCCGGTGGTGCATGGTCCCAGTGAGCCCCAGGACTGCATGTGGCTGGGCCATCAGCTCCATCATGCAGTGCTCACATACCCAAGCCCTGCACCTCCTGGGGGAGACCCGCACAATGAAGCTGGCAGTAAAGGTCATGGGGCTTCACCAGGGTGCCAGGAAGAGGGGCAGAGCTGACCTGACTCCATAGCATGAAGCTCCCTGCTGTCGCCCTTGACTTGTGCACAGCAATGAGTAGAGCCTGGATGCTAGTTCCGTTGTGCAGGGCCCTGCCCAAAGGTGCGCAGCTTCAGCAGAGAACCTGGGAACTGCATGCAAACCCTGTGTAATGTAGCCGGGCAACCATGTGTCCCTACCAGCCTGGGCTTATACTCCTGCCAGCCCACCATGGGTCCCCGCCAGCCCCAGCCCCAGGGCACTGGCATAGGCCCTGCACTCCCACCCTTCTGCCACTTCTCTCTTGCCCACCACCACTGCTAGTCCCCCTCACTACCACCACTCCCTCTGCTTCCACTGCTGCCTGTCCCTTGCTGCTTCCCTACCTTCCTCCCCACCCATTGCCACTTTCCCTCCACCTGCCCACTGCTGCTGCCACTGCCCCCCCATCACCATCACTTCCTCCACCTGCTGCTGCCACCCTTCCCCCATCCACCACAGCTTCCCTACCTGCAGGGCCAGTCAGGGCTGTCCAGTGGGTGAGGGTGGGAGCACACCATAAGCTGACCCTGTGGGCCTGAGTGCGGCTTGGCC
>NW_017729030.1:60896957-60902726 GCF_001723915.1 Gavialis gangeticus
CCACCACTGCTAGTCCCCCTCACTACCACCACTCCCTCTGCTTCCACTGCTGCCTGTCCCTTGCTGCTTCCCTACCTTCCTCCCCACCCATTGCCACTTTCCCTCCACCTGCCCACTGCTGCTGCCACTGCCCCCCCATCACCATCACTTCCTCCACCTGCTGCTGCCACCCTTCCCCCATCCACCACAGCTTCCCTACCTGCAGGGCCAGTCAGGGCTGTCCAGTGGGTGAGGGTGGGAGCACACCATAAGCTGACCCTGTGGGCCTGAGTGCGGCTTGGCCCCATGCAAGCACATCAGGAGCAGCCTGGGGCTGAGTTGGATACAGTGAATTGGTAGGCATCTGCTTGTGGGCCAGATTAAATCACCTGGTGGGCTGGATCCGGCTTGCAGACCGTATTTTACCCACCTCTGAGCCTCAGATATCCAAACACCTAGCATTTTCATGTTCATCTTCTAACCCTTTATTATTACAAGCCTTGTTTGTGTTACCACTCAATAATATTAGAAGCACTTGTTTGTGTTGCTAAATTACTTACTTTGGCTGCTTCACACATACCTTTGATAGCTGCATTAAGAGCATGATTAAAACTCCCAGGAAATAAGTGAGAAATTTTACCCTTTGTATAACTAAAATGAAGAGAATGTGCACAGTCAAGAATGAAAAATCCCATTGTGGTCTCTGTTTCTCTGTGCAAGTGGTTCATTAATTAACCCCTTTGTCTGCCACAACAAACCAGCCCTCAAATCGACCTGTTAAACAATGATTCTTTCTTTTTTTTCCCACTTCACAGAGAAGGCACAGTAGAAAAGTGCACAGTGAAACGTGAATGAAAGTTCTTTCTAAACTGGTCATTCTGGAGTAAAGAAAGGTGGAAGAAGTAATACAGACAACAGCTTTTTCTCTGTTATTTCTGAACAATATACCCTTTTATGATTCATATTATTCCCCTATACAAACATGAAAGAACAAGCTTCTTCGCTGTTCAAGGATGTTTTAGGAATTATGAAGGAATTATTTCTTTATATGCGCCTGTCGCATACAATTGGGACTGTAGTATTTTAAGGGAGGGCGGAGGCAGGAGGAGGTTTTCATTGTTCACACATACACACACAAAGAAAAGATTACTGAAAACATAACACCATTAACTGAAAACAATAAACCTGTTATTGACAAAAGAGAATTCTACCTAATTGAAACCTTGGGCTAAATCTTCTGTTTGTACTGAGAAACTTAAATTCTGCTAAAAAAAAAAAAAGTCTCAATAACTACACTGCTAATTCACTTTGGATCTTGTGAAAGCATGATGTCAAACTCACTAGTAAAGTGAACTATTTTAACTGATTTTTTAAAAATGGATCTAGTTAAACTAATGCAAACTCCTCAGACTAGGGACAGAAGTTGCATGTAAACTTCAAATCTTAGGTTCAAAAAGTGTCCAAATCTGTAACAGAACAGAAGTTTTCGGTACAAATAAACTGCTTTCAAAATGGCCAAAACTAGTTCAAGATAAATCTGAATGGATGTTGTATCAGACTTAATTGGTTTAAGTTAAATCAGTTTATTGAATTTCTGTCTCAAATCCCCTCCAGATCCAAGTTAACTCTCAGTCCCCCAGCATCCCAGGAAGCTTTGCACCTCCCCTACAAACCCCACATCACACGGTGGGCAGGATAGCCTTGGCCCAAGCTGTTCACTGCAGCCAAACCAGGAAGTGTGCTCTAGCACCCCCTGGCTTCTGGCCTGGGCCACTGCAAGCATGTGGCTGCATTTCTGGAATCAAAAGTGACTCAATCTTTGTAGATGTATTCACTTGCTTATCAGTTCAATTTACACAGCTCAAACTAACCTAGAAAGATTGAGTAAATTCAATCCTGGGCTTTTTGACTGTCTATACTTAGCCTCAAAGAGACCCACTTAAATGAGTTTAAAACTTATATTAAAAATTCACCAATGCACTTCTATGGTATATAGGAAGATAACGTTTTTGTGGGGTTTTTTAAATCAACAGCTGAATGATCCAGGGTGTTTTCACAATCCCCAAAATTACTGAGCAATATCTCAATTTTCCTATAAATTATGTAGGCCTAGTTTTTCATACTAATGGAAAACCCAAACTTTCAGACTAATCCAGAAAAGAAAATGTATCTTTCATCCTAGTATAAACTGTTGAGAAACAATTCTAGTCACAATCATCCAGGTATTGTTAAACTACTGTATCCACATAAAAGCAAAAAACAGTAGTCACTGATAGTCATTATGAACCAATTCTGTTAAATCAGATCTGACTCCTCTGTATAGTACTTGCTTAACTCTTAAATTAAAATCAGTGAAAACTTGCTTTTAAAGGACTGAAAAATATGTAACTTGAAAAAATAAATCTGGATTTTTTTCGATTTAATTAATTTTCCTGATTCATTTATGGAGCTAGTCTATGGCTATTAGCAGAGAATGGTCCTATCCATCAGACACAGTTTTTTCTTTTTCTTTTAACATGCATTCAGGTTAAAAAATACAGGATAAAATCTTGGCCTCAATAATGGCAAGGGCAAAACTGATTTAAGCAAGGCCAAGATTTTAAATACAATCTTCATATGCTAACTTGGAACATGCTGAGAAACAGCTTTATATCAGTTTAACTCAGTATAACTTAAACACTAAAATAGTTACATTGGTACAAAATGGTGTATCACCAGGCCCTTTAATTTTTCACTTACCACCCCCACCCCTCCCCCCGAAACATCAAGTTCTTAGAACATAAGTAGTTTTAAAGTGTGTAAGGAAGTTGCCTTTTTGCCAGTTAAAGTGCTTTATTTCCATGACTTAACACCAGTGCATGACTTTACAGCACTTTAAAATGGGTACAGTGCTTTAAATTAACCCTTGTTAAATGAGGTATTAAATTTGAAGTGCTGTATTTCACAGCACTTTAGCAACCTACAGCACTTAAAATAACTCCTGTACACTGGTCAAATTTCTAGCTAACAGAGAAGCCCCAGGAGCCTGCAGAGTGACCCCTGCCTCCCAGCCTGGAAAGATTAGGGAGGCTCAGAGATTGCGCCCCCACCACCACTCCTCTCCCTTCCCCGATCAAACAGTGCACTTCTGTCATGTTTAAGAACACTGTAACTTTACAGTGCTATAAAAAGTGCTCTGTATTACAACTCAGTAAAATGTGCACGGAGCACTTCTGTATAAACCTTTACTTACACATAATATCTTACTAAAACAATGATATTCAATACCAGCATCAAGCAGATAGAGCAATTGAAATAAAAGACTAGTTATGACTGATTTTTTCATACTAC
Source organism: Gavialis gangeticus (assembly GCF_001723915.1). Lineage (NCBI taxonomy): Eukaryota > Metazoa > Chordata > Crocodylia > Gavialidae > Gavialis > Gavialis gangeticus. Next base: position 60,900,267 of record NW_017729030.1, read on the forward strand.
AGGTAGGCCCCATCAAATATCCCTTCAATATTGGAGTTGGTTAAAGATGTAAATGAGTGTAAGTAAAGCCAAGATTTCAAAACATTTTGGGTTTTGTCCCCTTCATTTTATAATAAACTGTATTTTTCGTAAAAAAAAAAGGGGGGGGGGACCCATATTCATAGATTCATAGATTGTAGCATCGGAAGGGACCACAATGATATTGGAAATGCCTTGTTGTAATACTCATGTCTGAATTTATTAGACAAACTGCAACTTTGTTAGTGGGATAGAAAATCCCTCCTGGACTGACTGGGATGCATCTGAAGAGGTTGTCACAATCAAGGAGCACAGTTCTGCAAAAGTTGGTATAAACCAACAAAGCTCAATGACCTCAAACATAGATGGGTTATGAAATTACCGACACTCCACAGTCCATACATCTTGGGAAGTTATACAGTCCTTGTTTTATACTCTTCTCCATTTGACTGTGAAAATGGAAGAAATGGGAGTCATTTACCCAAAGACTGGCAGCAAGTCTGTCAAAATTTTAGCATAGTAATTGATGGGAAATCTAGTATGTTTAGACAGCATGGACTGAAATTAGTCTCCACAGAGTATCATGCCAACACACTGATGCAATTAGGACACATGTCCAGTGAAAATGTTCCAAGCTCTGGCAGCTGGTATCATGTTTGTTTGGATGTGACCAAACCAGCTGCAGCCAAAAGTACAAAACATATATTTATTCTATGAACTATTAAAAGAGGTGCAAGGCCCCATAACAGAAAACAAAAAAAGTCTATTGCTTAACACTACAAGCATAGAGAGAGGTGACACCCCTCTCACCAGTGTTAAGATACATCAGTGTTCAAATGAACAAACAGGGTGTTCTCCAGTTAAGAATGTAGCCTAGATTTCTGTTCTCTTCATAGCAGCAAACAAAAAGCAAGAAGGTGTTAGTAATAATGACATAGGTAGACCAGGTTCTTCGGGTAGATGTGATATCTTTTATTAGACCAACTGAGTAGTTGGGGAAAAAAAATATTTGCAAGCTTTCCAGCGCAATCACCCATCTTCAGGCATAGGAAGTCTCTGCTGTTCTGAGACTCCAAGGAATAATTAGTAATAATAACATGATTTTCTACAGAACTTTTAAACTGGAACAACCCCCAAATTATGACACCTATAGGTATTATCAATTGTGTGCATTTTATTTAAGGAGAAATGAGGCAGCTGTTTTTCATGATACAGAGTAACAAGACATAGCAGAAGTAGTGAAGAAGTTGAAACACACTCCGTCCCACTGAAAACACGGGATAAATTTAAGAAGAGGAATTTCAATCATCCCAGTGGGTACGTAGCCAGGGCACCACAATCAGTAAACCTAATTGCCAGAAAGTACTAAAGAAGGTTAACAGCCCCTTTGTGGTCACAACCTGTGATTTATGTCCATTCCATGAACTGTAACACCACGCTAAGGAACTGACTCATCCCATCAGGAGGCAATGGGTTCTGAATCACCAACCCCACTTTAAGGTTCTTGCCGAGCTAGTAACCAAAGTTAACCAGACTGCAGTTGTGGAATCCAACAGACTTGCAAACATCATAGATTGTGACCACTACCAATCATTATTAGGTTTTGGGTAGGAAGGGAGGATATTTTTAAGCTACACTTTTATATACCAAGACCTTCATAATGAACTCTTATGCTCTAGTTGTTTGGACAACTCAGTATGACACAAATTTACCACACATACTGATGCAATCAAACTGTACATACTAAACTGAATGAGTTCTATTGTGTTGTTTTATTTGTAAAATTCCCAGGGTAGAAAGAAGGTTTATTCCTCCAAGCTCCCCTCAAGGTAAACTATATCTATCAAGGGATAAGTCTCCAGAGATCAATGAGAAGACAATTCTTTCCCTTAAATAAATGCCTGAAGAAAACAATAGCCATGTAACATTTAAAGAATTCTACCTCACTGTGACATAAATAATTTAAAAAAAAGTAATAATTGGATCCTTAGAACATGGCTTATGCAACACCAATGAAGCATGAGTGGTTTGATCAGAATGGATATAGCAGAAAGATAAAAAAGTGAAGCAGCCAAAAGACTTCAGTTATATTACTGTAGTTCTCAACTATACAAACACGGATGTTTATGGAAATTACCCCTACATTGTCTCTAGAAAAAAAATAGTTTTAGTAATTAGAAGGATTAGTGACCAATGGAAATTTTTAATACATATTTGGCCTACCTGTACCTCAAAGTAATGTCTTGAATGTAAAACATAAATATTCAAATGCATGCTTTATATGGAAGAGAGTTTTATTAAAAATGAGATTATATTTACTCTTCTTGAATTCTGAACAATTTTCATGGGAAATGTCAGAATAGAAAAGCACCAGAATTGTATGATATTCTTAACTGGATAAAGATGCATTTGTTATAAAACCTATTTCATCATGAAAAGCCT
>NW_017729030.1:60907726-60908045 GCF_001723915.1 Gavialis gangeticus
ACTCACCCACCTATCTACAGTAAAGGTAGACTGAAAATGCCCAGAAAAATTGTCCTTCATGGAAGACAACCACTTTCAGTAAACAGACATACCCCCAAAAAAGCCTAAGACATGCATTTCCAAGTTTAAAAGCTATCTAACAAATAGCTCCAGGGCTGATGCAGAGAATTAGATTCAGCTGGCATTTGTTTTTATAGTGACAACTGGTTTTGTTTCTTTTTAAAATTGTTGTGAGAATGGCCAAAAACACCCCATAAAATTTTAAGAAAAATAAAATTGGGGGGGGTTGGGGCGGGGGGAGGAAGGGTTGGGGGTTTTG